>NC_137424.1:69668028-70005528 GCF_964374335.1 Astatotilapia calliptera
GCAGAGAATGTTTCATCATAGTCTGCACCATAAATCTATGAATAGCCTTTGGCAACAAGCTACAGGTACCTTGGTGTTCATCTGAACAACAGACTGGACTGGACTCATAACTCAGACGCCCTCTACAGGAAAGGGCAGAGCAGGCTGTACCTGCTGCGGAGACTCAGGTCGTTTGGAGTGGAGGGCCCACCCCTGAAGACCTTCTATGACTCTGTGGTGGCTTCTGCTATTTTTTATGGTGTGGTCTGCTGGGGTGGCAGCATCAAGGGTGGCTGTAGCTCAGAAGGGTGGCTGTAGCTCAGGTGATAGAGCAGGTCATCTACTGATCGGAAGGTTGGTGGTTCGATTCCTGGCTTCCCCTAGTCTGCATGCCAAATATCCTTGGGCAAGATACTAACCCGAAATTGCTCTCCGATGCATTCATCAGAGTATGAATGTGTGTGAATGTCAGTTAGAAAGCACCTAGGAAAAATGTGCTTGTGTGAATGGGTGTGAATGGGTGAATGCACAAGTTGTGTAAAGCGCTCAGAAGAGTAGAAAAGTGCTCTATAAGAACCAGTCCATATCTGCCGGGGACAGGAAGAGACTGAACAGGCTGATCCGAAGGGCCAGCTCTGTTCTAGGATGCCCCCTGAGTGACAGGAGAATAGCGGCTAAGCTGTCATCCCTGTTGGACAACATCTCCCACCCCATGCAGCAGACTGTGACAGCACTGAGCAGCTCCTTCAGTGGGAGACTGCGGCACCCACGGTGTGGGATGGAGAGATTTTGCAGGTCTTTCCTCCCCACTGCTGTCAGACTCCACAACAAAGAGTTTAACTGATCAAATCCACACATGTGCAATAATCTTTTCTGGCATCGTTGTATTTTTAATCACTTGTATATAGCATTTTTATTCTATTTTTATCTTATTGTATATTTTATTCTATTTTATTCTACTGTATATAGTATTTTATTTTATTCTATTCTGTACAGTTGTGTACTGTATTTATTCTTATTGTATTCTAATTGCTTCTTAACTTTTGCACTGTCCACTTCCTGCTGTGACAAAACAAATTTCCCACGTGTGGGACTAATAAAGGTTATCTTATCTTATCTTATAAATTGGTGTAACTTTTTCCACCTTCCAACTCAGAGGAATGACTACGTGTGTGATTGATGGGTCACAGGCACCAAAAGACACGATTTACAATGCTTCAGGAAATTGGTACTCATCCCTTGCTTTAGAACTTTTTAATTTAGAGATTATACTTTCTTCTTCATTTTCTGTAATTTTTTTGAATACTGAACTTTGAATCTTGAGAAGAAACATCCTTTTTGGTGTTGGTATTCCCAATGCTTCAATCATTTCTAACTCCATGATGAAAAAATATTTTTTAAAAAGTGACTTTTGTTTATTCATCTGCTGTGGATAGTTTGTCCTCTGCGTATCCAGTTTCCTCAGATTTGCAGAAAATGCTGTGAAACATTTTTAGCTAACAGCTCTGTGAGAATCACCAAGTGTGTAAAACAATCAATGAGATCTTACTTGGGGTATTTTTCTAGCTTCAGTTAAAAATCATTCTAAAAGTTCGTGTATTTTTGCAGGCTGTTAATAGAAAAAAAACAACAACAAAAAACGCAAAGGTACAACTAAAATATGGTTCAGTTTCTAAATTGTCTTCTATGTGTAGCTAGCATACAGTTCTTCCCTTGTTTGTGGTGGCTTTTTACACTATAATAATTCAGAGGTCACTGTTAAGTGGCTTAAAATGCAAACAATAAATAAATTCTATAATATTTATTTTTATTATTCATTTTTCTGACATTAAGAATTGAGCAGCCATTTCATTTTTTGCCTTCTCACCATATACTAAAAATAAAAAGAATAAACAGCAAAATAAAAATAACAAGCAAAAAAAACTTTTAGAAAAGTGTTTGACTAAATCTCTAATCTGAAAACTACAATACTGACAACAGAAATTACTTCAAAGGCACCAAATACTAAAACAAAGATACTATGAGTTGACTTCAAACTAACCACAGAGGGACACTCAGGAATAGATTTGCAGTGTGGAGACGTGTTGGGCTTTTCCTATGTTGTTTTTGTCCAGAATTGATGACTCTGTGTGTCAGTTTCAAAGTTGTAGCTACAAGGAAAAAAAACAGCTTTCAGAGCCTTCAACCTCATTTTACAGTGTCTGTTACTCTGACTGGGTTAGACTCTACACCAGGGGTCCCGAATCCCAGTCCATGAGGGCCGGTGTCCTTGCAGGTTTTAGATGTGTCCTTGATCCATCACAGCTGATTTAAATAGATAAATAACCGTCTTGAAGTTCTCCAGAGGCCTGGTAATGAACTAATCATGTGATTCAGGTGTGTTGACCCAGGGTGAGATCTAAAACCTGCAGGGACACCGGCCCTCGTGGACTGGGATTGGGGACCCCTGCACTACACAGAACTTAAATAGTGAATCTCTATCTCGCTCAGTGTTGGAACTAAAGAGATGATCTGCTGTCCCCTGTTGGAAACTTCTTAAAACTGCTTCTTAACTAAAACCATGCAACCTTTCCTGACCCTTGTTTTCAGGGTGGCATGTTATTAATCATGTGCATTTCCCACATAAACAAGTTTTCACAAAGCAGCAGCATGTGTCATGTATAATATGGGAGATACTGTTAGTGTCTCCTATATTAAAATTACTGCTAATAATGTGCATCATTGTTTGAGCTGCTTGTTGCTCCACGTTTATGTCAACATCTCTCACAGTGAGTGGAATGTGAACTCCAAATTATTTAAAATATAGATGCTAAAGTAGATTCAAACTGGCTAAGAGTCAAGGCAATCGGGAAGGACTCAGGTGCAGACTAAGAGATACAATTAAACAGTCTTTTATTAATCCACAGTGGGTGCACTAGATACACGTGGGGGAAAAAGTTCCAAGGGTCCACAGGGTCACGGAGCAACAAGATCTTCACACATGCTCCACTCCTCTCGCTCTTCACAGAGTATCCCTCCCACACAAAACTCCATGCAATGAGCCATACTCACACTCAGGGGTGAGGGTATGAGAGGAATCAGGGAAGTCTACATCCAGAGACGAGAATTACTCCAAAGCAAACACAACAAATGACAGCTTTCTGCAGAGCTGGGCAAACACTAACTTGAGTTACTCAATATTCCAGCGACGTGTAGCCAGCGCCCCTGCCTTATGAAGAGCCAGCAAACAATAGTGAGGAATCACCGGTGATCAGCTGCAGGTGCGTGAGGCAAGGGCGGGACCTGAGTCTGAGCAGGCAGAGTGACAGGAGCAAGAGAGAGGAGAGAGAGGCAAAACCAAAACATTTGTTGCCATGATGGGCTGACTAGGCAGGCACATGACACTAAGCTCAGATCAGAAACTTGAACCTGGACGACCACACAGGTGTTTCCGTTTGTTACCCACGAGGTGGAAAATAGACCAACTGTACTGTGATGATTTATAGACCGTTACTAACTTTAACTTAATACAAATCAAAATAAAATCCATGTTAGCAAATGTGAAATGTTTGAAGGATTAAAACTAAACAGTTTCTGTAGCAGAAAAGTTTGACCTTCTTGGTTGATGCTGTAAAAACAGTTCCAGTGCGATCCCTAAAGTCTCTCCCTCTGTTCCTGTGGAGGCTTCGACATTATGTGCTCTTCTAAACTAAAGATAATCCATCACTACACTTCACTGCAGATACTTACTGGAAGTTCATGTTTCCAAGAAGGAAAGATTAAGAGACCCTGAAGCTCAGAGCTGTATTCCTTTCAGAATTCACTAAAATGGAACAAGGCAGGATTCATTTAAATTCAGTGAATAAAGCTCAAGTTACACCCAGCTGACTGAACATGAACTCTGTGACTCTGAGTCTGTGCAGCTCAAAAGTGATGCTGAGCAGTCACAGCACCCCTCAGCCAATCTCTGCTCAGTGTGCTTGGGTGGTTCTGCTGCCATGGAGATGATGAAGTCACTTCCTGTAAGCGGAAGATCAGAATTTTTTTAATAGAGGTTAAAGCAAGAGAGTCATGGGGAGGTAAACAATGAGGTCAGCAGTTTGAGTTTAAAATTTAACATTTAACAAGACTGCAGAGAAAAGCGATGAACAGTGTGGTCATAGGTTTAGTTGTGTAACACACTGACGAGCAGGAAACTGCTTCTTTTTTCTGTTATATCTAGCTGTGTTTGACCTATGCAGGACCGGAAATGTGATTGCACCTCCATACTCGTTTACTACATGCCAAGTTAATGCCATAAAAAGTATGTATCTGAGTTTTAGCACAGACTACAATAACCTCAGTTTTGTCTGAATTTAGAAGCAGAGGATTAGGTCACCTCAGCCAGTCCTCTACCTCTCTAACTCTGCATTACCACAATATGTGATTTTTGGATTTCAAAATCCTCCCATACAAGTTTTAAAAATGAGAGAACAAAAAGAAAAACAAAGTATTTTTGAAACACTTAAAAACAACCTGTGACATCCTGCAAAAGTTAGTTAAACTGACTCAACAATGACTTAGTGACAGATCACAGGAAGAAGTGTAACAGCTGAAATCTGTAACAGCAGCTTCATTTTGGTGCCTCTAATGACAGCCAAAGGCCGAGAGCAGCCAATTAGAGCCAGATCACATCTTTGATTCCCAGGCACACAATAACAGGTTAACAATAACAGTAAAGAGCTTATATTTTGTTTAATCTTTGTGATTTAAAAGTGAACACAGAACCAATGAGTCTGATTGTCCCTGATTGATAAAAGCTTATCAAACAGACATTTAAGACTGCTTTCATAAAGTGCGCTGTGGTTAAGGAGGAGGATCAGTGATCCCTCTAGTTTCCACTGTCGGTTGCTTGGAGCAAAGCTCAGGAGGGTGAGTTGTGTGCTGTTTGATGATTCAACAGGAGTCCAGAGGGAACACAGACCAGAACAACAGCTTTTATAATCACGTCTGTACAACAGAAACTAACAGTGGCTCAGGTACTCCTCATATTCAGCATCACATAAATTACTGAAGAGATATTTCAAGTCCGCTCTTCATTTGCTTCTGCACGTCCAGCTCAGGTTCACAGGGAGATGAAGTCTACCCCAGCTGCATTTCAAGTTATCCCAAATACAAATCTCTTTAGGATGTATTCCTCAAATACATTCACTTTACCATTGAAAAATGTGACTAATATAAAAATAATCAACCTCCCATCCAAACAAAGAATCTATGAATTCAAGAAAAAAAAATGCAGAAGGATGAAGTGACGATTTTCACATTTAGTTTTTTATCGTTTTTGTTTTTAGTTTTGCAGAAACGTTTCAATCATTTAGCATTTGTTTCTTTTAAATTAACTTTTAAAAGTTCAAACTTCTGAACGTCATTTATACTACAATAAATATTTATAGCAAGTACATGAATCAATACTTAGTACTTTTCAGCGTACCCTCACAGACAAACCATTATTTCCACTCCGAAGCCAAAGCCGAGAATTTACCGACTCTGTAACGTTGATCGAAATTTGGTTGGTAAAACGCATGGAGGCGACACCTCTCCTCATCTGCTTTCAGCCACAATGGAAACATTTACAGCCGCTTCATTGTACTGGGCCGTGCTCTGCGCCTGCGTCCTGATTTGCGCTGCCGAAGGTGAGCTCTGCGTTTCTTCACACTGTGAGCAACGATGCGCACAGCTCCACATCAGCACACTCAACACTGCACCAGAGTATCGCTGATGAACGCGAACCTTTTTCAAACTTTGGGTTTTCATGTTGGTTTGTTTGTTTTTTGTCTTAACGTAAGACGTAAAATGTCAGTTATGATTTAATTTTCACTTCTCAGTTGTATTATTTTTCATTTTCTGTAAAATAATGCAAAAAAATCGGGTCAAAATGCGAACGGTTGTGCGTGATGTAAACGGCTCCACCAAGCCCTTCAACCCCAAATTGCGGATTTTTTCCCCGTTTAAAGGTGAAATTTAGTTTATGTACGGACACGAGTCAGCCCGTATATAAGACGAGTCAGATTTAAAAAGCGTCATCACTGGAAAAAAAAGGGAAGGAAATTTGTCTCGAGAAAAAAAAACCCCAAAGAAATAAACAAAAGAAACAAAAGAAAATGTGCGATTGATGTTTATGTCTGCGTTGTGAACCCACAGAAAGCCAATTATGAGTTGAATCTTATATGAAAAATGCAAAAGAGTTTTCAGCTTACTGTCAAAAGCTGAAGCCACCCACGCCAAAGCTTAAAATAAGGCTTTCCTCAACGTTATTCGGGATTTCGTGACTAAATGTGGATGAAAAGGCATGAAGTAGACGGTTCTTCTGGTTCACTGTTAGCAGGAATGAAACATCTTAAACCTGCGTCACTTTTCCGGGGCGTGCTGTGCGTCTGCGTCCTGGTTTGCGCTGCTGAAAGTGAGCTCTGACATCAGCCGAACCTCAGACCTGAACTTATACCTGACTGATCGAAACAAAGTAATATCTCTCAATAATGCTGAGGTAACTTAAAGAAGGCAGTCTGACTTTAAGGTTTTATTTATCACTTTTAAAGTCCTTCATGGTCTGGCTCCAGAATAATGTACCTGAGCTGCTGTTCCCGTAACAGCGTCTATCCCCAGATCCTGCAGACAGAAACCTTTTCACTGTTCCCACCTCACGCGTAAAGACGCACAGCGATCGAACGTTTTGCTCTTAGAGCTCAACTGTGCAACTTGTCTTCGTTTGCAACTTCAGTCTCATTTTTATCGTAAGGCTTTTGTTTGATTTTATTTATTTTACATCTTGATCTTTTGTGTTTTTCTACACGTTTTATTCATTAAAACCTGATAGATTTTTATGTACATTTTATTATTTTTCATTATTTTTATTTTGATCATGAAGGTCTCTCTTTGAAATGCAATTTTTAATCTCAATGAGATTTTTTTTTTTTTTACCAGAAGGATTAAGAATGTTACACTTGAATCTTGTGTGACAAGTTGACATGTAAGCGGTTCCTCCTTGTTTGCTCCTCCAATAAGTACTCAACGACATCTTTATTACCATAACTGTTAGAGTGAATTGTTAAATGTTTGTCATTTTTATGTTTACCATTTGTACATTGTTTTAACTCTGATGAAAGAAATTCCACTGTCCTTTCTCCAGGTTCTAGGTGGGGGGCTGTAGTCTTTTATCACAGACACATCCTTGTGCTTTTGATGTAAGCTTCCTGCATTTACGACCCTTTGGTCAGCAGGAGGTCTGACACACACACACACATACACACACACACCTTCTTACTTAGATACAGAAGTTCACACATATACATACAATGCCTTGTCTGGGCGTGGCTTTGTTCTGATGTGTTTTGTGTGAACTGTCTCTCATTAAAAGGCAGCAGAGGAGGAGGTCAGATCTGGAGGTCATTTTCGTGGTGGACACAGGCCTCCCTTGCGCAAATAATCGATCGATTGACTGTCTTGTTTTTTTCATGATGAATAAGTTTCTAGAATTAGCGAGGCTTGTGGAAACACAGACCCAACAATAACCAGTAATTGAGATTGTCCCAAACGTCCACTGTGCATTAATGCACCACCATAATTGGCTCATAATTCCTACTTCTGATTGATTGGCTCTTTTCTAACAGGTGATCTCCAGAAATATATCATAGAAATATCTGCTCTGTGTTGTTTCCTCTTTCAGACCAGAAAATCATCACAGCTGAGTCTGGACAGAACATCATTTTGCCATGTCGAGCTCCAAACAACAACATCATAGCTGTAGAGTGGAGCAGAGCTGACCAGGGAGATAAATATGTGCTTTTGTACCGGGACGGGCACTTTAACCAGCATCCACCTTTTAAGAACCGGGTGGATCTGCAGGACAGACAGATGAAGGATGGAGACGTGTCTTTGATTCTGAAGAATGTGACGATTAATGACACTGGAACATATGAGTGTCGTGTAAAGACAGGAAATAATCGCAGAAAAAGAGCAAATCTGAGTGGTGACCCCATCAGCATCATCCACTTGCATGTTGTTCCTCCAGGTGAGTGAGTAGAGTTGAGTGTGTGTGTGATCAGAGGTGAAGCTGCTTCCTGGTTGTTGATGTTTGTTTCTAAAGATGTTGTTGATGAGACTTTGTAGAAAGCAGCTGGTCTGAGTGATGTGATCAGAGTGCAGTAGATAATGTCTGACAGCAGTTTGAAGAGGAAATGGATTCTGTTCTGTTCTTCACTCATCACCTACCTGACAGCTGACACCTCACACCTGTTTCTCACCTGCAGGTCAGCCAGGAGGAGACACAGAGGATGGAGGGAAGGAGGCAGGAGGGAAGGAGGCTGGAGGAGAGAATAGTGGATCTGTTGGACTCATCATTGGTCTTTCAATTGTTGCTGTTGTTGGTTATTTGATCTACAGAAAATATAAACAACGTAGCCAGGACTCATTTTGCCCCACCACTGAACCACAGATTGAAATGTCTGAGATATTTCTGAACTCTGAATCTCCTGCTGATAAACAAAGAGACAGAAATGACCTAAAAATAGACAGCTGTCACCAACACTCCACAACAAGGATCCCAGATGTCACTCTGACAGTTGAGAATGAACTACTTCATCCTCCTCCTCCTCAGCAAACAGCAGGACAGCTTCCAGAGTGACATCAGAGTGCAGTAGATAATGTCTGACAGCAGTCTGAAGAGGAAATGGATTGTGTTCTGTTCTGGTTGTTTTTTGTTTGTTCGTCTTATCTGCACAAAACTAAGAGATCCACAGTTAACACCAGCCTCCACATGAAATGTTTGGACTCTCTCAGAGCTGTCTGTTACTCTAATAAAACTGCCAACAATTATTCTTAAATACTTGTTTTGTGTATTCTTACTTAAAATCAGAGGGGGGGGGGGGGGGGGGGGATGATACATGCAAATTATGTATGTGTAAAAAATGTAAAAAATCCAATGAACTACTTGGATGTTCTGTTAACTACAGTGAAACAAAGACAAATGCATTTTTCACGTCCTTTTGACCTAAAAGTGTTTAAAATACCCAAAAAAGATGTGACGTTAGGAGAGAGTTCAACCTGGAGGTCAGGCAACAATAATTAACACACCCAATCAGACTGTTTTAAATTGTAAATGTCAAAATGGTGGGTCAGTGTGAGTCACATTCAAATATTCCTGCTTATTTCAGTGATTTAAAGTCCTTCTAACTATCCTGTAGCCTCTGGGCCGTTATCTTTTCTGCCCTAGACACCAAGTCTCCTGCTTACAACCTTCTTTTTATGATTCAACAATAAAGCATGTTAAGAAAACAGTGTAACACATTCACAGCAGATCAAGGATACAGAGTGATGCACATTTATCTAATAAGCTAATATGTGAATATGTTCTGTTAACTCAAAAGTATAATGAGAACTAAACTACATACACAGCACACCATCTAAACTAAAGGATAATATATATCCTACAGTTGTTAACATAATTCAACTACATTGACTATGGTCATAAAATAACATATGTTTTACTCATAATCTTCACAACACACAAATGAAGAAAATCTCAGGCTGGAGATGAATAATTTGTTAAATTACAGAACGGAATAAAACACTCATTAGGAGCTGTGAGTTTATCATCTTTAAGTGTAAAACTGACGACAAAAAGCTGAAGTATGTTTGGCTCTTAAAGGCTGTGCAGGACCCTGTTTGAGCCTGTCAGAGAGGAGGCAGAATGGAGGAGCTCAGCATGTTTACGGTTTGAACTCTCCTGAATCCTGAAACTGTTCTTTTTTTATTAAACGTCACTGTTCATAACAAAGTGTGTTTGTGTTTCACAAGTTCCTAAAAAAGATTTTGAAGCAGTTAACGTGTTCTGTACATGTAGAGGAGCAGATATACAATGTAAGTTGTATTTAAGTCAATGCCTTTAAAAAATCAATTTCTTAGTCAGTAGCAGACTGCCTGAACAGACTGAAGCTTCCTTCTCGTTTCCTGATGTACAATATTCCTGATTTCAGAGGCTCTTGATAGGTTTTGGTTTCAGTCACATCTTTTCTCTGAGCTGCTGAGAACTGAAACTACAAGAAATTCACTTTCAGCCTCTAAATCTGACCACTTAAGATTGTTGTAAACATGACCAGCATGTGTCCTCAACACAGACTTTAATAGAAGAGCTTCTGTAGAGCTGATTCACAGCCAGCCTGATTATTCATGGTGCCCTGACTGTACCAGCTGTCTGTGAAAACTGACTTCAGTCAGCTTTCAGTGATCCAGTCACAGTTTGGGACACAGGATATGTGATATTTATATTTCAAAGGGTCTCCTAAGTTTTCATTACATCCTCTTCCAATTATCCTGGTCATGGACATGGGGGGCTGGAACCTATCCCTGCTACCACAAGGTGAGAGCCCTTCAATTTATCCAGTGTGAAATTATGGTGGAAAAAAAATCACTTCTATAGCAAAACAATTGGTGATTGGTGTATAAGTGTGAGTGAGTTGAGTGAGGGACATAAACCAGCAGTGGAAGTTCACTCTGTTTCAGTGTCTAAGGAGCTTGGAAAGAAAGCAGCTGGAGTTCTCTAAGTTTCTTGAAGATGTTTCACTTCTCATCCAAGAGGCTTCTTGAACTCCAAAAATCAAATGGTGAAGGTCCTAGTTATTCAAACTGTTGTGGGTCTGTCCCATAAGAGGTTCATTGACCCACAATTGATCATGTGCCTCATCACATGAGACAAGATTTGAAAAACAAACTGGGTAAATGCATTCCTTGACAGATGAACTATGTCTGAGTGACGTAAAAGCACCTTGACTGTGGGTGTTTGTGTGCGTCAGATCTGATGCAGGATTGCATATTTTCACTTTCAGGCACTCCCTACACTCCTCCTCTCAATCAGAATGAATGAGGAGAATGAATGTCGCAAGTGCACATAATTTACAAATGCTGTAACCCATTCACTTTCTTCCGCATATTAGAGATAGGCCCATGAAGCCTTGTGAAGCTTCTGTGACTTCTTTCTCATTGTACAAGTAAAAGATATGAAAGTTCCAAGTATCAAAAACAGGCCCTACCAGTGACATCTGGTGGTCAGCTGCAATTATAGCAGCCACAAACTTTCAAATGATTCACGCATCCAGCTGATTCCAATTCCAACACAAAAGGAATAACATTAGTTTTAGGTAGCTGTGTTTTCATTCTAAGAGTCAGTGCCCACAAATGAAAGTGTTACAGCATTTAGAAAGGTAAGTTTATGAAGTTTATTATTGCCACCAGGACCAGTAATAAAATTATTTTAAAAAAAGCATGTAACTGTGTTAAAATAAATCTCATAGTTCACAGTTTTCCCAAAAATTCATTTATTTATCAAATTGCCAAAAAGTGATTCCCAGTATTTTAACTGTTGTTGGCCCATAACTTGTCGAATATATCTTTTGTGGAAGATATCAAGTCATTTGAACAATGTGTATATTTGCAGGTTTTGTCAGACTGAGAGCTGCAACACTTTCTCATCCCAGTGATGAACAAGCAGATGTCATGATCCTTCCAAATTGCCTCCAAATTGATGTCAGCTGGGTTTTTGTTATGTTGTTCTCTCTCTCTCTTCCACTCCTCTCCAACTGGGTAGAACTCATTACAGGTTCCCGCATTTGACCTACGCACCTGCAAGTAACCTGTGTTCCTGCATTTTCCTGCCACTACTTAAGGCAACAGCTCTGTGCTACTCAATACTGGATTGTTGTACTATAGTCAGTGTAGCCCCAGTTACAGATCCCGGTGCTCACATAAAGAGCCAAAATGTAACAGAACCAAGTCATATATGGATATTTCACTCAGCCAAAAGTCAAATTTACACACATAGTCAAGAACCCTTTGGAAACAAAAGTGGGAAGGTGAAATTATTGCGTAAGTATAATGTTAAACTTTGTGATGACATCTCATAATAAGCTAAAATGTAACCTTTGTCTGAGTGTATGCTATTAATACTCTAAATGTGACTTTAAGTTTTGGTGATAAATTTCCTCAGGAGGAGCAGTGATGTCCAAAGTGTTCAAAATGTTAGGGAGAGCATTTAGCTGGTGACAGTTGTTGTCTGTTAGCTCTTTTTGTGAAATACACCACTTGTACTGGTATCTAGTATGCATGTTATTTGACTATAATGCTTTACGGGGGGCTTTCTTTACTTGTTTCATTAATTAATTCTACTTCCTAAATAAAACATTTCTGAAGACATTTGTTTTTGCGACAAGGGTTGGAGCAGTAAACCTCAGCAACCCTACTCCCCACGGGCTTGTGTTGGGGAAACAATACTGTGTTGGAACAAAAAATGCAAACGACTGCACATGCTTAGAAGAAAACAGAAGATGCACGCAATGTGTGTTTTAATGACATGATTCATATAATATTTTAAATGCATATTGGCAATTAGCCAATTGCTGTTAGTTTGTCACCTTTGTGACCGTTTTGTCATATCAACAGGAGGAAGAGATTGTAAGACAACAAGAATCACCACCAAAGCTAACAGACCACCTGCCAGTCCAATAAATCCTCCATCTCTTTCATCCTTGTTCCCAACGTCCATACCTCCATTCTCCTCATCTCTAAATGCGGTGACCTCTTGTGGCCGACCTGCAGGTGAGAAACAGGTGTGAGGTGTCAGCTGTCAGGTAGGTGATGAGTGAAGAACAGAACAGAATCCATTTCCTCTTCAAACTGCTGTCAGACATTATCTACTGCACTCTGGTCACATCACTCAGACCAGCTGCTTGATCACACACACTCACTCAACTCTCCTCACTCACCTGGAGGAACAACTGTCAGCTTGATTTCATGCTTGATCTCAAAGGTAGAGCTGCTACTGTCTCTTATGTTTTGTGCGATGATACGACACTCATACGTTCCAGTGTCTTTAATTGTGGTGTTGGACAAAATGATGGACATGTTCCCATTTTTCATTTGCGGATCTCTCAGTTTAACTCGATCTCTAAAAGTTGGATGCTGGAAGGTTTTATGAAGATGACCATCTCGGTAGAAGAAGACGTATCCATCCGACAACAGATCAAGTCTTTTCCACTCTAACAGGACAAGTTTGGCTTTTTTAGGACCCTGACACTCCAGCTGGGCATTCCTGTCTGCCTGCACATCTATCTCTTTTAAGCCTGAGCAAAAGACAGAATGAGGAAGTGGGACACACAGTCTTTGTGACGTTATAAATGCAGAAACAAGTAGAAAAACAACACCTTTTTTTCCAATCATATCATTATGACAGACAAGCTACACACAACCCTGTTAGATACACAAATACTGTTTAGAACATTTCTCTTTTTTCCTCATGAGTTTTTTGTTTTGAACGAACTAAAATCAACGTCCCCTTTTTGACTCACCCGTAGATGCCGAACTCAGAGACAAAATGAGAAGGACAGTGAGAGGATTCATCTATGACGGGTCGTGCAGACAGTGGAGTTGCTGCAACCTGACCTGAAGGAAGAAATGTATAAATTGAACAACAGCCTAGCTCATTCAGTTCATTCTGCTCTGTTTTATGAAACTCCCAGCGTTACTGAGGAACAACAAGATGATCTAAATGTTTGGTGTGAGGACTGAGTTAAGATTATTAGGACAGAGCCAAACGTTTGGCAATAAAACAAGAAATTGAATTATTCTTCTTGTGAAATGAAACTCTTAAAAACATATACGCCACAAGTTCAGCTGTAAAAATACTCCGGTTCACAACTGTCAGTCATAAAGTGACAATGAGCCTCTTCAGTCAATCAAGAGGCAGAGTTAGTATTTAATAAATCTGGCCCCTAAAATTCCACCGTTCATAATGAAGGATATTTTTCACAGGCTGTTCTCGTTGCATGACCTTACAAGACCTCCGGTTTAGAAACCTTTGGTCTTGCAGTTCCTCTTCTGCACATTGCATTTTCAAAACATACGGCAGCACATTTTTAGGGATAGACTAGAGTAAGGTAGTTCCAAACCTCAACGCACAACTCTTCTCTTTTCCTGAGTCCTTAGCAATTCTCGTATGCACTTTTCCTTGACCTCTATGGTGCTTGTATTGAGATCAATAAAAAGAGGTTAGGAACAGTGTTGGACAAGTTACTTTGAAAAGGTAATTAATTATAGGTACTAGTTACTTCTACAAAAAAGTAACTGAGTTAGTGAGTTACAAGATACTAAAAGTAATTAATTACTTGAAAAGTAACTATTGCGTTACTTAAAAAAAATCTTTAACCCTCTGGGGCCTAGGGTATAATTGGCCATTTTTAACTACTTTTGATTTGACCTCTACATTTCACCTTTAAAAACTATTTACTTGCCTTGTTTGGTCTCATTCTTTTCAGCACAACCTCACGTGTCTGAATTTACGGTTATGTTTTTATTTTGACATACTGTATTAACACATTTGATCTAAAATCAGACAAAAAACACAAAATCCGAGTAGAAAACGTTATATTTTTACTGTTTATCATGACTCTGGTTTTACGTGGCCCATCAACACAATTTAAAACTTGGTATATATCACCTTGTTGCTTTGTCATTTTAAAGTGGTCGTAGGATTGGCTTACCACGACTCATTTATTCTTCCTCAGTCAGTAACAGCAGCAATCATGCTGTTAATAACAACGCTACTTGTAACGCCATTATTCCCATCACTGGTTAGGAATAGGAGATAGGGGCATTTTTGGAACGCACGCTGAGAAATAAAAGATAAAAGTAATGTATGATAGCAACAACATGTTTCTGTACTATATTTAAACTGCTATAAATGACATAAAATCTATAATATTAAGTGAGGAAGAACATTCTTGTCACACCACAGAAAAACGTCTAACTCTACAAAAAATGTATTTAATTGAAGTAAAGCGTCTCAGTGATATTAATTTATTATTATTATTATTATTATTATTATTATTATTATTATTATTATTATTATCATTACTAATATTATTTCTTTTTCAGTGAGATGTGGCTAAGATGGCAGCAGAAATTTTAAATATACCATAACTGTTCTGGATGATTTGGATTATAGGCTAATAAAGAACGCAGATCAAGTACAATAAAGCAGTCATAAGAACACTTAACGTCCTTTTAAAAATATATATGCAATATATATATAAATATATATATATATAAACCCTTTCTACAGCTCATATACCAATATAAACATTTAAATTAAGCGCCTCCTAAAATCACCTCATTTCAGAATGAATGGATGTAGTGAGCATCTATGTTATCAGCCACGATCTAAAAAAGTGACCCGAGCATCGACACGGGGTGTCATAGTCGTCACTCTGCACGCAGCAGATGAGGAGGACAGGACATTTAGCCTACCTTGTGCAGTTCTTTTAGTTTAAATCGCCTTCATTGTGATGAAATTCGCTGACATCTAAGTCTGTCTGACTTCTTCTTCGGTCAGAACACAAGTCAGTGAGTAATCACAGAAAAACCTGCCTGTTATACCGGCTGTAGCCCCGCCCCTATCACTACAATCATGGAACGATCCGGAAACTGACATCACAATTTTGAGATAATACTGTGTGTTTTGTTTCATTTGGCAGCAAACTATAAAATAGGGCAAAACACTGTGCTTGCTGTCCTCATATCAAATTCTGACCTTCTTATTGTGGTTGTCCAAATTCATAAGCTGCATCCTCCTGAGGACCCGGCCCACATAGGCCGCAAAGGCAGAGTCCTCAGGTGGATGCAGCTTATGAATTTGGACACTCCCTTAATTCAGTTTTTATGTTAATTTTTTACTTCCAGAGCATTAAAACCCAAAGATAAAGCTGAAAACTAAAGCTGCCCTTCAAACTTCATTTGATTAAATCCAACAAAATTTCTCTAATGAGAAATTGAAATGAGCCGTGAATCACAAGTCTGTGAACTAGCAGTGCTGGCAGTTTTTACTGTCTTTACTGTCTTTAAATAGCCTCATCATTTTAAATATATCAGCTGTTGTCCTGTCTTACTGAATAGTGTCCTGTTTTTTTTTTGTTCTATATATATATATATATATATATATATATATATAAAAAATGAAGATAGCACCGTATGTGCTATCTTCACTTTTAAAACTAGTTTGTGATTAGTCATTTGGAGCCACTGTCACCCCTTTAACATGAACGTGCAGGGGAAAGCCTGGAAGTGTATCCTGACTGCTGAGGTGAATCAAGATTAGGCATGTGGAACTTACTTCATAGTGCAGCCCTGTGGTCAGAGTTTTGCATTCTCTACAACACTGGCAGTAAAGAATAGGGTTTGCAGTTTTAATGTTCTTTTACATTCACTGCTGCTGTCTTGGGTTGTTAAGTCAGGGTGAGTGAGAGGGTTCCTTGAAAATTCATAAAACTACAGAAAGGGACCCAAATATCAAAATCGGGAACTCCCAAGAGGAGGTGTGTGGGTGTTGCTGTGGTTTTATAGTCGCTTTATGTAAAACTGAAGAAGAACAGTGCACGTGGTTTTGTTCCTGATGGTGCTTTGTTGGAGTGAAGGACACATTTTTTGTTTGCTTGCTTTATAAAGCATGAGGGTTCAGGATTGTTGCACTGAGGTACTGAGGGTTATACAGTATAGTTATGTTTTGTTATGAATCACTACATATAAGTTAGACGTTATTTTGGATTTGGAGAGATCAAAAAGTGTCAGAATCTGAATCGACGTGTACACAGAAGGTCACAGAAATCTTGAAAAAATAAATAAATAGGAAGCTTATACTTCAGATATAAACAGTCATTGTATATATAAGAGGTATACTCTCTACTTGTTTTGTAGACACAGAAACAGGAAGGAAGCAGTATGGGGACATATTTGGACAAAACTATTCAGCCACAACAAAATAGGCCACATGCCTTCACTTCAAGCAAGTTTGAGAGGCTGACTCATCCAAAACCTACCGAGCTGCATTCCCCTCATTTATTCATGTTTATTTGATGTTTGTGAGAGCTGCACAATACACACTCTGTATTATATTCTTTCACTCAGATAACTTTCAGCGTGGATAAGACACAAAGAGCAGTTCAAAATATGTCTGTTTGTAAGAGCAGCCCCACAGTGTTGCCCCCTGTTGTCCCAGTTGTTTCATTTGTTGTAACTGTTTCAGCTTTTTGCAGATTTAAACAAAGAACAAAAATAAAACCTGCAGCAAAAGTATTGTTTAAGTTGTTTAAGACATCTGTTTAATTCTTGTATGTGTTCTTCATCATGTACTGGTAATTATGTACTGTACTGTGTGTACTGTACAGTACGATTATGTATATACTGTATTATGTGGTCATTAAACATTGCTTTAATTACATATTGGAGATAAGAGTGAAGGCTCAGGAATTAGGTGGGGAAAAGTCCAATTTAAATGATTTACAATAGGTAATACTCTTCAGGTGTGTTAGCCTCCTGGAGAGAATGTGCTCGAGGTAGCAGCTAAAACAAAAGGCTGCTCAGTTAAGAAGCATAAACCACTGTGAATTCGTTTATCTTGCTTTGATGTTAACCAAACAATAACAAGATAACACTCAAAAAGGGAGCGGTTGCCAGTGGTGGCCAAGGATCTCTTCTTGTATCTCTGAATTTCTGACTAGTTTAGATTTTTATTAGAGGCCTTGTCACTGCTGCTATCACAGGGTAGTACTTACAGCCTATTCAGGCCACACAGGAAATCCAGCTCTTCTAGGATGGCATAAACATGTGCAACGTTACAAGAGTTCCTGTGTCTCCCAGCAGATTCTCAAGAGTGGGCCAATGTCTGACGCTCTGTGTGAGGAGGAAGATGAGGAGTACTGCCAGAGTGCTACAAAATGACCCCCAGCAGGTAACTTGTTTCTGAAATACACTCAATGTAGGTGGAATGACCAGCACCATGCAGCTTGATTAGCATGAGGTGTCCTGTTGTCTTCACAGATTAGAGCTGGTTCACTCTGAGCACAGGGCCCTGTGCTTCGTACGTCGCTCACTACATCCAAGATCAAATGAAACATCCAAGACCAAATCATCGCGCTAACCGTGAGCTCGCTATTCCGGTTCCCCGAACACACCTGTTGTTGACGATTAGTATAGCTGGATGAAGTAATGTGAGATCACTGGGTGCCGTAAAAGGGGATACGCATCGATAGTAGAAACATTGATCGGCAACCCTCTGATTGGTCGGCGAAAATGTCGAAGGAGCGCGCTCGGTATTTTTCGGCAGCAGAGCAAGAACTCTTGAGTGAGGGATTTCAGGAGTTTCAGAGTTTAATTAAAACGCAAGGGAACACTGCAAAGGCTGCAAAAGCAAGGAGAGAGGGGCTGGCAGAAAGTTGCTGACAAATCAAACTCGTAAGTAATTCAATAATAACAATAATAATGGAGTGGATTTATATAGCGCTTTTCAAGGCACCCAAAGCGCTTTACAATGCCACTATTCAGTCACTCTCACATTCACACACTGGTGGAGGCAGCTACGGTTGTAGCCACAGCTGCCCTGCGGCAGACTGACAGAAGCCAGGCTGCCATATCGTGCCATCGGCCCCTCTGGCCAACACCAGTAGGCGGTAGGGTAGATTTATCATATCACACCATATTATCCAATATTATATTACATTATATTATATTATAATATGTTATATTATATCCCCTTTCACATTAGAGCCACAACAGGACCCACTAGAACATGGGAACAAGTAAAAGTGGAATATAAGAATATTCTACAGAATGGTAATATTTATCACTTATATTGCTTGTCGTCTCTTGGAAAGAGACCCTGAAATAATCTGTTTGTTTGTTCATAACAGCAACCAAGAAAAGGGCAGAGCAAAAAAAAAAGACAGGTGGTGGTCCTGCACCCCCACGTCAACAAGTTGGTTAAGTAAATAATACCCTCACGGGAAAATCGATATCTCTCAATGAGCGCACTGTCACGCTGAGCTAAAGGATCCTGTCTATTCTGCAATATACGCTGAATTCTGAGAACTCTCCTTATCAATCTTGCACCTTCCGCAATGGGTGGCTCGCGTATACGGACAGGACATGGCTGCGACAGACTTCCCAAATCCACCTTCGCTTTTATAGCCATGGTCTCTCATCTTGATTACACGAAGTAATTTACTATTACTACTCTGAAATATGAATTGCATCTGTAATAATCACATACATGTAATAGAATGTTAATAGTTCATTTCCCTTTTTTTAGGAAATGACCTGTATGTATCTGTGTGACATCAATAAAAGGATCAAGTGCTGCATTATCTTTAGTTACATTGATGTTATTTATTTATGGTGAAACAGTGGTGGAATATCGCTGTTGCTTTCGTATAAATGAAGCGGACATACCTGCGTGGCCACGATCTAATCCTGTTTACATAAAGTAAACCTGCTCCAGAGCAGGTTTACGCTTACGGCTCTGTTGCTATGACAGCAAGTCCCGGATGAGCTTCGGGGAACCGAACGATCCAGGATCACGCGAAATCGTCAACAATCAAATCCAGCTAACTTACTTAGCGAGGTACGAAGAACGGGCCCCTGCAGTGAAAAATCCTGAATGTTACATTTAGGAAGCTGCATGTATAGATATGTATATCAAGTTTATGTTTTTTCCTTTGAGGGATTTTAATTCTCTAAAATGTTATCCCTGTTACATTTTAACCTTTGTTCCCTTAGGACACAGTAGTGTTTAGTAGTTGTACTATTAAAGTTATAGGAATGTCTTTTCTTTCTTTTTTTTTAACCAAACTGGTATTCTATCAAAAATCAAATATGGATATGTAAATCATTTCTTTTATTTGAACTTTTTTAGCTTTTCCAAAATTAACTTATTTTTTATGTATTCATTGCATGTTTCACCTCAGTTAAATTTCAATCCTTCATTCATATTTAAACTTTTGCTGTGATAAAATCTTCTCTTAAATCCTTTTCTCCCAAAACTGCAAATATTTTCACAGCAGTTGCTCTTAAAACTTCCAAAATGAACTAAATCTGTCCACCGGCTTGGAAACAACACCTGCTGTGACTTTATGTCCAGAAAAAAGAAACTCAAGCTGAACTGGTTTTGGGCTGTATTTCCATGTAATACCTTTTTTTTTTTTCCAGAAGATGGAGCAGTGATGCTGTGTAACCTTTATTTAATTAGGCAAAGAACACAATATTCACAGTGGCAGCAAAGAACTGTTAAAAGTTAAAAACAGCAGCACACATCAGAACCATTTTAAAGATTACAGGTGACTACTTTTAGTTAATTCAAATCCCATTAAACATCTATTTTTGGCTCCTCCTTTCACTTTAGTGTATTTACTGTATCCTTGAAGTCCACGTTGTTTTTTTAATGAATTCATTTTGATCCACATGTTCTGCAGCTGTTTGCCTTTTGATTTGAAGTTTGCATTATGAAATCCTGATACTGTTAAAGCATCAGTTATAATTGATGAACTCTGTGTAAAGTTTATTAAACAGTTTGGTGTGAAAAATAAAGAAATGGTCTCACAGCAAGTAGTTTGAGCCATGATTTCCGATTCAAACTAATTTAAATGTTTTTAGTGGTACATGTGGAGGTTTATCAGAGGAGGAGACTTGGCTGCTCTCGGCACGGTTCCTGCAGCTCATTAAAAACTCTGAAATGATCTTCAAGGAAAAGATGATTAATTTTTCTTAAAAACAAGATGTGGGCATGAAGTTTGAACATGAGTGTGTTTAAGATGCATTGTGAATAGCATCTCACACATTCCAATAAAGCAGATGTTCCTGCATTGCAACAGTAGTTTGCAGATGTGTTCATCCCCCGACCATCTGCAAGACTCTCATGCAGCACCAATTTGAAACGCAGCCTGGAAAGTGCGTTCATGGCCCTACAGGTTGCCTAAGCACAAGAGACAAATTGTGCAAAAGGAATTGGCTGAAATGGTGAAAATGCTGTTATCATAGGATGAAATGAGGATTTGTTCCTCAGTGTTTGGTCTCCTATGCTTACCTTTTCTCCAGATGATTTGTCGCAGTTGAGAGGGGCCGGTTGTCTTTAAGGTGCTTCCAGGTAATTAAGAAGTGAGTGCAGGGTTCGTACCATTCATCACACTTCTGTTAGGTTTGTTTGAAGACTCGGGCATTTTTCAGCACCTGCTGTAGCGATAGCTGCGTCCTCACACTGCATATGCTGTTTGCCACCTGGATGATGTTGTCATTCATAGTGATACCACGGTGGAGCATGTGCAGTGGGTGGTCACAGTCCCTAAAGTGTGTGGTTGGATGGAGGGACGTACAGTATTTGGGTACAATTTGGGAGCTGGGTATGTGCATCCACACATGGATAAAACAGCAGCCATCGCATCCTGCCTGTGTCCCAACGCAAAAAAGAACATCCTGATAATGTAATAACGGTGAAGGCGGTCGCACTTTTTCTCCTCTCCTTCTTCCCCTTATCTTCCCTGCTTAGCCTCTTGTGTCCTTGTCTTGTCTCGTGTGCATTACTTTTCCCTCGAACAGTCTCTCACTGTCGTTCTCTAAAACCTAATAGAATTATGAATTTGATAACTGGTCTCTGAATGATATTGACACCCTCTTCTCAACGAGAAGTCTGGGCTCGGGAGAGCCCGAGTGCCCTGGAGGGACTTTCCCTGCCAGATACACGATGGATGGGTGGCAGACCTGGAGGATCTTGTGCCTGGCGGGACTGTCTATCGAGGACGCTGAAGATATCTACCTATTCGGAACCATGATAACAGGGTTCTTGCTGATCGGAGCTGGCTTGGCCCTTACTTATCGGAGAAATAAGAGAGCGGAACCAGCTGTTCAAACCCCTAAGCTGACCGCTGGAATTGAGGCGACCGGACGAGGCACGGCCTCTCACACCGAACGTAGCATGGTTAACACCTTGGAGACGCTTACAGCTGCCGTGAAGACTCAAACTAACACCATTGAGCGTATGATGGGATACATCAGAGAGGGGCCTGCTCGCAATGACACCTTTGAGCGAAAGTTGGATCACATCGCAGAACGGATCACTGCAGCTGTGGGGTCTCAGAATCAAAAGAATGACAACACCACGGAACGGAAGTTTGATACCATCATGGGGAGGCTCGCGGCTCTCCAACGGGAGATCGAGGGACCAGTGTCATAGTGCTAAATTCGCTGCTCGCATAAAGGAGAAATCGACAATATTCAACATATGGACACCACGGCGCCAGCTGCTCAGGCCCGAGGCTGGAGCCCACCAAAACAACTCCCTGATAACGACTGTGTGATGACTATTCTTCCCATCCCATGAAGGCCACCTGGGTTGGCTGGCAGACTGTTTACTTAGCCTGATAGAGCGAAGGACACTGTCTCAGCTGGACTCTGGACATGCACACACATACACTTACACTGATAAGCACGCACTCATCCCCCTCCCTTTCCAAACGCCTTCGATGCTTGTTTCCTGCAGGGGAAGACGGCGGGTCTGCGTGCCGCGCTGAAATGGTAGCGCTGTGTAGGATGACTGCTGTGTTCCTTCGGATTACCCCCCACCCCCCTATCCATCCCCTGTGGCTTGTCATGTGCTCTAATGTTGCGATGTGGACATTAATGTGCTCTCTGTGCAGATGAGGTTTTTTTTTGTTTCCTGTTCTCATGCTGTCCTCCCATAGGTGCCCAGCGTGAGAAGAGGTCTCTTTTTTTCCTCTTGTACTTTTCCCATTGTTGTGTAATTTTTCAGTGTTATTCTCTGCAACGCTGCCGATCTCCGACTGTATTCCTATGTGATGTGTTTGTTGTGTGTCTAAGTCGGGGGGGGGGGTCCTATTCCTCTGCGGGGCAACCTGCATATGGCCAATAAAGCATTCATTCAATTCAATTCAATTCAATTCAATAATGAATTACAATATTCCCGACAAGAAGAAATAAATGCATGAACGAGTTTTTCAGCATCACTCTGGGACAGGATATTTCTGATTTTCAAGATATTGCAGCAATGGAAGAAAGCAGTCATAAATATTTGCTTAATATTTCCATTAAAGGAGAAATCCTGGTCAAAATGACTCTAAGATTCCATATAGTGTTACTGGAGGCCAAGGTATTGCATCCAGAAAAGGATAAAATCCGTAGCTGTTGATAAAATTGGCACAGAGCTTCCCCCATGCATTACCAAAGATTCACATCAAACTCATTCTTGATTGCTTTAATGAACATTTTTTTATTGTCACAGTTTGATACTGATGATTTCTTGTGAACACTCCTTTAGTTTAAACCCAGTGACAGTATCAAGTTATTATGTTTGTTTTCATGTAAGTATCTACACTTATATTATCTATCTATACTTCGTCTGCATCCCTCGAGGCCCCATTTGAAGGCTGATTATGTCCCAACATAGGCCAGAATTCATAGCGCAGTGGTGGCTGTGGCTTTTTTTTTCAACAAAGAAAAAACCCCAGCAGATGGCTGAAGCGTGGTGGCCAAAGAATAAACTTTTAAAAGCAAGTATAAAATTTTAGATCACTTATATATCTGCAAAGAACGTTATAACATTACTGTTGGCTACATGTCCACAAAGTTATGTATAGGGGTGGGTTTTTAATTATCGATTTATCGATTAAAATCGGTTCTAGCTTGGATAATGTGATATCGATTCATTAAAATCCTGAATTGATTTTTTAATACAAATTTATTTTGACCAAAATGCCAGAATTTCAGGTTAAACCTCAGAAAATTTCAACAAATAACAACAGCCAAACAGCTGAAATAGTAAATGAGAGCAGGAACACGATTCTGCACAAAGACGTAAACACAAAGCGTGGATCCACCGACGGATCAGAATCAGCGAGATGTCGCCTTTCTCTCACGACAGCACGGACACGGTCGGGGCTGAAAGCCGACAGCTCGCTGATCCGTGCTTTGAGTTCCCGCCCTTTTTCCACTAGATTCTGAAGCTGCAGGTTTTGTCTCTCTCCAAACAATATTGACTAAACCAGCAGCTAAAGAAGATCCAACCCTTCACATAAACATCGTCATGAACTTTTGCTGTTTTACTTCCACAACAATAAAATCACACTTCATGCACAGCTCTCTCCCTCTCTCTCTCTTTCTGTCTATGTGTACTTCAAGAACAGTTTCCCGTCAAAAAAAATCTGTTTTCTGCATTATTCGCTTGTTTATTACTCACAAGTCTACTGTTGTTTACAGTGCTGTCGGCCGCTGTTTTTTCCCTTTTACCTAATTCTGAAAAGAAAGTCTCATTTCTGCTGTTCAATAGGCTACTGAACAAATTCAAACTTTTTAAAATTATGCGAAATTTCAAAACACTTAGCTGTGTCTCTAATAAAACCTCTGTAACTTTGCTCTGCTTCACTTCAGCAGCATCAGCTGAGGTTCATATGTTGATTAATGGTTTTCTTTCATTTTTGATGTACTGCAGAATATTTTTATAAAATCCCAGGCCAGGAAAATCAACTTTGTGTTTTTCTGTGTTTTATCCTCAGCTACTTCGACACAAAGGCATCTGCTGTGATGCTCACACCTTTGATAGAGTCTAGCAAGTGTCAGCTTTTTTTATAGATATAAAAATATGGAAATGTATTGATGCAGGACCTGAATGATGATATATGGAATGTGGAATATCTGTCCATGCAGACAATATTGATTTGTAACTTAAAATTTGTTATTTTAACTAATAATCTTGTCAGCATAAAGTTCTTTATTTGGAGCACAGATCTACAAGAAAGATAAGTTACTGAAACGTGCTTGTGCTTAAATTCCATATCAATCTTTGGCAACATTGTGAGTAATGTTAAACTTAAAGATCATCTCTGCCTCCTGATCTGTTTCCTGCTGCCTGCCACTGAAGGCAGTGGGGAGAGGTAACAATTAGGCAGTGCATTTACCGTGGCATATAATGTCATCTTTTCTCATTACAGTCCACTTTGACCAGCAGGTTTGTGACAGTTGGCTTAACATACCGAGCCAAGGAATCTAAATATACATTTGGCATCTCAGTGGGGCTACCAAAAGTCATCACCTCAGTCTTTTTATCATTGAATTTTAAAAAGTTAAGAGACATCCAAGCCTTAATGTCATCAAGACACTGAAGTAATGGTTGTATGGAATATGTGCCTTTATGATGTAGAGGGACATATATCTGACAGTCATCAGCATAGAAGTGAAATGCAATGCTGTGTTTTCTCAGTATAGATCCAAGAGAGAGCAGATACAAAGAAAAGAGAAGGGGGCCTAGAACTGAGCTCTGTGGGACACCACAAAAGAGAGGAGCGGAGGACGGCACATGGTCACAGAGACTGACACAAAATGTTTGCCCCGCCAAGTAGGACCTGAACCACTCAAGTGCCCACCCAGTGCTCCAAATGACAGAGTAAAATGCATGATCCACAGTATCAAATGCAACTGTCAAATCTAAAAGTACAAGAACAACACAGTCCCCAGCATCAGTGGCTAAAAATATGTCATTAAAAACTTGTAAAATGGCTGATTCAGTGCTATGAAAGGGTTTAAAACCAAATTGGAAAACGTGTAAAACATTTTGCTTTTTCAGGAAGGTCATTCATTGACTGTCAACTCTCTTTTCAAGAATTTTGGAAAGAAAAGGTAGTTAGAAGAAAGGCCTGTAATTTGCAAGAATCGTAAGATCAAGAACAGGTTTTTTTTAAACAGGTGTTTGACTACAGTGTGTAAAAAATTTGGGGGGCTACATCTGACAATGTGGATGACAAAAATGACAAAAATGGATTGAAACTGAAAAATGGTTTGAAACCGAAAAAAAATGGATTGAAACCGAAAAAAAAAATTGTAAACGAAAACAAAAAAATTACAGTTTCAATTAATTGTTTATTCACTATCAATTGTTTTTTCGGTTTCAATACAAGATTTTCCAGTACATTTATTTCAGTTACAATATTTTTTTTCGGTTTCGCTTCAAGGTGGCATCGTTCTGATTCCATATTGTCCTCCCCACGATGACGTTTTCATCGAGGCCAAGGAAAAGAGATTAGGAAAAGGAGATTGGCGCTACTTTTGAAATAACACTCCACTGGGTTACGTTGTGCAGCTGAGTCACGTGACCGCACAGCAACAAATCACAGCGGAGTCAGATAAAGGGGGCGGAGCAAAGTGTGTATGCAGGAGAGGAGTCGAGCAGAGAGAGCTGCTTTTTTATGAAACGGTTGTAAAGTAGTAAACTTACAGGAACATATACCACTACCAACGTTTGGATCGATATCTGCATCGATCTGCACACCCTTGTCTCCTGGATCGTAGCTGAGATCAGCGTGAACCACGTGGGTCTCTGCTCCCTGATCTGTTTCCTGTTTTTGGAAAGTGTTCCAGCTTCATCACGGAGTTTCCCTCGGTTTGTGGGCTCATCTAAAGGTAAGCATCGAGCTAACTTTAATGTGGGTTCAGTTTATGCTGAGTTTAGCTCTGTTGAGAATAATAGATTGCTTGGTAGACATTGGAGTTAGACAGACTGTAGAGTTTGTGATTGCTTGCAACATCATAATATGGCGGTTGCTGGGGGGAAAGAATACATAAAGAAAAATAGTCTTGGAATATGAACAAAAGGATGGGGTGCAGGGCAGGAGAACAACCAACCCCCACCCCAGGACCTGAAGCCACAGGTACAAGCCTGGGGGAGCGCAACTCCAGGGTGAGAGTAGTGGAAGCTTGCTGAGAAGGAGGCCAAAGGGCTTTGGAGCGTGATGTCACAGGGGTGGGCGTGGAAAGGATTTTGGCCTGACGCGCCACTTTCTGGGCCAAAGCTCAAGTATGGGCTCAAAATGTGATCATAAATATTTTGTACTTGTAAATCAGGATTTGTATGTGTATGTGTTTACGACTGTGCGTAAACCCCCCCTAATATTGGTATGATCTGAGCTCAGGCACTAAGCAGGACGGGGCAGCTACTGCCTGCGAGTTAGTGAATGGTATATTGCCTGTATTTAGAGAAACTGTGATATTCTGGATTAGGCTCTTTGAAAAGATCGGACGTGGATAGGTGCCTTTATTGAACAGCAGGACATCACACACTAACTTGTTGTTTTCTTAGCGTGCAGAAATCTACCCTTTTTGTTGTTATATATTGGTCAACCAAGAACTAGCCCTGTAACAGGTATGCCCCCCAGGTATTTTACCACTGGGGGGCAACAATTCACTCTATTACAAAACTGTTTTTGTTCATCTGTTTATTTTTTTATGAGCTTTGTTTGATTTGTTGAGTATCTGAGGCTGAGACCGCAAAAACATGATTGTTGGCCTGTATTTATATAGTGCTTTACTAGTCCCTTAGGACCCCAAAGCGCTTTACATATCCAGTCATCCACCCATTCACACACTGGTGATGGCAAGCTACATTGTAGCCACAGCCACCCTGGGGCGCACTGACAGAGGCGAGGCTGCCGACACTGGCCCTCTGACTACCACCAGTAGGCAACGGGTGAAGTGTCTTGCCCAAGGACACAATGACTGAGACTTTCCAAGCCGGGGCTCGAACCGGCAACCTTCCGATTACAAGGCGAACTCCCAAGTCTTGAGCCACGATCGCCCCGCAGTGATGATGTGATGGGATTTCCGGCTCTTTCAGCTCGGCTCACTAAAAAGAGTCTGCTCTTTCAGCTCCAAACCGGCTCTTCAGGTTGTTTTGTTGCTTTAATTAATTTATTATTAACAATAATATAAAATTATGCACAAAAGGAATTACTAATGTAAAAAAAAGAAGTGGTTTTATTTATATATGTTTATATATAAATATATGCGGTGGCCCCTAGAGACAAAACACGTACAAACTCCAAAACACATTTCTAACGTTAACTGAACTTTCAAAACCGCTACCTAGATCACTTAAATTACACAATTGAAAGCATGTGTGTATTGTTTGTGTATTTATACACAAGCACTCATATATATTCAAATAATTTAAAAAAAAGTTCATTTACCTGTTACTACCACACACCAAATCCGGTCGTTGGTACTTGCTGGCTTGTGTAGCCACAAGATAACAAAGGCTCAACACTGCACCCGAGCATCCTGGAGCACTTCTGTTGTCTTTTGTACGTGTTTTGGAGTTTTTACGTGCTTTGTCTCTAGGGGCCACTGTAAATATACTTTTATTTATTCACTCCACACAAAATGTAATAAATAAATAATATAATACAAAAAACCAACTATTTACATTTCAACTTTTAACTATTTAAATTTTCAGCTTTTTTCCTTTTAAACAAATTTAAAGTGAAAGAACACAAAACACTGCAAACCACAACACAATTAAATATAAATTAAAATATGAAAACAAAAAGAACATGCATATTCTCTGCCATTTGGGCCTGCATGAATAAACTTTCTGAATCCTTTATCATCCGCAACTGAATATAGTTTTGGATGATTACTATACCTTTCTAATGTGACGTTGATGTCCCTGGCTGTTTCCCTCCAGCTCTGTTCCTGTGCTACTGCCAGTGTAACTACTGCCCCTCCCCTCTCTTTTCAGCGCAAAGCACAAGGCTCGAGTGCGGAGTGACGCGGGGAAAAAAGTGCGAGAGAGAGAGAAAAAAAAACGGCTCCCAATAAGGAGCCGGCTCGCGTCGTTCACTCCAAAGAGCCGGCTCTACGAGCCATTTCGTTCGCGTCCGACACATCACTACTGCAAGTGCGCTGTTGGAGAAATGGAGCTAGGCAGACAGAGGAGAACTGAAGATTGACCAGGTACCAAAGTAAATCATTCATACTGTATAAAAAATGTAAATATGACGGTGTATCACGAAAGATTGATATGAGTTTCATTGATATGAAACTGATCACTTGACCAATATTACGTTACTTGCTCTTCAAGTTAATCAACAAATGGTGAAATGAAAAGCCGAACAACAACAATGCTGTTTCTTTAGAGAGTCTTAGCTTATGTGTGTTTATTTCATATTTTCAGTTCTTACCCTCCACGGCTAAATAAATCGGTTTCAGTAATGCACTGATATACAAGAATGGACATAAGGAGCTTCTTTCAAAGAAAAAACTCAGGTAGATGTTATTTTATATATTATGCTTTGTATGTTGTTCAGTATATCTATGCAAAACAAGAGGACTTTCAATACACAGCAGTATATTCACAGTTGAAACCAGATATTTACATACACTTTATGGAAAACACAAGAACATTTTTTTTACTGTACAACATCAATTTAGAGTAAACTTGTTTTGTTTTAGATAAATAAATATTGAAATATCTTTTGAATTAGTTAAATGTCAAAATAAAGAGAGACAGAGCTGTCTATTTTTTATCACTTTCATCAAATTTAGGAGTACATATACACTAAGTTTATTGTTAATTAATAAGAAAACTCCAGACGATTCCATTCTGCGCTGAAGAAGCTTCTGATAGGTTAGTAGAGTCCATGTGAGTAAATTGGTGGAACAGCTGTGGATGCATATAAGACAAAACACAGAGCCTGTTTCTTTGAAATGGAAAATTAAGAGATGTCAACCAAAACACCAGGAAAAGGATTGTGGAGCTCCATAAGTGTGGCTCAATTTTGAATACAATTTGGTGCCATTTAAAATTAAGAAATACAGATAGTTTCTCTATTTACTCTTAAAGTTAACAAATATGTTTTTTATATTTATCAATCTAAAAAAATAAACATTTACCGTATTTCCCGGACTATAAAAGCGCACCTGAATATTAGCCGCACAAGCTAAAATCAGGGGAAAATCCTGTTTTGTACATACATTAGCCGCACCTGACTAAAAGCCGCAGGTGTTTCAATGTTGACTTATCATATGTAAGAGAATATGCACAAAGCGAAATGTCAGGAAAGAGATGGCTGTTTGGAGACACACCCCTTTTATTAATATTTTGAAAAACAAGTTATGGGTACATATTTGCATAACTTTTTAGGTATATGTGCAAGTAGCAGTAATTACAAGTACGAAACATGTACTGTGCTTCATGAATGAGTAACAAATGTAGTACATAACAATAACCTACAGCACACCAGAAAAATAGATTCGGACTACCTTTTAGGCTCAGGTGCAGTGACACGGCTTTAACAAGAAGAAAAGTCAGTCATTCACCACCATATTCCTGCGCACTAAAACCACCAAAGTCCTCTTCTCCAGTGTCAGATACGAACAGGCTCAGGATGGCTACGTCATCCACTCTCAGCTTCTTTCCTTCGTTGTCACTTTGAAAACCAAAGAAATCCTCGTTGTCAGTGTCGGAGTTGAACACCCTCAGAAAGGCCGTGGTGTCCTCCTCTCCATCATGCAGCAGTCCAGCCCTTCGACATCCGTTGGTGATCATGGATGTTTTCACACTTTTCCACGCTGTCAGATTCCACCGGTGGAATTGAGCATAACTTGCTTTTCGCAAGTTTATCGCCGCTCGTCATCCACGACTCCCGCTGAACGCGTAGCGTTAATTTGAAGTTTGTTTTTCGTGCTACTTGTACAGCACGGCCAGCCTGGCGGATGGACACGTGACCAACATACCACTCTTGAACCCCGATACTGTGTGTCTGATCACATGCCCTTCCGCCAGGCAATGTAGTGCCGTACAACAGCGGAACAAACAAAACAAATTGTCTTACGATATGATAAAAATCATGGACAATCCATAGAAAAGCCGCACCTGACTAAAAGCCGCAGGGTTCAAAGCTTGTGCAAAAAGTAGCGGCTTATAGCCCGACAATTACGGTAGTCTGATTTGATGTGTATCTTTACCAAGTGTATCTGTTTTGATCTGAAGAGTATGTAAATATCTGGTTTCAACTGTATATTTGATGATTGTCAGCACAAAGAGGGAGAGAGAGGAGAATGAGGACAGAACAGTAAGGGAACAAGAGCAGGTGAGAAACACATGTTAGTCAAATGGTTGTTTACCAAAATCCGTATCATAGGTACTTGTGTATCTCGTACCTAGTGTTTCTTTTCAGGTTTGTTATTTTTCAAGTTATATATTTATTAAGTTATGCAGGCTTATGAAGGCTAAATAATTATATAAACTTTTCTGAATGTAAATAGTGTACTTTTGGTAGAATTAAAAAACTAAGTGTAGTGCGGGTCTATGATGATTTTTAGTGCTACTATCATCTAGTTCTGGTTCTGTCTTGGTTAAGTCCTAAGTGGTCCTGATTTTGAACTGTTGTAGTCCTGTTTTAATTCCGGATCAGTTCTGGGTCTGGTTGAATTGGGGTTTAGTCCTCGTGTCTTGATGCAGCCCCAACTTTGTTCTGCCTTGCTGATTAATTAAAACACTAGTTTAAGGTGTCCTGCATATGTGATATATATTTTTTCCTATATGAAGTCATTCTTCTTTGAACAAAATTCATAATAAAGCCCATTTCAGTCATTTCTACCCTCACTTAATTTCCTTTTGCTGCTCAGCTCTCACACAGTGGCTCAGTTATGCTCCAATTAATCTTTCAGTAATGTCTACCCCCCCCCCCCCCCCCCAAAAAAAAAAAAAAGAAGAAGAAAAAAAAGAATCCCACATCCATCCTTTAGGGCTAAGCCCCGGGTGTTTCAGATGTCTGCTTCCGCCTCTGGTGTGGACTATGAAGTAGGGCAGTGGAGTAAAGACCCAGAGTACTTACCGCCACTGTCCTACCCCGATATCTTCACGTATCTTGTTAACCCTGACCCTAACCCTCACGTTCGGATTTCGGAGTGCCCTACGTGTAACGTTGGTAACCAGTCTGGATTTGTTTGATTCATTTCATAGGCAGGCTTCCCTACAGTTGTGCGAAAGAGTTAGCAAATCGTTACATAGCACGTATGTCTCCACAGTCACTCAATTCTATGTTTGTTTGCAATTTCTATAACCTCCAAGAACCCCAACAATAATATTATTAAGCTATAAAGAGTGATATGAACATACAGAACTTGCTGGAGTTAAAATGTCTGGAGCACACCAACAGATATCTGGAGATGGAAGAAAACTGGATATCAAGCCGTCGCATGGCTGCTATCCAGGCTAGACGCCTTCGTTTTGTAAGGTCCGCCATATAAGATAAGATAAGATAAGATAACCTTTTATTAGTCCCACACGTGGGAAATTTGTTTTGTCACAGCAGGAAGTGGACAGTGCAAAAGTTATGAGGCAAAAATTAGGATACAATAAGAATAAATACAGTACACAACTGTACAGAATAGAATAAAATAAAATACTATATACAGTAGAATAAAATAAAATAAATATACAATAAGATAAAAATAGAATACAAATACAAATGCTATATACAACTGAGTAAAAGTACAACGATGACAGAAAGGATTATTGCACTTAGTATTATTGCATATGTATGGATGTGTGTGTTTGATCAGTTAAAGTCTTTGTTGTGGAGCCTGACAGCAGTGGGGAGGAAAGACCTGCGAAATCTCTCCGTCCCACATCGTGGGTGCCGCAGTCTCCCACTGAAGGAGCTGCTCAGTGCTGTCACAGTCTGCTGCATGGGGTGGGAGATGTTGTCCAACAGTGATCACAGCTTAGCCACCATTCTCCTGTCACTCACCACCTCCACTGGGTCCAGAGGGCATCCTAGAACAGAGCTGGCCCTTCGGATCACCCTGTTCAGTCTCTTCCTGTCCCCAGCAGAGATGCTGCCGCCCAAGCAGACCACACCATAAAAGATAGCAGAAGCCACAACAGAGTCATAGAAGGTCTTCAGGAGTGGGCCCTCCACTCCAAACGACCTGAGTCTCCGCAGCAGGTACAGCCTGCTCTGCCCTTTCCTGTAGAGGGCATCTGAGTTATGAGTCCAGTCCAGTCTATTGTTCAGATGAACACCAAGGTACCTGTAGCTGTCCACAGCCTCAATGTCCATACCTTGGATGTTCAGTGGTTGCAGTGGAGAATGCTTGTGCCTGCGGAAGTCTACCACCAGTTCCTTGGTTTTACTGGCGTTGATCTGGAGGTAGTTCAGCTGGCACCAGTCCACAAAGTCTTGGGTCAGACCTCTGTACTCCTTGTCGTCCCCATCAGTGATGAGGCCGACTATTGCAGAGTCATCAGAGAACTTCTGCAGGAAGCACTGGGTGGAATTGTGGGAGAAGTCTGCAGTGTAGATGGTGAAGAGGAACGGAGCCAGAACCGTTCCCTGTGGGGCCCCCGTACTGCAGACAACCCTGTCCGACACACAGCCCTGAGTCCTCACATACTGTGGTCGGTCGGTGAGGTAGTCCAGGATCCAGGTAGTGAGGTGATGGTCCACTCCAGAGTTCACCAGCTTGTCCTTTAGAACCGAGGGAAGAATGGTGTTGAAGGCACTGGAGAAATCAAAGAACATGATTCTCACAGTGCTTCCAGCGGTCTCCAGGTGAGCGAGGGAACGATCTAGGAGGTGAATGACGGCATCATCCGCTCCAATGCCAGGCTGGTAGGCAAACTGAAGTGGGTCCAGTGATGAGCTTATTAGGCGCCGAAGCTGAGCCAGGACCAACCGCTCTAGGGTCTTCATCAGGTGGGATGTCAGAGCCACCGGCCTGTAGCTGTTGAGGTCCTTGGGGCGTGAAGTCTTTGGCACTGGTACAACACAGGAGGTTTTCCAGAGCTGTGGGACTCTTCCCAACCTCAGGCTCAGGTTGAAGAGGTGCTCCATCACCCCACACAGTTGGTCCGCGCAGGACCTGACGACCCTCAAGCTGATGCCATCTGGACCCGCTGCCTTCTTGCCATTAATCCTCCTCAGTTCCCTCCTAACCTGGGTGGTTGAGAGAGACAGGCTGGAGCCTTGCGTTGAGTGTGTATTGGATGCTGCATTTGGGGGTGGGGGGGAGTGAGCAGGGTGAATAGAGGAGGTGTGAAGTGTCTGAGGTGGAACAGCAGCAGTGGGGGTGGGTGAGTCTGCAGCCGATGTTGCAGACTGCCTCATGGCTGAATCAAATCTGTTGAAGAAATGATTCAGTTCATTTGCCCATCTCACATCCCTCCCAGCTCCCTCATGATGCTTCCAGGTTGGGAAAGAATAAAAAAGACAAACCCTTTTTAAGCTTATTCCACAGCCGGCAACACGGCAAGTACGAACCATGGCTGTTGTGTGTGCCTTCGCTCCTTTTTCGCTTGTGCTTTGTTTGGACCCGGAAAATGGCGCATCAGGCCAAAATACTTTCCACGCCCACGCCCGTGACATCACGCTCCAAAGCCCTATGGCGGTGACAACTCTTCCACAGTAGCAGGTAGGATTTTTCTTTTTTTGTTGACGGCTAGTTTTACCTTTCCATACGGATGGTCTGTTTATGTTTTGATCAAGAGCCTTTTTTGGGCAGCTGAAGAGGAGAAGTCCATCTTATGGCCAACCTCTGACTGTTTCTTGGTCATATTACCCAGCAAAACCCAGTATCCAAGTTCATCTGTAACAGTCCTTGTGCCACAGATCCGCACTGTTGCTTCTACATTAAACAGAAGAGCAGTGACATGGCTGCAGGTCTCCGCAACTCCGGCCATACAGGTGCAGTGGACGGCTTCAACCTTCCCTGTGATGCTCACAATGACCCATGGTCACAGGTCATTAATCAATGTATAAAACTAAAATAAAATGTATTTTTAGTGACACAGGATAAAAGAATGGAAGTAAGATGTATAATTAGAATTATTTATAATAAATATGAACAAATTATTGCAATTTCTTTAACTGTAGTAGTGCCATTTGTGGGAGCATTTCAAGTTTCCATATATTAATACAACCGTTATAGCCCAAATTTTAATAATCTGTATGCATATGTATCCATAAGGTCCATAGTAACTACATAAATTGGAAAACTTGTAGTGCAATAAACTACAAAAAAATTTAAAATCTGTTTGATTTGTTTTTTTTACATATCTTTTTAGTTAAAATACAATTAAGAGGTGTATCTCTCGAAATTGTAAATAGAAAAGTTTCCAACCACAAGAAATTTATTTTGAGTGTATTTATAATTGTATTTTTGAGATACACTATTTTTTATATACTACAGGAAAAATGGAAATAAATAGTTTATTTTGATGCATTATAATATTTACAACAGTGTAATTTAAGTTCTAAGCATCCCAGAAACAATACGGAAAAGCACAAAGTCAAACATCATCATCATCATCATTTATTTATATAGCACTTTAAAAACACACCTAGTAGACCAAAGTGTTGTACAATACTAATATGCACATGACTTTTATGAACATCAACATAGGCTTATAAGGCCCACAAAAATGACGTCACTTCCGGTTTCGGGCAGGTAATGGCGGACATGCAATAATTTGCACTGATGTATATGCCAACGTAAGAAGTGTTATGAACATCGGCAAAGCGTGTTTCTGGAATATTATCTTTTTGTTGCTGCAAGTGCTTCTTATGCAAATTTTTCTAAAGCTATACAGGGAGTGCAGAATTATTAGGCAAATGAGTATTTTGTCCACATCATGCTCTTCATGCATGTTGTCTTACTCCAAGCTGTATAGGCTCGAAAGCCTACTACCAATTAAGCATATTAGGTGATGTGCATCTCTGTAATGAGAAGGGGTGTGGTCTAATGACATCAACACCCTATATCAGGTGTGCATAATTATTAGGCAACGTCCTTTCCTTTGGCAAAATGGGTCAAAAGAAGGACTTGAAAGGCTCAGAAAAGTCAAAAATAGTGAGATATCTTGCAGAGGGATGCAGCAGTCTCAAAATTGCAAAGCTTCTGAAGCGTGATCATCGAACAATCAAGCGGTTCATTCAAAATAGTCAACAGGGTCGCAAGAAGCGTGTGGAAAAACCAAGGCGCAAAATAACTGCCCATGAACTGAGAAAAGTCAAGCGTGCAGCCGCCAAGATGCCACTTGCCACCAGTTTGGCCATATTGCAGAGCTGCAACATCACTGGAGTGCCCAAAAGCACAAGGTGTGCAATACTCAGAGACATGGCCAAGGTAAGAAAGGCTGAAAGACGACCACCACTGAACAACACACACAAGCTGAAACGTCAAGACTGGGCCAAGAAATATCTCAAGACTTATTTTTCTAAGGTTTTATGGACTGATGAAATGAGAGTGAGTCTTGATGGGCCAGATGGATGGGCCCGTGGCTGGATTGGTAAAGGGCAGAGAGCTCCAGTCCGACTCAGCAAGGTGGAGGTGGAGTACTGGTTTGGGCTGGTATCATCAAAGATGAGCTTGTGGGGCCTTTTCGGGTTGAGGATGGAGTCAAGCTCAACTCCCAGTCCTACTGCCAGTTTCTGGAAGACACCTTCTTCAAGCAGTGGTACAGGAAGAAGTCTGCATCCTTCAAGAAAAACACGATTTTCATGCAGGACAATGCTCCATCACACGCGTCCAAGTACTCCACAGTGTGGCTGGCATAAAGGAAGAAAAACTAATGACATGGCCTCCTTGTTCACCTGATCTGAACCCCATTGAGAACCTGTGGTCCATCATCAAATGTGAGATTTACAAGGAGGGAAAACGGTACACCTCTCTGAACAGTGTCTGGGAGGCTGTGGTTGCTGCTGCACGCAATGTTGATGGTGAACAGATCAAAACACTGACAGAATCCATGGATGGCAGGCTTTTGAGTGTCCTTGCAAAGAAAGGTGGCTATATTGGTCGCTGATTTGTTTTTGTTTTGTTTTTGAATGTCAGAAATGTATATTTGTGAATGTGGAGATGTTATATTGGTTTCACTGGTTAAAAAAAAAATTGAAATGGGTATATATTTGTTTTTTGTTAAGTTGCCTAATAATTATGCACAGTAATAGTCACCTGCACACACAGATATCCCCCTAAAATAGCTAAAACTAAAAACTACTTCTAAAAACATTCAGCTTTGATATTAATGAGTTTTTTGGGTTCATTGAGAACATGGTGGTTGTTCAATAATAATATTATTCCTCAAAAATACAACTTTCCTAATAATTCTGCACTCCCTGTATGTGGAAGGAAACCGTGACCTAGGACAAGCTAATGGCATAAGATGTAAGTACAACTCCTCCGGTTTCACATGCCAAAAAAATAATTTTTGGTTCCAGTTCTACAGGGATTTAAAAATAGTTAGGTAAAACGGAGTGCCTTCTCCGACCGGTTGTAAAGGGTTAATTATATATTTTATGTAATAATTTATAAAATTTGGGTTAAAAACAATAGAAGACAAATGGCACTAGACACTTTTCTATTGTCCACACGATAGTGCTGGGCGATATGACGATATCTAACGACTTGTGCGCGCTGACTCCACTGACAAGGTACGAAAAAATGTCAGGCTACATCAATAGCAGTAGGTCTTCAGGGATTCTACGTCACGGCTGTATTTCATGCGGGTCCACATTTCCAACGCAATCAGTCTCTATACAGTCTCTGCTATTTTGAGCTACTTTTAAGCATCTTTCTTGTAGTCGTCGTTACAACACAGTGTGTTTGTTTTGATTCATTTCCCCGGAAGATGGCGCAGCGTTCCCAGCGTTCCCAGCGTTCCGTGATGTCAACTCCAAAGCCCTATAGAGAGAGTAGTGGAAGCCTACTGCGAAGGATGCGAAAGGGCTACATTTGCTTGCTTGTTCAATTATTTCCATCATGCTTTGACTGCGGCTGTAACCAGACCTATTCCAGCAGGATTTGTAAAAAGTGTTTTGCCAGACACACAAAGCCGGACAACTTTTGTTCTGAGTCTAAGAAGATTAGAGAGAAAATGATCGGACTTCTCGTGTGGCTAGGTGCTGTTGAGGTTCACTTTCTCTTGACTTCACCGATTCTTTTGATATCCCAGCTGGAGAAGAAGGGTCAGATGAGGCTGAAGTATGTTTCTTCAAAGCTTTATTACCACTGATCCCACTACATGCAGTCACAGCAAACACCAAGTGGTTCTGAGAAGTACTTCTCATACACACACCTTTATAGGCTGTATTCCAATTCAGGGTCTGCAGCCTTGGAGGATGCGGGCCATGCGGGAATCATCCTCAAAGACCGAAAGTGAGATGCTTGTGTAATGGGACAGTCTTGCCTCCATGGCGCTGCTCAGGTTGCCTAGCAACCATGTCACTAACCGCTGAAACGTTTCATACAGCATTGTTTGAAATGGAAGGGAAACAGTTTTTGTTCATCTGTTTATTTTTTTATGAGCTTTGTTTGATTTGTTGAGTATCTGAGGCTGAGACCGCGGGACTGTAAAAACATGATTGTTGGGCTTCATTTCTGTACTGAACAGTCATTTTAAGATTAGCTAGTAAATAACAATTAGCTAATGTTGTTCATGAGACTAAAGTCATTTCATGTTGGTGATGTAAATATTATACTGCCAATATTACAGTTATTATTATATTAATCATTATTAGTTATTACAGCATTGAACTTGAACTCTGTGTCAAATACTGAGCTTCAGTAAAGATTCAAGTTGCATTTATTTATGTCCTATCACCTTAAATCTTCACTCAAAGACAAGTATCTTTGACAGTGTATTAGGGCTGCCACAAACGATTATTTTGATAGTCGACTAGTCACAGATTATTTTTGCGATTAGTCAACTAATCAGATCATCATCCATTGAACGTAAAACATACAGCTTATTGCACCAGCAGCATCTGCTCTTATATAATTATCATTAGCTTACAGCTTTAAGTGTTTAAGGTATGTGCTAACTAAAAATAAAGACAAAATGATAGTTTATTAAATTTTAATGAAATTTGCAGATTGTTTCAGTGAAGTTTAATAAACTCCTTGCTATCTAAAATATAACAGGACACCGGAGTAAATTCTCCAGCATCTCACACTTCTGATGATCAGCTGTCTGCTTGAAGTTTATTCAGCTGTGTAAGAACTATAACTTTAATCTCAGCCAAACCGATTTACTCAGGAACAAATAAAACACTGAAAAAAGCCAAACAATAACATTTTTAAGTTATCTAAGTGACTCATATATCATGTTTAACCTGAGTAGCGAAAGACGGCGGTGGGTTTGAAAACGATTTGCCGGGAGTCCAGTGCTCTCATGGCTCTAGCGAGCCTTGCCCCCGTCTAGCTGTCGAGCTAGTGGTTAACAGACGTCTCCGAAAACGTCGGAGCGCTTTTGAAAATATGTGGTGTCTTGATAAACTGAGCAGATATTTGAGGTTTACACAGCTACATTCTTGCCTGAAAACATGTTAAATGTTTATTTTGTGACCCAGAAAGAATAATAAGAGTAATATTAAAGCTAACTAGCTGCCGCCATTGTTGGAAACTGAGCTGGGCTCAGTGTTGCCAACTCCTCAGTAAGGAAAATCGCTATTGGTTGTCCAAAAAAGTCATTAGAAGTCGCTAAATGATGTCATCGCCTAATTTGCATAATTGGTCATGCTAATCTAATTGTAACCTATGTTGTTGGAGAGAGAAATAACATCATGGAAGAGACATAAAGTGAGTAAAAACGTCCTAAATGCAGTTAGTTTATTTAGAACTACAAATTAAATTTCTTTTAGCAATTATTGTTTTTTTTAATGTCACAATTCCAACCCTGCTCCTTTGCCCGGGCTTGGACCGGCAAAAGTGACCCGAAATAGACACTCTGGTGGAGTTACTTTGTGTGTGTGTTTATAAGTAGTTTTAAACCTTGTGATTCACAAAACAGCATAAGAGTAAAAGAAGAACTGACTGCGTTACAGCACCCGCTGCTTGTTGAGAGTAGCGCTTTCACGTCTTTTTTTTAAGGGGTCTGAAAACTCGCTAAATATAGCGACCAAGTTGCTAAGTTGGCAACACTGGCTGGGCTGCGCTATGAATTCTGACTGGGACGGAGCTACTTCTTCTTCGGGGTTTAACGGCAGCTGGCATCCTTGTACATGCAGTGCTGCCATCTTCTGTTTCAGTCCGTTATTACACTCTTAAATCCTGCTACTTATTCCTGCGTCTTTTGGGATCTTACAAAGCTTCAAACGACGCGTCGACTATTAAATCAGTCGTCGACGATTTTGATAGTCGACGTAATCGTGACTAGTCGACTAATCGTGGCAGCCCTACAGTGTATATATATAGATGTATCGGAATCGGAATCGTGTTTATTGGCCAAGTATATGTGCAGACACATACAGGGAATTTGGTTCCAGTAGATGGTGGCTCTCAAGCACAGCAATGTAAAACAAACACACACACACGTGTCTATATATACACATACATACACAAAGCTGTGTAAACCAACTATAAATAACGAACCTAAACTTATATACATAAAATACAGAAATGAATGAGGTGGAATGAATACTACAAAATGTACATAAGGTGCAGTTGCAGTCTGGCAGTGGGAGCAGTGTGACAAGTCAACTGTTAAGAAGGGAGATGGCGAGGAGAAAGAAACTGTTCCTGTGTCGGGTGGTCCTGGTCTGCAGGCTTCTGTACCGTCTGCCAGAGGGCAGCAGATCAAAAAGTCTGTGTCCAGGGTGTGAGGGGTCTGTGATGATTTTCCCTGCCCGTTTCCTGGTTCTTGAGAGGTACAGATCCTGGATGGAGGGCAGGGGGGTGCCGATGATCCTTTCTGCTGCCCGTACAGTCCGCTGCAGTCTGCTCCTGTCCTGTTTAGTGGCTGCTCCATACCAGACTGTGATGGAGGAGCACAGGACAGACTTAATGACCGCAGTGTAGAACTGGATCAGCAGCTCCTGTGGAAGAATGTATCATATATAAGATACAAATATTGTTATTTCATTTTGTTGGCATTACTAAATTTGGCTCAGTTCTTACATATATTTGTAACAATATATGTAGATTAATGTTGTTCGTGTGTAATTTACGTTGAGTAGGCTAACCACGTTATTACATTAATGCATGTAAGGTGAACTAGCAAACACCGTCATAGTTACATGGCTTTCTTCTTGTCTGATGGCAGATACTCCCTTCACCCTGGCCAAAAAGGCTAAAATGACCAAAGAAAAAATGGAAAACGGCTAAACATGAGAGGTTTTTGGACCAAGTTTGTGTTTTTTCCATTGTTTAAGCATTGCTTCCAGCCAAGAGTGATACCATATATGCCCTATGGCTGCAGAAAAGGCTAACATTGTTATCTTTTTACCAAAAAAACAGCTGAACATGAGAGGGTTTTGGACCAATTTTGTGTTCTCCATTCTTTAAGCACCAGTTTGAGTACCGTTTAAGCACTGTCACCGTTTCAGAAGTACCAGTTTGGTACTGGTATCGGATAGGGCTGCACGATTTTGCATGAAATGAGAATCATGATTTTTTTCCCTTAGAATTGAGATCACGATTCTCTCACGATAAATATTTATTGCACTTATTAACTGCACATCAACTTCATAACAGTTGAGACTGAACATAAAAACAATAAATAAACATAAAAACAACAAATGTCTCACATTTGTTGTTGCTGCAAAATGTTGTACTGCTTGAAATTCCGTCTCCACCGTTGCTCGACACTGCGTGTATAGAGCAGGTAGTGCAACAATAGAAAAATAGTTGCGGGACAGCACTGTGTAGCGTTTGTCTAGGGTGTTGATCATTTCCCTAAATCCCTCGTTTTGCACAGTGTTGATGGGAGCCATATCTTTGGTCAGGTGATAAGTAATGGCCTCTGTAATTTCTTTGTGCCTGCGGGAGTTCGATGGGTATAGGGAAGTGCTGTATAAGGTTCCCGTTATTGATGTTTGGGTGGTTGACCGGGATGGATTTTCTCCTGTCACTTTCTCGTCTTCCCTGACGTGCTCTCCGTTGTTTTTTCCCTACTAATTTTAGCATCACACGGCACAGCTTCTGTATCACGTGGTATAAGGCTCCGCCCTTGTCATTTGTTGAGCAGGAAGAGTGAGCGCTTGTTTTCATGCAGATTACGTCCCGGATCAAAATGCGGTACTTTTTTTTTTCTTTTTTTTAAAATCGTTGTCATTTGGAAATGAGATCGCACAAAAGTATGAATCAAGATCGCGATTTTCTAATGATTAATCATGCAGCCCTAGTATCGGATAAAACCTTAACGATACCCATCCCTACATACAACCACCCTTTACCTTCCCATATGGAAAAGAAATAGTAAAAAATTATATGATTTACTCATGAAAGCGGCCACTTTCTCATTACTTTCATATATTGTTTTAGTAAGTATCCAAAACATAGAAGTTTCATTATATAATTTTCAAGGGGTCTTATATCTGTTTTCACTCTTGTATGCTTTTCATACAAGTTTCACACAAGACGGATACAAACTTTATAAGATTTATATATATCCTTTCCATGTGGGTTGTCTGGGTGGAGTAGGTGGAATCTAATGAGGTGCTTCAGGTGGTACTGCTACCATTGAGTGTGAGCCGGACTTGTGGATCTATAGAAGTCCATATATACAGGGTGTAGCATCCACTGGGTAAAGGTAGTGATATGCAGGGGGGTCAGTGGCTTTTTCCCCTTTCAGGTTCTTGTGACAACTGATGACTTTCTTGTTGTAGCTGCTTCTCAGTTTCCACATTGAAGTTTCATAGGTATTGTTGTCACTGAGGAGTTTAGTCATGTTTATTTGCTCTGCTTTTTTTTAAATTTTTATCAGGGATAAAATACATATACTTTTTGTGTCCCAGCTGAGTAACAGGAGAAGAGTCTGGTGGAGCAACAGAGGAACAATTTCAGCCATTTGGACTCAGCTCAGCCACTACAGAGGAAAAAATGACTTCAACACAGAAGGTGAGAAAAATATCACAGTTACACTGTTATTGAAACTGCACAGCTTGTTGGTTTTTAAAAACATGTTAACAGCAGCTTTATCTTTTCCATCCCGGGCTCCTCCATATATACACAGAATCTACATTCACAAACAAAAAACTCAGATGTTACAAGAAGATACAAACATAATTTTTATCGGCACACATTGAAACAACAATATCAAAAATTGAACTCAATTTTTTATGAGTAAAATATTTTCTCCACTTATCAATATTTCTTCAATATGTATTTTTCATTACGACTGTCATTGTAGCACATCATTGAAATGTGATACTATGACCAGAAGGTGGTGGAAACACACCTACAATGTGTTTGTTGACATGTTTGATTCCGCTAATAGAGGGAGTTACAGTTTGTTCCACGACTGCATTTCACTCACTGCCTCTGTTTGTATCTCTGTCACTGCAGGACCAACATGGAGCGAGAAGTCAGCGCTCTCAGGAGGCCGACAAACCTCACAGAAGAAAGGGAGAGAAAACCTGCAGCTGTGATGAGTGTGGGAAGGATTTTACCCGGGGTCGAGATTTAAAAAGACACCAACTCATCCACAGTGGATTTAAACCTTACAGCTGCGACTTGTGTGGAAAGTCTTTTACCCAGGCTGGAAGCTTAAAAACACACCAACTCATCCACAGTGGATTTAAACCTTACAGCTGCGACTTGTGTGGAAAGTCTTTTACCCGGGCTGGACACTTAAAAACACACCAACTCATCCACAGTGGAGTTAAAGCGTACAGCTGTGACTTGTGTGGAAAGTCTTTTACAGAGTCTGGACACTTAAAAACACACCAACTCATCCACAGTGGATTTAAACCTTACAGCTGCGACTTGTGTGGAAAGTCTTTTACCCTGGCTGGAAGCTTAAAAAAACACCAACTCATCCACAGTGGAGTTAAACCTTACAGCTGCGACATCTGTGGAAAGTCTTTTACCCAGGCTGGAAGCTTAAAAACACACCAAATCATCCACAGTGGATTTAAACCTTACAGCTGCGACTTGTGTGGAAAGTCTTTCACCCGGGCTGGACACTTAAAAACACACCAACTCATCCACAGTGGATTTAAACCTTACAGCTGCGACTTGTGTGGAAAGTCTTTTACCCGGGCTGTACACTTAAAAACACACCAACTCATCCACAGTGGAGTTAAAGCGTACAGCTGTGACTTGTGTGGAAAGTCTTTTACAGAGTCTGGACACTTAAAAACACACCAACTCATCCACAGTGGATTTAAACCTTACAGCTGCGACTTGTGTGGAAAGTCTTTTACCCTGGCTGGAAGCTTAAAAAAACACCAACTCATCCACAGTGGAGTTAAACCTTACAGCTGCGACTTGTGTGGAAAGTCTTTTACCCAGGCTGGAAGCTTAAAAACACACCAAATCATCCACAGTGGATTTAAACCTTACGGCTGCGACTTGTGTGGAAAGTCTTTCACCCGGGCTGGACACTTAAAAACACACCAACTCATCCACAGTGGATTTAAACCTTACAGCTGTGATGACTGCGGGAAGGATTTTACCCGGGGTCGAGATTTAAGAAGACACCAACTTGTCCACAGTGGAGTTAAACCTTACAGCTGTGACTTGTGTGGAAAGTCTTTTACCCAGGCTGGAAACTTAAAAAGACACCAACTCGTGCACAGTGGATTTAAACCTTACAGCTGCGACTTGTGTGGAAAGTCTTTTACCCAGGGTCGAGATTTAAGAAGACACCAACTCGTCCACAATGGAGTTAAACCTTACAGCTGTGAGTTGTGTGGAAAGTCTTTTACGTATCGTGTGGGCTCAAAAAAAACACCAACTCATCCACATTGTAGTTAAAGCACACTACTGTGAGTTGTGTGGTAAAGCTTTTGCTCAAAGTCGAAACTTACAGAACTATCTAGTTACCCACTCTGGAATTAAGGCGTACAGCTGCAACTTTTGTGGAAAAAGTTTCAGTGAAAAACACTACCGAAATAGTCACCTACGGATTCACACTGGAAATGGTGTTTACTGCTGTGATCAGTGTGGGAAACTGTTTCCAACAGATGCACAGTTACAACAACACATGTTTAGCCACACTGAGGAGAGACCTTATAAATGTGACCTGTGTGAGAAGACTTTTAAATCTCCACATCAGCTGAAAAAACACCAACAGATCCACACCAGAAAGTAACTCTACAAGTGCAGTTACTGTGAGGATGTATTTACCTTTTTATCCTGTATTTTTAACCTGATTGTTTGGAACAAGTTTGATCAGTAAACTTATGGAGTTATACTGAATGAACTGTTTGGGAAAATGAAGACTCATTTTCTCTCAGTAAGCTGAGTGTTATAATGTAAACAGTAAAAGTAATTGGACGTTGGCAGAGATGCTCTTTATTTCAGGCGACATTCAGGATAAAAATAAACAAAGCAGAGCAACATAGATGGATCCAGTTCTCAGCCCTGTCGTCGCTGTGGTGGTGGGAAAGAGTTTCTTTGTAAGCTTTGTGGAAAAGCTTCCAATCATCAACTGGACCTAAATCCACATCAACGCAGCCACACTGGAGACAAATGAACTACTGCAACGAATGTGGGAGAGGCTTCCACACACCAAGTACATTAAAAATACATGAACTCTTTCACAGTGTGGTCAAAAAGCACATCTGTGACTAGTGTGGGTCATCCTTCACCACTGGACGTGAGCTCAATGAAAAAGGATAAGGGAATCCACACAGGAGAGACACCATACAAATGCAGACAATGTGACAAAAGATAAGATAAGATAACCTTTATTAGTCCCACACGTGGGAAATTTGTTTTGTCACAGCAGGAAGTGGACAGTGCAAAAGTTATGACGCAAAAATTAGAATACAAAAAGACTAAATACAGTACACAGCTGTACAGAATAGAATAAAATAATATACTAAATACAGTAGAATAAAAAGCTTCTCACAATCAGGTCATCGTAACAAACATGAATGTACACACATGGAAGTGAACTTCAGCTGTGACCAGTGTGACAAGAGTTTCAGGAATCTCAGTTCATACTCCAAACACAAACGATCCCACGCTGTAAATAAACTGTTTCACTGTTACCAATGTGCAAAAACCTTCACTTCATTATCTGCTCTGTGCAAACATCAGCCTGATCATGCAGGACTGAAATCACTGGATCACAATGAATCTGAAGAGAGAGAAAGATCCTCTTCTGGTTTCAGGGTCAGACTTAAAAACCTTGAGATCAGGCTCCACAGAGTTCAGATGGAATCTCCTGTAAAGAGTGTCAGCTGATGTCACACTTGGATCTGATGAGGTAGCTCTGATTTCTGGACCTGGGGTCCGTTCTTCGTACGTCGCTTACATCCAAGACCAAATCATCGCTCTAACCGTGAGCTCGCTAATCCGGTTCTCCGAACACACCTGCTGTTGACGATTAGTACAGCTGGATGAAATGATGTGAGATAACTGGGTGTCGTAAAAGGGGCTACGCATCGATAGTAGAAACATTGATCGGCAACCCTCTGATTGGTCGGCGAAATGTCGAAGGAGCACGCACGGTATTTTTTGGCAGCAGAGAAAGAACTCTTGAGTGAGGGATTTTAGGAGTTTCAGAGTTTAATCAGTTGTAGCCACAGCTGCCCTGGGGCAGACTGACAGAAGCCAGGCTGCCATATCGTGCCATCGGCCCCTCTGGCCAACACCAGTAGGCGGTAGGGTAGATTTATTATATTACACTATATTATCCAATATTATATTACATTATATTATATTTTGTTATATTATATCCTCTTTCACATTAGAGCCACAACAGGACCCACTAGAACATGGGAACAAGTAAAAGTGAAATATAAGAATATTCCACAGAATGGTAATATTTATCACTTATATTGCTTTTTGTCTCTTGGAAATCTGTGATGTCTTTTTGTATCGCTGCCTGGTTTGGTAACCTGACGGTGAAGAACAAGAATCGATTGGGACTTCTGGTAAAAACCGCTAGCAAAATTTCAGGGCGCTGGCAAGATGGACTTTTGGCCATTTACAATAGAAACGTGCTTAGAAAGGCTCATTCTATTATTAATTGTGTGAACCATCCACTTCACAGTGAGTTTGAGTTGTTGCCTTCCGGCCGCCGTTTTAGAGTACCTCCGAGGAGGACTAAAAGACTCCAGGTCTCTTTTATCCCTACTGCGTCTTGTCTCCTTAATGGCAAATAATTGTCCTTGAATTTTCTATCATTATTATTGTTATTATTGTTTTATAGTATTGTTCTGTTGTTCTTATCCTCCTGCTGCTAAACTAATTTCCCCTTGTGGGACAATAAAGAAAAATTGAATTGAATTGAATTGAAATAATCTGTTTATTTGTTCATAACAGCAACCAAGAAAAGGGCAGAGCAAAAAAAAGACAGGTGGTGGTCCTGCACCCCCACGTCAACAAGTTGGTTAAGTAAATAATACCCTCACGGGAAAATCGATATCTCTCAATGAGCACACTGTCGCGCTGAGCTAAAGGATCCTGTCTATTCCGCAATATACGCTGGATTCTGAAAACTCTCCTTATCAATCTTGCACCTTCCGCAATGGGTGGCTCGCGTATACGGACAGGACATGGCTGCGACAGACTTCCCAAATCCACCTTCGCTTTTATAGCCGTGGTCTCTCATCTTGATTACACGAAGTAATTTACAATTACTACTCTGAAATATGAATTGCATCTGTAATAATCACATACATGTAATAGAATGTTAATAGTACATTTCCCTTTTTTTAGGAAATGACCTGTATGTATCTGTGTGACATCAATACAAGGATCAAGTGCTGCATTATCTTTAGTTACATTGATGTTATTTATTTATGGTGAAACAGTGGTGGAATATCGCTGTTGCTTTCGTATAAATGAAGCGGACATACCTGCGTGGCTGCGATCTAATCCTGTTTACATAAAGTAAACCTGCTCCAGAGCAGGTTTACGCTCATGGCTCTGTTGCTATGACAGCAAGTCCCGGATGAGCTTCGGGGAACCGAACGATCCAGGATCACGCGAAATCGTCAACAATCAAATCCAGCTAACTTACTTAGCGAGGTACGAAGAACGGACCCCTGCAGTGAAAAATCCTGAATGTTACATTTAGGAAGCTGCATGTATAGATATGTATATCAAGTTTATGTTTTTTTCCTTTGAGGGATTTTAATTCTCTAAAATGTTATCCCAGTTACATTTTAACCTTTGTTCCCTTAGGACACAGTAGTGTTTAGTAGTTGTACTATTAAAGTTATAGGAATGTCTTTTCTTTCTTTTTTTTTAACCAAACTGGTATTCTATCAAAAATCAAATATGGATATGTAAATCATTTATTTTATTTGAACTTTTTTAGTTTTCCAAAATTAACTTATTTTTTATGTATTCATTGCATGTTTCACCTCAGTTAAATTTCAATCCTTCATTCATATTTAAACTCTTGATGTGGGCTGTATTTCCATGTAATACCTTTTTTTTCCAGAAGATGGAGCAGTGATGCTGTGTAACCTTTATTTAATTAGGGAAAGAACACAATATTCACAGTGGCAGCAAAGAACTGTTAAAAGTTAAAAACAGCAGCACACATCAGAACCATTTTAAAGATTACAGGTGACTACTTTTAGTTAATTCAAATCCTATTAAACTTCTGTTTTTGGCTCCTCCTTTCACTTTAGTGTATTTACTGTATCCTTGAAGTCCACGTTGTTTTTTTTAATGAATTCATTTTGATCCACATGTTCTGCAGCTGTTTGCCTTTTGATTTGAAGTTTGCATTATGAAATCCTGATACTGTTAAAGCATCAGTTATACTTGATGAACTCTGTGTAAAGTTTATTAAACAGTTTGGTGTGAAAAATAAAGAAATGGTCTCACAGCAAGTAGTTTGAGCCATGATTTCCAATTCAAACTAATTTAAATGTTTTTAGTGGTACATGTGGAGGTTTATCAGAGGAGGAGACTTGGCTGCTCTCGGCATGGTTCCTGCAGCTCATTAAAAACTCTGAAATGATCTTCAAGGAAAAGATGATTAATTTTTCTTAAAAACAAGGTGTGGGAATGAAGTTTTAACATGAGTGTGTTTAAGATGCATTGTGAATAGCATCTCACACGTTCCAATAAAGCAGATGTTCCTGCATTGCAACAGTAGTTTGCAGATGTGTTCATCCCCCGACCATCTTCAAGACTCTCATGCAGCACCAATTTGAAACGCAGCCTGGAAAGTGCGTTCATGGCCCTACAGGTTGCCTAAGCACAAGAGACAAATTGTGCAAAAGGAATTGGCTGAAATGGTGAAAATGCTGTTATCATAGGATGAAACTAGGATTTGTTCCTCAGTGTTTGGTCTCCTATGCTTACCTTTTCTCCAGATGATTTGTCGCAGTTGAGAGGGGCCGGTTGTCTTTAAGGTGCTTCCAGGTAATTAAGAAGTGAGTGCAGGGTTTGTACCATTCATCACACTTCTGTTAGGTTTGTTTGAAGACTCGGGCATTTTTCAGCACCTCCTGTAGCGATAGCTGCGTCCTCACACTGCATATGCTGTTTGCCACCTGGATGATGTTGTCATTCATAGTGATACCACGGTGGAGCATGTGCAGTGGGTGGTCACAGTCCCTAAAGTGTGTGGTTGGATGGAGGGACGTACAGTATTTGGGTACAATTTGGGAGCTGGGTATGTGCATCCACACATGGATAAAACAGCAGCCATCGCATCCTGCCTGTGTCCCAACGCAAAAAAGAAGATCCTGATAATAATGAATTACAATATTCCCGACAAGAAGAAATAAATGCATGAACGAGTTTTTCAGCATCACTCTGGGACAGGATATTTCTGATTTTCAAGATATTGCAGCAATGGAAGAAAGCAGTCATAAATATTTGCTTAATATTTCCATTAAAGGAGAAATCCTGGTCAAAATGACTCTAAGATTCCATATAGTGTTACTGGAGGCCAAGGTATTGCATCCAGAAAAGGATAAAATCCGTAGCTGTTGATAAAATTGGCACAGAGCTTCCCCCATGCATTACCAAAGATTCACATCAAACTCATTCTTGATTGCTTTAATGAACATTTTTTTATTGTCACAGTTTGATACTGATGATTTCTTGTGAACACTCCTTTAGTTTAAACCCAGTGACAGTATCAAGTTATTATGTTTGTTTTCATGTAAGTATCTACACTTATATTATCTATCTATACTTCGTCTGCATCCCTCGAGGCCCCATTTGAAGGCTGATTATGTCCCAACATAGGCCAGAATTCATAGCGCAGTGGTGGCTGTGGCTTTTTTTTTCAACAAAGAAAAAACCCCAGCAGATGGCTGAAGCGTGGTGGCCAAAGAATAAACTTTTAAAAGCAAGTATAAAATTTTAGATCACTTATATATCTGCAAAGAACGTTATAACATTACTGTTGGCTACATGTCCACAAAGTTATGTATAGGGGTGGGTTTTTAATTATCGATTTATCGATTAAAATCGGTTCTAGCTTGGATAATGTGATATCGATTCATTAAAATCCTGAATTGATTTTTTAATACAAATTTATTTTGACCAAAATGCCAGAATTTCAGGTTAAACCTCAGAAAATTTCAACAAATAACAACAGCCAAACAGCTGAAATAGTAAATGAGAGCAGGAACACGATTCTGCACAAAGACGTAAACACAAAGCGTGGATCCACCGACGGATCAGAATCAGCGAGATGTCGCCTTTCTCTCACGACAGCACGGACACGGTCGGGGCTGAAAGCCGACAGCTCGCTGATCCGTGCTTTGAGTTCCCGCCCTTTTTCCACTAGATTCTGAAGCTGCAGGTTTTGTCTCTCTCCAAACAATATTGACTAAACCAGCAGCTAAAGAAGATCCAACCCTTCACATAAACATCGTCATGAACTTTTGCTGTTTTACTTCCACAACAATAAAATCACACTTCATGCACAGCTCTCTCCCTCTCTCTCTCTTTCTGTCTATGTGTACTTCAAGAACAGTTTCCCGTCAAAAAAAATCTGTTTTCTGCATTATTCGCTTGTTTATTACTCACAAGTCTACTGTTGTTTACAGTGCTGTCGGCCGCTGTTTTTTCCCTTTTACCTAATTCTGAAAAGAAAGTCTCATTTCTGCTGTTCAATAGGCTACTGAACAAATTCAAACTTTTTAAAATTATGCGAAATTTCAAAACACTTAGCTGTGTCTCTAATAAAACCTCTGTAACTTTGCTCTGCTTCACTTCAGCAGCATCAGCTGAGGTTCATATGTTGATTAATGGTTTTCTTTCATTTTTGATGTACTGCAGAATATTTTTATAAAATCCCAGGCCAGGAAAATCAACTTTGTGTTTTTCTGTGTTTTATCCTCAGCTACTTCGACACAAAGGCATCTGCTGTGATGCTCACACCTTTGATAGAGTCTAGCAAGTGTCAGCTTTTTTTATAGATATAAAAATATGGAAATGTATTGATGCAGGACCTGAATGATGATATATGGAATGTGGAATATCTGTCCATGCAGACAATATTGATTTGTAACTTAAAATTTGTTATTTTAACTAATAATCTTGTCAGCATAAAGTTCTTTATTTGGAGCACAGATCTACAAGAAAGATAAGTTACTGAAACGTGCTTGTGCTTAAATTCCATATCAATCTTTGGCAACATTGTGAGTAATGTTAAACTTAAAGATCATCTCTGCCTCCTGATCTGTTTCCTGCTGCCTGCCACTGAAGGCAGTGGGGAGAGGTAACAATTAGGCAGTGCATTTACCGTGGCATATAATGTCATCTTTTCTCATTACAGTCCACTTTGACCAGCAGGTTTGTGACAGTTGGCTTAACATACCGAGCCAAGGAATCTAAATATACATTTGGCATCTCAGTGGGGCTACCAAAAGTCATCACCTCAGTCTTTTTATCATTGAATTTTAAAAAGTTAAGAGACATCCAAGCCTTAATGTCATCAAGACACTGAAGTAATGGTTGTATGGAATATGTGCCTTTTTTATGTAGGAAGGAAGGTCATTCATTGACTGTCAACTCTCTTTTCAAGAATTTTGGAAAGAAAAGGTAGTTAGAAGAAAGGCCTGTAATTTGCACAACTAAAGAGTTTATTATATTACTCCTTCTGGGTCACAGAACAAACAATTATTATATTTTCAGGCGACAAAGTAGCTGTGTAAGCTTCAAATATCTGCTCGATTTGTCAAGATATCACATATTTGCAAAAGTGCTTCGACATTTTTAGAGATGTCTGTTACCCACCAGATCGATAACTGTCAAGGCTCAGTAGAGCCGGCGAGAACAGTGAACTACTGGCTCATTATTTTAACATAGATAACATAAAAATATTATTGTTTGGCTTTTTTCAGTGTTTTATTTGTTGATCAGTAAATTGGTTTGGCTGCGATTAAAGTTACAGTTTTCATAAAATCCAAACAGAAAACTGATTAAAAAATAGCGTGAGATGGTAGAATTTTCTCCAGTGTCCTGTTATATATTAGATAGTAAGGAGCAGACGGCTGAGTTTAACTCCACCAAGGCTAGACCATCCCATTACACAGCTTCGCACTTCCAGCCTTCTCAGCCTTCTCAGCCTTCTGTTGACCCAGTGTTTTGAGTTTTAGTTTATTTGGATGATATGTTTGAGTTCTTTAGGGTAGCTCAGTTGTTTATTAGTTTCCCTATGTGTTTTCTACCCTAAAGAACTCAAACATCCATATCATCCAAATAAACGTGACATGGGTCCTCCGAAGGATGCAGCCCCTGAATTAAGACACAGCCAGTCACTCGTCTTTCCGAGACATTCAGTCAGCTTCAGGTGGCAGTAATAACTTACATTAATGCATCTTAAGCAGACTTCTTCTAAGAAGCTTTAAACATTGTTTTTCTTTAAATAGAGGAATTATCATCAGACCAAATTTCAGTCCAGCATATGTCTCACCCACCTTCCTCCCTACATCCTCTCATTCATAAACCTGTGAGGTTGTTCTCTCTTTCCTCTTTGGATCCTGCTCTTTACTGAATGCCAGGATGATAGTTGACTGTGGACTATCATTTTGGCTGAGAAAAGCTCCGAGACATTTCAACACACTGCGATTCAACATTAAGCTGCACTGAGCTACCACTCTGTTGTTGGTCACGTGGTTTTAAATAAAGAAAAAACAAAAACACTAAAAGCAGCAGAAGGAAGACTGAAGATTTAATATAGATTAAATTTTGTAAAATATGTGTACACACACACACACACACACACACACACACACGTAGAAAAACATTTAGTATACACATCCAGAAATGCATATACTATTATATATTGTACATATATTTATTAGTTTCAGATTAGCCATTCTTGTATTTTGCTTGTTTACATTATTGTATTTTGCACAACTCTGTTGCTTGTGAAGCTCGCACACAAGAATTTCACTCACATGTACTGTACCAATGTACCTGCACATGTGATGTGACAATAAAAGTGATTTGATTTGATTCCTTCCATCATCCCATAAATACTACTTTAATTCACTGTGCTATTTCTTTAATTTAGACATCATACAGAAATATCAGAAATATCATCCTCACCAATTTATCAATCCAGACCTCTGACCTCCAGACAATCTAAAAAAAATCTATATTTCTTTGTTTTGTTTTGTTTTATGTTTGCACAGGAACCAGTTGCATAATGGACTGTTTTTATATTTGTTTGTTTTTCAAAATACAGTTCTCCTAAGTCTTAAAAACCCAGGAACAAAAATATTTTTTTTTCATTTTTAAAAAAGACCTTTTGTGTTTTTCCCAAAAAAACTAGTTTCAACAGTGAAAATGACTTTGACCTCTTAAATGGTGACCTTGCCACAAAGTCCCATGAAACACTAGTCAAAACATATAGCATATGCAACATAACATAACACGTTTGTAAGACTCATGAGAATACGATGATGACGATGATGACGATGATGACGATGATTGATGGGTTTAGATTTTATTATTGTCATTTGTATTAGGAAATATTTAACCATATATGCTTAGAGGTGTATAATCAATTGTGTAGTGATAGGACTGTGGTCTTTAGCAGACTACAAAGGCTTGGTGTGCATTCCACAGTGGTTGATCTCCACATGATCCCGCACCTCTGCAACTCCGATGTTTGGGATCAGACCTTGGAAGAATTTAGCTCCTCCACTCCAAATGTGAAATTCTCGCGGCACTCCAGTGTCTACTGTCACTCCAAAAGAGTTAGGTGAGGCTCTTGTTCCTTTACTGCTCGGCACCGTCCTTGCACATCCTGTCCACTTCTGACTCTTTGCTTTTACTGGTATTCTGTAAGCCAGGTTGGACTTGCATTCAGTCCTCCTTAATGTCAAGTTCTCAGCACACTTCGCACTGGTCAAGCATTTCATACACCTGCTCTCATTCTCTGGAGGTCAGTAGGTGTATATGTACCCACATAAGCGAAGCGGCAACTCCCCCACTGACAGTGATCCATTGTTCATCACACACAACGGCAGTTGAGCTGCGTTCAGCTTGTTCAGCAATATTATGTCTGGCAGTGGGTCTGACACTTGAGGCCAGGCCAATAAGTCAGTTTGCCCAGAACAATTCACGTGTAGAAGTGGCGACTTACTCCAGGTGATGTTCAAAGGTGTACTATAGTTGGCCTTGGACCAGAGGACTCTGTTGCCAGGATGAGTTGCTAAGCCCAACAGACACCAACTCCTGTCCTCTGGTATGCTGTACGGCCACAGTCCAGATGTATATGCGGATAACGGCATATGAGCACACACATAGCAGTCCGTTCTATTGTTCAAGTGAGCAGTTGTATTCATAAACTGCCACCAAAAGTTTGTAGAATAGCCATGAGGGTATTGGGTGTGGTTTCCTTGGACATACAGGGTCTCCACAGCTGACCATGATGACATCAAAGCCATTACACCCAGCAGGGTAGACGACACTTTACCAGCCATTCTGATGAGTACCTGTGGCTCAGTTGGTTTCTTCACCGGATTGAGACGAAGGGCCCTAGAGGCTTCCCCCCCCCCCCCCCCCCCTTTGTACCCGGTCTTCCTGCCACTTACTCCGCAATTTCTTGCAATTTTGTCTGCAAAGGCGTTGCCTAGTACAATGGGGTCAGTGCCACGTGTGTGTGCTGCACATTTACAAACTGCAACTTTACTGGGCAGTAAGACTGCTTTCAACAGGTCCTGTAAAAGTGTCGCATGCTCCACCGGTTTCCCTGTTGATGTTGTCATGCCTCGTCTTGACCACTGAGCGGCAAAGAAATGAAGTGTAGCATATGCATACTGACTGTCTGTATATATAGTCACTGCCTGCCCTTCAGCTGCTTTGCAGGCTTCTGTCAGAGCCACTATCTCAGCTGCTTGGGCAGACATGGAATGTGATAACTGCCCGGCACGAATGACCTGCACATCATCCACAACAGCAAAGCCCGTTTTAGACTTTCCCTCTGCTGTTTTAAAACTGGAACCATCAACAAACCAAACCTTGCCCTCAGTGAGTGGTATGTCCGTTAAATCACTTCTAGGTTTACACTGTGTTTCCACATGCTCACTACACACATGTGGTGTACCCTCCTCCTCTGTGAGCAACAATGTAGAGGGATTCAAAGTTGTACACCGCTTAATAGTTATGTGTGGCTGGGAGAGCAACAGTGACATTAAAGACAAGTGTCTTGCAGGTGACAAGAATGTCATTTTAGTCTGCAGCAATAAAACATCAACCTCATGTGGAACCAGCAGGGTCAAAGGGTGAAACAAAACAATTTCACCAGAACACTTTACGGCTTCAGCGGCTGCACACACAGATCGCACACAGTGAGGTAAGGCACAAGCCACTGGTACCAGCCTCTTAGAATAATAAGCTACTGGCTTCATTCCACCTCCACATTTTTGTGCTAACATGGATGTCATAAAATGTACTTTACAGTCAACAGTTTGAACAAAAGGCTTGTTATAATCTGGAAGTCCTAAAACTGATGCTCCTGTCAGCATCTGTTTCAGCATGCACAGAGCTTGCTCCCCCTCAGGGGTCCAACTTAAACTTTCTGACATAGCCAAAGGTTTACTGTACATCATATCTAATAATGGCTGCGCAATTTCAGAGTAATGGGGCATCCACGATCGACAGAAATTTAGCAACCCTAGGAATTGCATCATGTGTTTCTTTGTCACTGGCCTAGGTGCTGCCAAGATAGCTGTTTTCCTCTCTGGATGTATGCTCCTCCCTGCTGCACTAAGCAGATGTCCTAAAAATTTCACTTCTGTCTTTACCCACTGTAGCTTGGAAAGTGAGGCCTTGTTACCTGTCTCAGCTAAGTGAGTCAGCAATGCCAATGATATGTCTTTCCAGTTCTTCAATTAAAATGTCATCGACATATACCAACATCTGTGGATGTGATGGAATCACAAAATCAGACAGACAATTTGTAATATTCTGTGTGAAAATTGTAGGACTATCACAAAAACCTTGCGGCAATCTGGTGTATGTGTATTTTTTGCCTTGCCTTTGCCTTTTTGCCAGGAGTACGCAGAGACTGTTACTGCCTACATCAACAAGTGTATTGAGGATGTAACAGTCACGAAAACCATAACTGTCCGGGCAAATCAAAAACCATGGATGACAGGAGAGGTCTACAGGCTGCTGAAAGCTCGGAATGTTGCCTTCAGAGATGGAGACGAGGCGAGCCTGAGGACAGCTAGGGCCAACCTTTCCCGTGGCCTCCCAGAGAGGCTAAGAGACAGTACTCCAGGAAAATATCTCATCACTTCAAAGACAGCAGAGACTCACGGAGCCTGTGGCGGGGCATTCAGACCATCACAGATTACAAGCCCCCACCACAGACCTGTGATAGCACTATCCCCCTGCTGAATGAGCTGAATACTTTCTTTGCTCGCTTTGAAGTCCAAAACAGCACCACTGCACAGAAGACCCCACCCCCTCCTGGTGACCAGGTGATGACTCTGTCCCCGGACAGCGTGAGGAGATCCCTCGGCAGGATCAATGCACGTAAAGCTCCGGGTCCTGACAACATTCCTGGTCGTGTACTGAGAGACTGTGCAGTGGAACTCACTGATGTCTTCACAGACATCTTCAACATATCACTCATCCAGGCTGTCGTCCCCACATGTTTTAAAGCCACCACAATCATTCCGGTCCCAAAAAAGTCATCTCCCTCCTGCTTTAATGACTATCGTCCTGTTGCACTTACTCCCATCCTGATGAAGTGCTTCGAACGACTAGTCATGCAACACATCAAGACTGTCTTGCCCCCCTCCCTGGATCCCTTCCAGTTTGCGTATCGGCCCAACCGCTCAAACGATGATGCTATCTCCACTGCACTCCACTCAGCACTCACACACCTGGACAAAAAAGACTCATATGTTCGAATGCTGTTCATAGATTTCAGTTCAGCATTCAACACTATAATCCCCCAACAGCCCCAGCTGGACCAGTTTTTGGTCCAGCTGGGGCTCAACACCTCACTGTGCAACTGGCTGTTGGATTTCCTCACCGGAAGACCTCAAGCAGTACGGGTCGGCAGTAATACATCCAGCACCATCATTTTAAACACGGGGGCCCCGCAGGGATGTGTGCTGAGCCCCCTCCTCTTCACTCTGCTGACCCATGACTGCACTCCATCATATAGCTCCAACCTCTTCATCAAGTTTGCGGACGACACAACGGTGGTGGGTCTCATTAGCAACAGGGATGAGACCGACTACAGAAGTGAGTTGAGACGCCTGGCCACGTGGTGTGCTGACAACAGTCTCTCTCTGAATGTGGAGAAGACGAAGGAGATTGTCGTGGACTTCAGGAGAGTGCACACCCAACATGCTCCTCTGACCATTGACGGAGCGTCTGTGGAGAGAGTGAGCAGCACCAAGTTCTTGGGTGTGCACATCACAGAGGATCTCTCCTGGACGTACAACACCACAGCACTGGCCAAGAAATCACAGCAGCGTCTCTTCTTTCTCCGCAAACTAAGAAGAGCAGGAGCACCAGCCCCCATCATGTACACTTTCTACAGAGGCACCATCGAGAGCATCCTGTCGAGCTGCATCACTGTGTGGTTTGGAACCTGCAATGCGTCCTGTCATAGAACCCTCCAACGCATAGTGAGGGCTGCAGAGAGGATCATTGGTGTCTCTCTCCCCTCCCTCCAGGACATTTACAGCACCCGTCTCACTAAAAAAGCCCTTTGCATAGCGGCTGATCCCACGCACCCAATGCAAAGCTTCTTCAAGCTGCTGCCGTCAGGGAGGAGACTGCGGAGTCTCCAGGCCAGGACCAGCAGACTGAAGGACAGCTTCATCCATCAGGCTGTCAGGAAGCTTAACTCCCTCCCGATTCTGCCCCCTCTCCCCTCTTCTCCTCCACGGTCTCACTGAACTCTGTCACATACACACACACACACACACACACACTCTGACTCACTCACTGGCCTGCACCAGTTACCAGTCACTTTGTGGAGCATTGGACTGCCACTACCTCATAAGACTTTGTTGTTATACTATCTCTTACCGTATATTACTAAATCTCCATTTGCACTATTTGCCTATTTGCACTACTCTGCCTGGTTTACACTCAATGTCATTTACCCTTACCTGAATATTGTATATTGTATATTGCATAGCTTTCTTGTTAAATTGTATTGTATTTATTTAAATTTTTACTTTTTAATTATTTTATTTGCATTTTTTAATCACTCTCTTATATTTAAATGTTCATTTGCTATTTCATCTAGGGTTTGAGAGTAACGAAATTTCTATTCTCTGTATGTCCTGTACATGTGGCAGAATTGACAAATAAAGTTGACTTTGACTTTGACTTTGATACGTGAAACCAAGCCAGCCTTGTGAATTCTCATGTACTGGTATGGAAAAGAAAGCATTACTTAAATCTACCACGGTGAAGTGTGTCATGTCTGGTTTAAGCTGATTTAATAAGGTGTGGGGGTCGGGGACACATGGAGCTATACTCTCCACTGCCTGATTTACAGCTCTTAAATCTTGAATCATGCGCCACGACTGTCAATCAGCCTTTCTTACTGGGAAGATGGGTGTATTACATACTGCTTGTGGAGCTTCAACTAGTATCCCTGCTTTAATCATATCCTCTATTACTGGTTTAATGCCTTCTACTGCATCAGGCTTCAAGGGATATTGTTTCACTCTTGGCCTAAACGACGTTTTGGGCTTTATTACTACTGGACTCGCTGTTGTTATTAACCCCACATCAGTCTTCCCAGTAGACCAGAGGTTCTCTGGGACCTGTTTAAGCTCCGGGTGATCTTTGACATCTACAACATATCATTCTGCTGTGTCATTCTCACTCCCCTGTAAATGTGTTTGTGGTGTAGTATGTGTCACCCATCCCAGCTTTTTACGAAAGATGCTGTGCTGCACGTCTGTCTCCCAACCCCCTCCTGCTTGCTGCCACATTCCAACACTCTCCCCCTGTCTCACCAAAGATGCTAAGTCTGTCCACTCAGCTGTGCCACTCTTTGTCAGTGAAATATGTGGTGTTTGCCCTGTAAAAAGTTGTTGTGCAGCTTCAGAAGGGATCACACTGCATCCAGCCATGGTTTCACCATCAGTATATATTGCTTTTATGGTGATTCTCTGTGGCCCTAATTTCAGCACTTTATCTGTGTAGGCCTCATCAGGCCCAGGCATGGTCTTAAATCTCAGTGTGACATGCAAGTCTTCTGGTGGCTGTATGTCATGGCTAGTTGTCAACATTTCCTCAGCTGCAGCTAACAGTCTACAGTTTATTTGATCAGGTCTGGAGGCCGAAAGGTCGAGTGTCCAGTAATAATGCAAATCCCCACTGTCCTGATGAACCATTGTCTCAGCAGTTTCACCTTTTCCTGCAGCTATCATCCCAATGGATGTTGGAATTATTGAAATTCCAAGTTTCATCATCATATCTCTTCCCAAGAGGTTCACCGGACAAGTTGGGCACATTACAACTGAACCCTGAGCTGCCTCTCCTGTGGTAGGATCTCTAATCCACACTGGTTTAGAGATTCTATGCTGATTTAACTGACCATTTGCAGACTTCACATAAATTGTGCCATTTGAAGGATCAACTCCTGACACATGATCTTTTAAAACAGTTTTATCTGCACCTGAATCACACAGAAATTGAACAGTTTTGCCTTGCACAGTTAACGTGCGAACTGGTTTTACTTCTTTCCCTGACAGAATTAACAATACTTCTGTCAAATCTAGAGTTTGAAACACAGGCTGTTGTAAATTCTGACAAAGTAAGGGATCATTTGTACATGTATGTGTGTTAGCAGTGTCAACAGGTGCTAGTCATTTATTATAATAAGGGTTTCTTGGATCAGGGCGTTTATACTCTTCAGGCATGCGATCAGGACACTCCCTTGCGTGATGGCCCATTTCCCCACATGCATAGCACTTATCATCTCTTTTACCACGGTTCCTCCCAAATTGCCATGAGCCTCTATTTCTCCTATTCCTGCCTCTATTTTGCTCTCTTCCAGCCTGTCCCTGAAACAAAATTTCACCTGCTAATAAAGCAGCGGCCTCAGAGCTTTGTGACTTCTTTTTTTTTATTTTTAATGACTTCCTGTGCATGGCGGGCCCAGTTCATGCATTCAACGGACCCGTCAGTGTTATGACTAACATTTTGTTTTCTGATGAAATCAGCAATGGGTGAATGAAAGCCATTCATCAAAGCATGTTTTAACTGCTGCTGATATGGGCTGGCCTTCTCTGCACTCTCTTCAAGGCTGCTATGTTCTTTGAAAACTTCCTCTAATCTCGCCCTGAACTCATGAACATCTTCTCCTGCCTTCTGAATGCATTGGGCAATTTTGTTGTAATCTACAGAAGCTTTAAAAGTATTTCTAAGACGCTCATAAACCCCATCAACTTGGCCTCTTAAATTTGCATGGCCATAGGGCAGGACGGTATTACCATCCCTCCCTGTGTAGGTGCCTCGCACCCGAGCCCAGTTATATGTGAGACACTTCCTGAAAGTGGCTTGTGTTTCCTGACCGTTTAAACGGTACGAGGAGCAGAGTTGCTTGTGTCGGGTGATAAATTCATCAACATTAGTCAACGGGTTTCCTAAATCTTTACATGCCTCTGCACATTCAGATTCAGTCCATGGCCTGTAAACACAAATAACACGGCTTCGGTCATCTTCAACACCAAAATGGGGATTCGCAACCTCCACCATGGGAAAGGTATCATGGAAAGGGTAGGCAGGCATACCAGATGCACTCGCCTCATCCCTTTTAGTTTTGGATCTAGTGTTATAAGGGCTTAAATATCGTACTGCGGCATAAGAGAGGTCCTATCTTCTCTTTGTTGATATATGGTATAGCAAACACACGTATATCTGTTTAAGTATAAGAGCCTTTTGTTCAGATGGACCCGCTAGACTCCTGGCACCAGCTTTGGGGAGTCTTCACAGGGTCACATTTTGACCTCACACAAATCACACACACACACACACACACACACACACACACACACACACACACACACACACACACACACACACACACAGTATTCTTTGTTCACATGTATACCTATGTAAGATGTTATATGTTATTGACCCTATGCATATTCATGTAGCCACAATAAAAGGAGTGCTATGGGGAACCTGGCTGAGAGTCTGACGGAGGTCAAGTGGTGGGACGACGCTTGGCTCCAGGCAGGTCTCCCTCATGCATGAGTAAACCAGAGAACTTTGGTGCCTTGTGTCTTGCTTTTTGCTGCGTAGCAGATTGTCCTTAACGTTCCAGCGGATAGGTTCAAGCTACAAACCTATCAATGATGACGATGATGATTATCTTTGTCATCGTATGGTTCTCAGGATTCATGCCTCATGCTGATGAGTCAGCAGTAATAACATTAATACCACTGCTGTCACGTCTGGTGAAGCAGACAACATGAAGTAAGAATATAGTGGACGCAAAGGAGGCGAGGGTGGATGAATAGCAAAAGGCAAGCTTTTATTTTGTAGACTGAACAAAACACAAACAAAAGTAAATGATTTTTTTTTTATGAACATAAATGTGACAGAGGAAACTTCTACATGTTCAAGAGGAAGGTCTCTGTTTAACTCTGCTGAACTGTGTTGGGTGAGCTGTAGCCGCTGCTTTTTCTAATAAGAGCTTCATGTTGTTGTCCCAGATTACAGGAGCAGATCCAAAGTGGCCGATTTCATCTTTGGTTCTCACACTAAAATATTAATGTATCAAGGTTTTTGTAACTTTTCAAAAAGTTATCTAAAGGTTAATTTAGAAGATGATTAGTGACTCTGTCTGCTGTTTTCTCAGTAGTATTTACTCCTGAAGAACAGAAACTAAACATGGCTCAATCAGTGTAGGGTCTACCTTACAATATTAAGCTCCTTGAGGCAACTGCTCACATTCAATATCAGATAAATTATTGCCAAAAAAAGACAATTCAAGTTATCTTTGATTTAAAACAATCTATCCAACAACCTTTAAAAACAAAACAAAACATGATCTTCAATCAATTCAAATTTCCACCAAAGTAAAGGGTTAAAGAATTTTAATTGTCAGCTTCATTCTGATCACATGACGTCTTTAACAGCAATAAAAAGAACAGCCTGCTTTTTTTTCACAATACAGACCATGAAGCAACAATAATAAAACATGATTCATATAACAAAGAAAGAAACTCAGAACTTCAGAACAAAACAGACAGATTGACGAAGTGACGATTTTTCCATTTGGTGTTTATTCATGATTTCATTTATACACAGAATATTTATTTCCTGAACATGGATGTTATTGAATACACATGAAAGAAATCATGTGAAAAGTGTTCAAGGATATGCAAATAGTGGATAAGAAAAAAAACCCACACACACAAAACTTGGAATTACAAAATAAGAATGAAAACCGGAAATCTGTGAATGTCAAATCAGATAAAACTGAGGTTACCTTGGCCTCCAGTAACGCTGTGAGGAACCTTGGAGTCATTTTTGACCAGGACATGTCTTTTCAACGCACATATTAAACAAATATGTAAGACTGCTTTCTTCCATTTGTGCAACATCTCTAAAGTTAGAAATATCCTGTCTCAGAGTGACGCTGAAAAACTAGTTCATGCATTTATTACTTCCAGGCTGGACTACTGTAATTCATTATTATCAGGATGTCCTAAAAACTCACTGAAAAGCCTTCAGCTGTCATGGGCTGGGTCTGTGACCCAGTGTTTGAGTTCTTATATGTATCTTTTGTATTCATTTGTGCCTAGCGTAGTTCACCTAGTTAATTTCTAGATTGCTGTTTAGTCTTGTTCCTTAGTTGTTTATGTCATCTCCCCCTGTACTAAGTCTCCCTGGTTCATGCATCATGTCTGCGTGGTTATGTTTAGTTCATGTCATGTCTAATCTCCATGTTTCCTGTTTTACTTTGAAAGTCTGTATTCAATGTCAGTGTACCCTCCTGTCCTGTCGTTAGGTTCATGTGTGTCAGCTGTGATCCCATGTGTGGCCACTTCCCCTGATCATCCCTCATGTGTATTTAGTCTCTGTGTTTCGTGTAGTCTGTGTCACGTTGTCTGTGTTCCCACCCTCCATGTTGTCACAGCCAGTCTTAGTACTCATAGTTATGGTTTCCTGTGTCTTCATAGTTTTTCCTAGTTTTACTTTCCCAGTTTAGTCATAGTTTAGTTTGTCACTGCGTTTCTTCCTTGTCTGCACTCCTTGTCACCAGCCACAATAAAGGCTCGCTTTCAGTTAAGTTTACTCCAGTCGACTCTCGTGTGTTCGCACCTGGGTCCACCACACACACCACCGCACGGTCTGCCTCCGCAGATCGTGACATCAGCTAATCCAAAATGCTGCAGCAAGAGTCCTGACAGGGACTAGAAAGAGAGAGCAGATTTCTCCTGTTTTGGCTTCCCTTCATTGGCTTCCTGTTAAATCCAGAATTGAATTCAAATCCTGCTCCTCACATACAAGGTCTTAAATAATCAGGCCCCATCTTATCTGAATGACCTTGTAGTACCATATCACCCTATTAGAGCACTTCGCTCTCGCTCTGCAGGCCTACTTGTTGTTCCTAGAGTATTTAAAAGTAGAATGGGAGGGAGAGCCTTCAGTTTGAGTTTTCTGTAAAGTAACCAGCTTACAGTTTCAATTCCTCCACAGCTTCCATCATTCCCATGATGCATTGACTGTTTTTCCTTCAGTCATTTTTTTCACCAAATATGACTCTGCATGGAATCATTACTTGACAGGTGGCATTGAGCAACACTCCACAGAAACCATTAATTTCATTTTGACACTTGAGGACGACTTTATCATTGTCAGTCTCAGCAAACTGACACATATCAAAAGACTATCACGCTGTGATTTGTTGCTAGATTTTTACTTCAAGTTCGATATCTATCCACTATCTCAGCTTTAGTTAAGCACTGATTCACCAAAACTGTGTTATTAATCCAGGTTATGAATTTTGATGAGGTTTAGTTACAAGGAATTAAAATACAGGTATTTTACTGTGATCAATTTTAAACCCATTAAATGTAACTGTATTTTTAAAAAAAGTGTAAAAAGACAGAATAGATGCAACACAGCTGTATTATAGTGGTTAAAGTTGGATGGCACAAGCCCAAAATAGATCCAACCTGGCTAAAGCTATAATGTGTAAAGACATTTGTAATGTCTCATTTTACAGTATGAGAGCATCTTTTCAGCATGTAATCGGTAAGAAAGTTTCAGTCCTTTTCAAAAACACAGTCTACTCACTCATCAGAAGTTCATCTTTCAGTCTCAGCACTTACCAAAGTACCTGATAGCTCTGATTAAATCTAGTCCCAGTGGTATACTCATCCAGCCCTCTCCTCTCCTTCCTCTTCTGAGCACTTTCTTTTTTACTTTGGTTGCTAAGCCTCAACTAAAAGGTCGCTGCCCTGACAAACTCCTCTATAAGACGCTCGCAGGAGACAAACGGGTGCATAGTTGATGCCAACTGGTTCTCCATTTTACACATATGACATGAAGCAAGGTCTGGAAATTACTGTAATATATTTCCCAGCAAGGCTTTTCAACAACGATATCTATTTTAATCAGTGTAGGTCAAATGAAATATGCAGTGTATTGTAGGCATGATGTCTCCCTAATAGTCATTGTGACTGGGATACTCTTGAATCGTGAATCATTTTGCTGTGCTGTTGAATATTACGCCTGTGGATCAGAGTAAGTTAATTATTCTTTTTTTCCTCCTTCACTCACAGTCTAATTGTATTGTTGTCAAACGGTAAAGTTGGTGGTTTGTGTGTTTGCCATCACATGCTCTGTAGTCGGTTTCTCCCTCAGTGTCATAGTCATAACAAACTATCATATATTTGAAGATATATTATATTCATTATACAGTTTGGAATTTTATTGACTTAGTCTAATTATGTGGCTGGAGGAGTCATGAGGATTATTGTGTGCTTTTTAGTCCATTTCCAAATAAAAAGCTCTCCCTTTTGACTCAGAAGATAAACTAAATACACAGAGGTTCTGACTGTTATCAGTCATTTATTGATTTATAGAAGAGAAAATCATAACTGTAGCTAATAATGAAACAAAAAAATGCATGTTTGCTCTGAAGGGGAATTCAGGTCTCATTTGGCCAGATTCCTGAAAGACAGCAGAGGAAACAAAGTGAAGGACTGGAGTGAAGTTTTTTGTAGTTTGAAGTGAATTCAGCTACATCTCCCACACCACATTCTAAATCAGAACATCTTTTAACCGTCTTTTTTTGTCTATATCTTTTTCATTCTGATTAGTCGTCGTCCCTGATTCAGACTCTTACATTTACAAAATGAGTGAGAGAGCTGCTTCGGACTTTAAAAGGCTTTTTCCAACCAGCCTGAGTGTACAGCTTCATCTTTCACACTTGGAAGTTTTACAGATGTTTTACACAGTTAGACAGAATACAAAAGACGCTTATCGTGTTGACCTCAGAAAATGTTGTATTGTGAGAACTTGAATTTGATACTTTTCATACATGGGTAACGCAGAGATGGTTGCAAAAGTTCTATTCAGCAAAGTGACCACACTGCTTTTATTACAATATGAGAGCAATACGCTTTGCCAGGTGATGAACTCCATGACCGTGTGATGGAAATGTATTTTATTTTATTTTTTGTATTGGTGATATGTTTTTATTACAGTTTTTTCTGAATGCTTAAACCCTAACTGTGATTCCTGTATCTCTAAATCTCTAAAACTATCCAGACTTATAGCAAAACCACTCACTGAGTTTGCAAAACTAAACGCACAAAAACTGCTTTGCACTCAGTTTGCAATTTTGTAACAGACACTTTGCAAAACTGTAGGCACAATTCACTGCACAACACTCAATTACCAAATTTCCAACACACTCCCTAGCAAAAGTATACACATGTATGGCTATCATTAACACTAATTTGCCAACTGTCTGGCACACTTTCACATGTGAAAACTTTTTTAGATAATTAGTTCACTTTGCAATCAGCCTAAGCACTATGATACAGGTAAGCTGTGTGTGCGGAGTACAATGGAGGGAGCAGGAAGAGTGAGAAGTAGAGGAGGCCGAGGAAGAGGACGTGGAGGTGAAGAAGTAGGATGAAGAGGACGACAAGGACAAGGAGGGGGGAGAGGAAGACGAGGAGGGGGGAGAGGAAGGGTAGGAAGAGTAAGAAATAGAATTGCTGATGACATCAGAGCTACAATAGTGGACCATGTAATCAACCGTGGAATGACCCTGAGGGTAGCTGGCCAACGGGTCCAGCCTAACTCGAGCCGCTACACTGTAGCAAGTACCATAAGGACATCTTGAAATGAGAGTCGGTTAATGCAGTCACTTCGCACAAAGATTTGTAGCACTGCCATATGCCAATGAGAAACACACCAATACCATTGATGTAAAAATACTGAAATTGTTACTTTACAGAATTGCTAGATGACCAGATGCTGGGGGCAGAGGAAGCATGTTCACTGCAGACCAAGTAACCCATATAGTCATTATGGCGATTGCAAATAATCCTATACTTGGAAATAAACACTTGTGTTTGTTTTGATGTGTTTAAATAAACACCAGTACTTGAAGTTTGGATCCCTCTATGCTTATGGATCTATGACAGAAGTATGAGCTCAAACTGACATAGCCTACCTTGTGCACAGAGAAAGCAAAAGCCAGATGTGTTTTGTATTCATACCATCAGTGTGCAGTTGGCGCATTGTGTGCTTAGTAGATGATGGCTTGTGTGTACTGTTTGATACGGAAACACCATTTTTACGAAGGTGTGAAGAGTTAATCCAGCTGTGTTTGCTTTTGCAAGAGAACTACAATGTTTTGATTATTGGGTGACAGGTTTTCTTATTTGTGTGAAGAGTTTTGCAAAATTAGCCAATAGTTACAAAAAATGTGCTTAAGCAATCAGAAAAAACTGTAATATCAGCTTAGGCATCCACAGGTAATGATGCCCTTTGTTTCATGTCTTTAGGGATGGAAAAAGACATGACGTGTTATATGTGTCACCCCCCTCCACACACACACACACACACACACACACACACACACACACACACACACACACACACACACACACACACACACACACACACACACACACACACCACCCTCCATCTGGAGGGGTCAAATGTGTAAACAACAGCTGTGGAATGTGTATCTGCCAGCTCTGACTAAAAGGCTTAAAGACTACCCTATGATTTGTCCTGTCTCGAACCAGAGTGTTTTCTTTGTAAGAAAAAGGTGGCTGGGAAGGCTTTGGGAGGAAGACATTTGTCAGCTGGATGAATTTACTAATTTACTTCACCTCAGGGTTTTTTTTTTTAAATTTTATTTATTTTTTCTTAACTGTGCCTATGTACTGGAGTGCCTAGGGGGGCAGTAGCTTAGAGCCTAAACATCCTGTAAAACAGAATATAAAGAATCTTCTTAGTTGGACTGAGTCACCAGTTATTCCTGCACTAGAAGTCTGTGCTCTCTGTCTAAGAGTATTTTAGTTTACTCACACATGTGTTTGAAGCTTTACAATTAAATAAAAACGAAAAAATTGGACTTTGATTGCAGGTTTATTTTAAGATTTTAGCAGGTGACAAGAGAGCAGCTCAGACAACAGAACAATTCATAAAAAAAAGAACTGGTATAAATCACTTCATTTGAGATGACGGTTGCTGGGCACTGGTTAATCCTCTGGTGTAATTTGCACAAAAATCTGCAAACTCCAGCTTTTCTTCCTGTTATTCCTGCTTCATGGCGACTCATAGAAAAACCCTAAATCCATAGGGCAAGAGGGGAAAACAAACTTTTAGAAGTCGAGAAAGAAAAAAATAGATTACTAAAAACTGCACATGGACAAAATGTACTGCAATCCACTGGAAAAGGCCCAAATGAGATGGTTTCATTTTTTCATTTCATTTTTCATCTCTTGTTCGCTCTTTCCCTCTGTACTCTCTTTGTGCGCAGGCTCACACAGCACACACTGCTGGTAACTTTGAGCCTGTCTGATGAATAGAGCCAACTCGAGGACGCGTGTCCGTCAGACCCAAGGCTTTCATCTCTCAACTCAGATTCCTCGTTTCATATATTGATGTATTCACAGTGATTATTCACTTTTAAATACGGCTTTCAGCAGCTCACAAAGGGAAAGTTAATAGTGTGTGACGCATCCTTTTTTTCAAGCTTTTAAATAGTGTGGTGTTGTGCCGTCTGCCTTGTGTCCAAAAAACGATGTGGGCTTTATAGTTTATTGGGAAATTGGGAAACTTTCTGTTGGAAACCAAAAGTAGTCTTGTTGTCCATCCCACTTTGGATGGAGCAGCTCTCATTTTTAGAAATATGGACAAATTTATTAAACCCCCCAAAATATGACTATCCAGAGTTGGGACCAGGAAGCAGCGTTGCAGTCTCACACGCCTCTCTGCAGCTTCTCACGTCCTGTTATCCCCCCAAAACCCATCTCCATTGAGAATGTGTCAGCTCCAAAACCGACAAAAAACTAACTAACAATCAACAAAAAAGACTTACACATAAAAAAAAAATCACAAAGAAAGAACAATACAACATCCACATCTGAACCAAAGAGTAAAAACAGTGAGATGTAGTTATTATGTTATTAAACATTAGGTCTCTCCCTTCCAAGTCTCTGTTAGTACATGACTTAATAATTGATCAACAACTTCCTTGTACCAAGACAGAGCAGAAGCTACCTGAATGCTGCTCCAAGTGAGGTTGATTATCTTGTTAATAATTTTACATTTTCAGTACATATGTAATGTATGAATTAGTTAGAAACATCAGCTTTTAAATAAGAGATATGTAAGACATTATGAATGTGCATGTTGCATGGCAGCTTCACGCAAAATGCTACAGGACTGATTAGGGCATAGGTTTTAAGGGTTAAATACAATTGTGAGGTTTTGTGCCTAATGGAACATACTTGATGGTGAGCCATACTTTCTGTTGTGGTCGGTACTGGGGTTCAGGAGTTAAGCTGGGCAGAACCCCCCCTCCTGAACTCAGAAAGCACCAATTATGCAGAAAAAAATCTCTGCTTACCTTATTTTTGCAGCTGCTTAGTGCTTTCTGGGTTTCATAGATTGGCAATCCCCACAGGCCCCCGGTTGTCGCCTCAGACTCCTTGTCCCTTCGTCCAGTCGCCAATTGTTGAGTTGCAAATTTTGAAGTCAATATGATAACCTTATCCCACCAACGCTGTGGAGGTCCAGCTTTTCAGATCTAATTAGAATCAAATCACTCAAAAAGATCCTCTGGAAAAGTGAACAATGTTTAGAACTGAGTCTATTAAACAATGTCATATGAATAGCAGAAAAGTACATTTACAGCAGAAATAAGACAAAGAAAGAAAGCAAAACGAACAAAAGTGAAGCAACCTTGGGGTGTAGAGCCTTAAAGCACAAACAGGAAAAAACACACAAAAGACTGACAGGAACGAAGCAGCAGTCCGGGGCATATCGACCCTTCTCTTAAATAGTATCAGCGACCTCTCCTCCTGCCACTGGGTACTCTTTCATGCTTTGTTCTTTCTTTTCATCTTCCACTTCCGATACATACAACCCTACACCATAACGTCTTGCAAATCAGTCTTTCATCCATCATTTAATTGTGTCCTTTTGTCGTTTTGATGGCCAAACTGAGTCCGGAAGTTTGCAAAAAGGCAGTTGATTCGACAATCTTGTTGGGTGTGCATGCCAGATGTAAACTGTTATTTATGCTTAGTAAGAGTTTTTTTTTTGCCTTCTGGCATTTGAGGCGAGAAACAGAATCCCAGACACCTGCCCTGCGAAGGCCAGGTGTTTTTGCTGTACAGCCATTGAAAGGGCCGTACACGTCATGAAGCGGTACAGCTAAATAGAGCTAAATGCTGAGAAGGGGGCCTATGCACATATTTTAGCAGTACCAGCTGAATTAACCCGATGTTGGACTAGTCACCGTTGGCCATAATACTATCAAATGTTAATTACTGACCCTATTGTTACATTTTCAACCAGCATGTGTTCATACAACAAGTGACACAAACTTTTTCATTAATATAATGGTAGATATTTTTGACCTAAATATATGGGTCATGTGATTTGAACATGCAGGTTAAACGCTTAACACAATGACCTCACTATTTAAGACACTTCATTTTTTTATGTGAGTAATTATGATTGCACGTGTATACAGGTATATATGTCATAATAAAATCCACAACAAAGTGAGCTGTCTTAGAAAAATGATCCACAATGGTTAATATCACAGTGTCACCTGCCAAGGGGGGAAGACCAGTGATGAAATCCAAAGCTATATGGGACCGAGGTTGCCAGGGAGTTGGTAGCAGTCGGAATAGTCCTGCAGGCCGAGAAGTAACAGATTGATTCTAGTCATATACTTGACAGGCTGACACATATCAAGTGCGTCTTTAATGAGCTTAGGCCACCAGAACAATCAATAAAAAAATTCTTTACCAGGATGGCAGGCGAATTTGGCTGTATGCAGAGGTGGGACCAAGTCATTGTTTTGCAAGTCTCAAGTAAGTCTCAAGTCTTTATCCTCAAGTCTCAAGTCAAGTCTCAAGTAATGTCAGGCAAGTCAGAGTCGAGTCTCAAGTCACTGGTGTAAAAGTCCGAGTCAAGTCACAAGTCTGAAACTTTGAATTTCAAGTCCTTTCGAGTCTTTAAAAAAAAAAAACGAAAAAATAATGTTGCAGTTATGCTAAATGTAAATATTAGACCATGTAATTTTAAAATCTGTGTTTTTCTCAACACATGACAAAATAGTGAACTTAGAAAATATACACAAATTGTGAAATTGCACCTCTTTAAAATGCAGCTCAATTAAACCTAGCTCCAATAATAATTTTCACCGACAGTTCTGAGATAAGCTGCATGTTATTCTTGGATGCGGTTGTAGGACCGACTTTAAAATCGCATGACAAAAATATCATACACATTAAAAAAAACTGTATCACCAACGTAGCCTGGACAACATTTGCTAGTTAGATGAAGTCAGCTATCTCATCGTAGCATATTTATATGCATATTTATAATCATACGGTTCTTGGAGTGAGTGCATACACTCATGAAGTTTAGTAACTTCAGGTCACTGCAACAAGCCCAGGTACAGTTTACCGACGGATGGGTGCAGGACCTTGAAATGCACCGTGTAGAACGAAAGACCATCGTACATATCATAAGTTTACCAGTCTCACAAATTGTCGTCATAAATACACATTCCTTAACCGTTTATTAATAGGACCTTTGAGCTCAACGGTAATTAATTAGTAGTGGAAATAATTTCTGGTACCCATCACAGAAATGTAGCAGTGACAATAATATTGTATGCTGTAATCGTACTGGGCAATTAGTGATACAAAAAACCTGTTTTATCCTGTGAATAAAAGTATATGTTTTTGTCAATGTACCATAATAACAGAAGCGAAACGCAATATTGTGTCAGGACAATTCATTATTTATGCACAATAAATAAAGGAGCATAGCGCGACAATTTCTGTTCAGCGCCAGACTTGCTTGTAACCTATATCACCAATTATGTTATGAAAATGACGTATTAACTACTAAAAGACACTGACCTTCGTGTAAATGCTTGGAGCAGACTAACCTGTGAGCTGGAGTGTTCTGGGACGTTATATTTGATCTTTGAATGGCTGCAATCCAGGCCATCCGTCGCGTCTGTTACTTCGGAAACATGGCTCGAACAATTTCTCTTCAACGACATAATCCGATAACAACCGATCTCTTTACCCGTCGGCTTCCCATGGCTGTCATGCGACCGGCTATTGCAGTTAATAATACAACAGCTTCTTGACATTTTTGTGTTTCTTTTTATCGCTGTATAACTGATTTTAATTGAAAGCCTGCGTGCGCTAGTACCGCTTGCCACGAGTTCCCAGAATCCTTTGCGGTTCTACCCGTGAATGACGTCACATTTTCAATCTCTATATAATATGCAGTGTTGGGAAGGTTACTTTTAAAATGTATTCCATTACAGAATACAGAATACATGCCCCAAAATGTATTCTGTAACCTATTCCGTTACGTTACTCAATGACAGTAACGTATTCTGAATACTTTGGATTACTTAATATATTGTGGCGAGTTCAGACAAGGAGGAGACGGAGGTATCGTTTGGTCTTGCTTCCCGTGAGCTAGCCAGGGAGCACAGCCGTTTATAACATTTGCAGAAGAACACACTGCCACTAGCTAACTGCTCAGCGTGGCAACCACAACACACATAGGGCGCCCTCTGACCCCGGAAGGACACACCGTCGCAGCGAGAGGGCGTCACCCGTCACCATGGCAACATACACAAAACATAACTGTACAAGCAGAACCCCGAACAGCCCTGACCCGCTACAATATTATCATGCTTTTTACAACAACGTGAATGTACTATTGCTGTGTGATTTATTACTATTACTGAAGGTCCGCGACTCCGAACTGTAGTAAAGGGACCTCTGACTAATGCTGGGCTCACACTGTGCGATTTTTGGCCCATTTTGAGCCGATTTTTGAGTCGTGCGATCGTTTTGGCGATCGGCCCGATTTTGGCCTTCATCGTGCGTCGTGCATCGTGTAGTATACGTGGGGTAACGAGAAGCGATTGACACCTCACGACCAGCTCCCGATCATCAATCGCTTGGTCGTGAGGGTGTCACCGCAGTTTGCCACACTGCGCACGCGCAAACACAAATGTCAGCGAAAAAGACGGCGTAGCATGGCAGTGCAGCGTGTGATCTGGACACAAGCGAGGGAGGCACAACCTGTAGAACCATCCGAGCCCTTTCGATGTGGCCTCACAAAATTATCACGACCACAACAACCGTGAAAATAGTTGGATCGACACTGCTGCTCAATCACAGCTGCCTGATCAATGTTTTTCATTAGCAATTTAGCAAAGTTGATGGTGGTGGTGTGTCTGTGTGAGTGAAAGACGGAGAGGGAGAGCGAGCGACAGAATTTCTGTTATAACCTTCATTTTTATGGACGCACAGTGTGAGCACTCAGGTCGCATCAGAGCATCGGGCCGTATAGTGTGAGACCTGCATCGTGACCTATGAACTTCTAACCCCTGCGAGTCAATCGTACAGTTTGAGCAGGAGCTGAATCGCGCGACTGAAAAAATCGCACAGTGTAAGCCCAGCATAATACGGCGGGGTCCCTGTCGGCTGGTAGCCGAAAAATAGCTCTACTTTGTTGTGTGGGTCAACTTTTCTTGCGACAGACAGAGAGAGGCGTTGAAAGGCTGCTCCAACGGAACTTATTGTTTTCGGAGGAAAACACGAACACGGTGTACAGTCGAGTCTTAATAGCTTACTTACAACTGGGCTCGTCAGGCTCTCTTCTTGGCTGCAGTGGTTATTATTATATTTACATGCTTCCAGCTCCCGTTTTTGCTCGATGACTGCTCCTACCTTTCCACTCCCCTTTTTCTCCCTCCTAGCGCTCACAGACACATAACGTGTATGGCAGTCCATTCTCCCAGCAGCACGGACTACACTGCCCATGATGCTACATTCTTTAGAGCTATGCTTGTAGCATTCTGCCTGTTAGCTTAGCACAACAACAACAACAACGAAAAGGCGCTCTCTCACCCAGGAAACACACAGTCGCAGAGAGAGAGAGCGTCGCCCTGTAACCATGGCAACCGTAACGCTGCCGCCTGGAACGAAAAAACGTAGCTGTCAAACAAAACCCAAACAGTCCTGACCCGCGACAAAATGAAACAGGAAAGTACCGCAGTGTAATCCATTTATTTCAACAAAGTAACTGTATTCTGAATACCACCTTTTTAAACGGTAACTGTAACGGAATACAGTTACTCATATTTTGTATTCTAAATACGTAACGGCGGTACATGTATTCCGTTACTCCCCAACACTGATAATATGCATGTTAAATTTTATATTTGGGGTAAAATATCAAGTCTTTTCAAGTAAATCGGTTCAAGTCCAATTCAAGTCCCAAGTTAATAGTGTAAAAGTCCAAGTCAAGTCACAAGTCTTAGAACATTTTTTCAAGTCAAGTCTAAAGTCATAAAATTAATGACTCGAGTCTGACTCGAGTCCAAGTCATGTGACTCGAGTCCACACCTCTGGCTGTATGTCCCCAACTTGGGACTGAACTGAAGAAGGTACAAACAAAGAGTTAGGGTTAGGTTTGTCTCGCTGCACATTGCAGACCAGTGACTCAATCTCCCAGGTCAGCGAACCAATGGATGCAGGAGGGCAGCAGAATAGTGGTTTTCTCCACTGTGGTGTAATAGCTATACCTCTGAATAGGTGGGACAAAGGATTGGATTTCATGATCCGAGAGCTGGGTCTGTAAGTGATTAAAAAGTTTAACCATGCAAAGACGAGAGCCCACCTGGCTTGTCTTGAGTTCAGCTGTTTGGCCACTTTGAGATATGTGATAGTCTTGTTGTCGGTAAAAGTCAGCAAACCAATAGAAGTGTTGAAACTGCTTCTGAGTAGTTGGCATGGGCCAGTCAATTACCATTTGGATTTTGTCTGGCTCAGTTGTGATCTGCCTCTTCTCTGTGATGTAGCTGAAGAAGGAAATAGAATGACTGTGAAACTCCTATTCTCCCCTTTAACAGCTTACACTCCAGCAGTCGTTGGAACAACACACAGACGTCAGATATGTGTTTTAAAAGAGATTAAAATCAGAATGCCATTCAAGTATATGAAAAAAACTCCTGTTGAGGTAGTACCGTCGAATGTCATTTACCAAGGCTTGGAAGACAGCAGAATGACACAGATGAGTGTTAAATGGGGTTTTCCATTCATCTCTATCCTTTTTACACACTAGACGATATGTGCTGCTAAAGTCCAGCTTTGTAAAAATGGTGGCTGTCTGCAAAAGCTCAGAGTCAGAGGAGAGGAGATCCAAAAGATACTTATTCTCTACAGTAATGCAATGCAAACAACAATAGTCTCTGGAGAAAAAAGATAAGACCTCACGATCCTGCACTAAGAAAAATCCTGCAGCTGATGCCAGCAAGCAAAGGAGTCAGCTTCATGCTCAGGTTTTGATGAGCTGTACAACCTGCTGGTGGGGAGTGGAGCAGTAGGAAAAAAGTTGATCACGCAGTCATACAGCCGGTAAGGAGGAAGAGACGAGACAAAATTCTTATGAAAAACCTCTGACAAGTAATGGTAGACAGATCAGGTGGTTTGAGTGGTTTTTCTTTTGGAGGCATGGTTCCAGGAGGAAAAGAAGATCTGCTTTTTTTGACTTCGGGCTCATTCAGGGTAACTCCTCTGGAACTGGAAGAGGCTTGGTGTGATGTAATATATCTACATAACTTTTATTCACTTACTCACTGACAGAAAAAAACACCATCACTTCAATAAAAATAGGTACAAAAGCTAAATGTACCTATTTAACAACCTCCACCTATCCAGGCCCGAACACACCAGACACACACTCCTCTACATTCGATACACACTCCCATACATGAACATAGAGAAAGCATAGGCTTTCAATTGCTGACATGAGAAAAAAAAGCAAAAGTAAACATTCATGTACAGCATTCAGATTGTACATGTGATACGTGCGACCTGTGACCACTGGGGTGGCTGCATGTTCAGGCTGGGATCAGAGCATATACCATATTTGGGCAAAGGCAGCTTTCCCATTATGCAGTTGCCCCATATAAACAAGCAGGACAAAGCCCTTTGTTCAGCATGCGACATCTGAACAACCAGCATATGCCCACGTGTATCAGACAGGTCAAACTGACTGAGAAAAAGTGAGATAGGAGACCAAGACATTGATTTCTCTCTATATTAGAGTGGATGCTCATATGCTGGACTACCACTCAAAAAAGAACGACAAATCCCAGGGATCCATGTATGCATGTGTGAATGTTGCTGTGTCTGAACCGTGATGCACTCATACCTAATTAAGATTAAAAATCCTTGTCTTTTACTCATCACTTCTGCAATGATTTATTTGCTTCATCTTATTTTTATCAATGGAATGGGTGTTGTTGATTTACTGTTTAATGCTGTTTCTGCCTTGTTTTCTGCAGATTTAAAAAGAGCAGCAAAGCTTCTGTTCATTCCTCTGAGGCTCATATAATTTTCTTCATGTCATTAAAATGTTCAGAGTCATAGAATAAATGTTAGAAATGTTGCATCTGATAGGTAGCAAGTTTCACTACATCCCACCCTGATTAAATAAAACTGTTTAGCACGAAGGCCTCTGTAGAAACCTTCTCAGTACCAGAAATACCAGGAAGGAAGAAAATACCAGGGTAATGAGTTACTGAGGCAGTTAAACTGAGAAGCATCAGTTCACCACTAGCTCTTGAAATTTTAAGAAATAATAATAATAATTATGGAATAATAATAATAATAATAATAATAATAATAATACATTTTATTTGAGGGCGCCTTTCAGAAAACCAAGGTCACCTTACAAAAAACACAATTAATAAAAGGAACAATAGTCATAAAATACATAAAATAAGTTAAAATTACAAAACAGAGCGTGACAACAGATAAAATCAGCATTAAAGCGAATAAGCCAGTTTAAACAGATGTGTTTTGAGCTGTGTCTTAAATACGGAGAGGGAGTCAATATTTCTTAGTGCAGGAGGAAGAGAGTTCCAGAGCCGAGGAGCAGAGCGACTGAAAGCTCTGTTCCCCATAGTAATAAGATGTGAGGACGGAACAGTAAGATGAATAGCGGATGATGATCTGAGAGGGCGGGAAACAGTGGTGATATGGAGCAGGTCACACAAATATGAAGGAGCAGATTTATGGATACACTTGTATGCAAGAAGTAAGATTTTAAAATTTATCCTGGCTTCTATGGGCAACCAGTGAAGCTGCTGAAGAACTGGGGTAATATGAGCACTTAACGGAGTGCAAGTTATGACCCGAGCTGCAGAATTTTGAAGAAGTTGGAGTTTATGAAGGGACCTTTTAGGGAGACCAAATAGGAGGGAATTACAGTAATCAATACGGGATGTAATAAGACTATGGACAAGGATGTGAATGAATGCTCACACAGTAATGCAGTATTTCAGATATTTCTATGCAAATGTGTATTTTTCTAATCAGAGAAGTTAGGTGAGCTTTGTTGTTTCACAGCCATATCATCATTATATGTCAAGCAAATTTAGGAAATATTGATTTTCTGTCTTTTTAAAAAAAAAACAAAAAAAAAACATCCATCTATCCACACTTTCATCAATCCATCTTCCTGTAACAGCTGTTAATGTGTGATTAAAGAGGTTTAGTATGGTGAAATAAAGAATAATAATCAAGTGAAAAGCTATCAGAGTAGAGGTCTTTTTTTAAATGGATTGTTATTTTTATGTGTTTATTTTAAAGAGGGGGAGGAGATAGAAACAAAACCTGAGCTTGAAAAAGTCAACTATCAGTAACCACCAAAGTCATTATCAAAACCACTACTCTGATTTTATGTTTTCTAAATATAGCGGCTCGGAGGAGCTTCTGTTTGTAAAGAGTAGAGCTGGAGCTGAGAGGGAGGATGACCACTGCTGGGACTGCATCACTCTGCTGCAGGACTCTCCTCTGCATGTGTCTCCTTGTGGTTTGTGCCACCGAAGGTGAGCTCAGAATTTACACACACGGAGTAAATACATGGCCATTTGTTTTTTCTTGCTGTGGGTTGGTCAAAAGCACTATTTTGACTTACCCGCTATCATATGTACTAACTCATGTGCTGGAAGACAAAATTACAGTTTTCCTCTTTGAAAAGGGAGAAAAAGCTCTTCTTTGGGGGCTATTGGGTTTGGAGATTCGAACATTCACACAGCAGTTTGAATCCTAAACGTGGCACTTTCTTTTGCTTCATTTATATTATTTTTACATGTTATAATACCTCATGAACTTAAAATTTGTGATTAATTATCATTAAAAAAGTGTCTTGGTTAGGTTAACAAAAACTGTGAAAGCAAATAGTTTAAACTAAGAGAAATGATCAGAGTATAACAGCTCAGAAACGATGTGGGCTTCATAGATAATTGGCAAACCTTCTGGAGGAAACCTGGTCTTGTTAGGAGAGACGGCATCCATCCCACTTTGGATGGAGCAGCTCTCATTTCTAGAAATATGGACAAATTTATTAAACCCCCCAAAATATGACTATCCAGAGTTGGGACCAGGAAGCAGAGATGCAGTGTAACACGCCTCTCTGCAGCTTCTCTCCTCCTGCTACCCCCCCCCAAAAACCCATCTCCATAGAGACTGTGTCAGCTTCCAAAAAGACAAAAAACAAACTAAAAACCAGCAACAAACAACTTAAACATAAACAATTACAAAGAAAGAACAATACAGTATCCACATCTGAACCAAAGAGTAAAACAGTGAAATGTGGATTATTAAATATTAGGTCTCTCTCCTCCAAGTCTCTGTTAGTACATGACTTAATAATTGATCAACAAATTGATTTACTCTGCCTTACAGAAACCTGGTTGCAGCAGGATGATTATGTTAGTTTAAATGAATCAACACCCCCGAGTCATTCTAACTACCAGAAACCTCGAAGCACAGGCCGAGGGGGCGGTGTGGCAGCAATTTTTCACACCAGCCTATTAATTAATGAAAGACCAAGACAGACTTTCAATTCATTTGAAAGCCTGATGCTTAGCCTCGTCCACCCCAGCTGTGAAACTCAGAAACCAGTCTTACTTGTTATCATCTATCGTCCACCTGGGCCTTACAGAGTTTCTGTCTGATTTCTCAGACTTTATATCGGATTTAGTTCTGAGCTCAGATAAAATAATTATTGTGGGTGATTTTAACATCCATGTAGATGCTAAAAATGACAGCCTCAACATGGCATTTAATCTGTTATTAGACTCAATTGGCTTCTCTCAAAATGTAAAAGAACCCACCCACCACTTTAATCACACTCTAGATCTTGTTTTAACATATGGCATAGAAACTGAACATTTAACAGTGTTTCCTGAAAACCCTCTCCTGTCTGATCATTTCCTGATAACATTTACTTTTACAATAATTGATTACACAGCGGTGGAGAGTAGACTTTATCAAAGTAGATGTCTTTCTGAAAGCGCTGTAACTAAGTTTAAGAATACAATCACCCACTGTTATCATCTTCAATGCCCTGTACCAACATAGAGCAGAGCAGCTATCTGAACGCTACCCCAACAGAGGTCAATTATCTTGTTAATAATTTCACCTCCTCACTACGTACGACTCTGGATACTGTAGCTCCTGTGAAAACTAAGGTCTCTAATCAGAAGTACCTGACTCCGTGGTATAATTCTCAAACACGTAGCCTAAAGCAGATGACTCGTAAGCTGGAGAGGAAATGGCGTGTCACAAATTTAGAGGATCATCATTTAGCAAGGAGAAATAGTTTGCTGCTTTATAAGAAAGCTCTCCGCAAAGCCAGAACATCTTACTATTCATCACTGATTGAAGAAAATAAGAACAACCCCAGGTTTCTCTTCAGCACTGTAGCCAGGCTGACAAAAAGTCAGAGCTCTTTTGAGCCAACAATCCCTTTAACGTTAACTAGTAATGACTTCATGAACTTCTTCACAAATAAAATTTTAATCATTAGAGAAAAAATTACCAGTAATCATCCCACAGATGTAATATTATCTACAGCTACTCTTAGTACCATTGATGTTAAGTTAGACTCTTTTTCTCCAATTGATCTTTCTGAGTTAACTTCTATAATTACTTCCTCCAAACCATCAACGTGTCTTTTAGACCCCATTCCTACAAAACTGCTCAAAGAAGTCCTGCCATTAATTAATTCTTCAATCTGAAATATGATCAACCTATCTCTAATGATCGGCTATGTACCACAGGCCTTCAAGCTGGCTGTAGCATGTCTTTATCCTGTCTTCCTTCTCTCACCCCAACCGGTCGCAGCAGATGGCCGCCCCTCCCCCCGCCTGGTTCTGCCGGAGGTTTCTTCCTGTTAAAAGGGAGTTTTTCCTTCCCACTGTTGCCAAAGTGCTTGCTCATAGGGGGTCATATGATTGTTGGATTTTTCTCTTTATCTATGAAGCACCTTGAGGCGACTTTTGTTGTGATTTGGCGCTATATAAATAAAATTGAATTGAATTGAATAATAACCTCTAATACTTAAAGTACACTGTAATAAATAACTGCTAAACGTTGAGGTGTTGCTTCTTCTGGTAGTGAGTTAGGTCCAGACTCGAGTCTGTTTTTGTAAAATTGATTTTGCAAAGTCCATCCGCCATCATGGAGTATCCGTAGCACAGATGCCAGGAAACACCAGCGGGATCGCACAACTTGAAGGCTATCAGCCAATTGAGGGAGACCATGGAATAAAAAAACGTTAAGATTATTTAAAATTTCCTATATTATATGGCTATTCTGCCCTCCCCGTACCTTGATGTAGATGCCTGGTTTAGTGGATAGGCAGTTCCTCAAATGGAGAGGCAAAAACTTTCAGTTGTCATTGCAGGGTTTATTTGTCTCCCTAATGAAGGCACTGTAAAACTACAAACATAATGTGGTGGCGTGAATGCGGGATAACCGATCCCAAGTGTTCCCTAGCTACCAAAGCCCACAGACTCGTTATTAACAGCAGACGTGAGACATGGATGTTACAAATCAAAATTTATTAGGAAGAACTACTAACTTTTTTTCCCTCTTCCTTTCTCCCTTTTCTTTTCCTCATTCAAGTCTGTCCCGTATCTAGCAAGTGAAAATAAAAAATAAAATAAACAATAAAAGGTGAATCAAATGGACCATTATGGCAAGGCTGGGATGGTCTATTTGGTAAAATAAATCCGTTGGGCATCTTTCTTTGCCTTTAGACAATAATTCTGATGGCAAAAGAGCCAAACGGGACAGGCAAAAAAAAAAAAGAAGGAAGAACTAAAAGCAGGGTTGAGACGGCAAGACCGTTAATTAAAACACTTTATGAACAACAGTTGATTAAAATGACCTGACTCACTACCACAGTGCTACCCTAGAACAATCACAGCTTGGTAAAAATAACTAAACAAAATAGTAGAGACTGGCCACTTGAGGAGGCAACCTACAGAGAAGAGTGCCACCAATTACTCACCCGTGTAGTTCCACTGCATGAACGTCATGCTTTGCTTCTTCTAGGCATTAAATGGATAAGCATGTGTAAGTTTAACTGCCAGCAGGTGGTGCTAATCTATTCAAATCCAACAAATCACTATGAAGTACAATCCAGACTCCTGCTATACCGGGTTGGAAATTTCAGCACTGAGTGCCTAGTGTACCGTGTCTGCTTTTTCACAGTCTCTTTTTGTAGCTCATCATGACGGTTCTGTGCAAATGAGACATTTAATGTTGACCTTTTTAACTCTCTGCTGCATATCGGCTCTTCTCTTTCAGTCAAAATAACCATCACAGTGGGACAGACTGTCATTCTGCCGTGTCAAACTCCTATCAACAAAAGTGATCCCATGATAGTTTTAGAGTGGAGCAGACCTGAGCTTGGGACAGAATATGTCCTCTTTTACCGAGACAAGAACTTTGATTTGGACAACCAACATCCATCTTTTAAGAATCGAGTGGATCTACAAGACAGACAGATGAAGGACGGAGATGTCTCTCTGATCCTGAAGGATGTGATGATTAACGACACTGGAACATACGAGTGTCGTGTCGTCCAGGGAAGAACAAATCGCAGGAAGAGATCTAATCTGGATGGTGACCCCATCAGCGTCATCTACCTTCATGTTGATCCTCCAGGTGAGTGAGTAGAGTTGAGTGTGTGTGTGATCAGAGGTGAAGCTGATTCCTGCTTGTTGATGTTTGTTTCTAAAGATGTCGTTGATGAGACTTTGTAGAAAGCAGCTGGTCTGAGTGATGTGATCAGAGTGCAGTAGATAATGTCTGACAGCAGTTTGAAGAGCAAATGGATTCTGTTCTGTTCTTCACTCATCACCTACCTGACAGCTGACACCTCACACCTGTTTCTCACCTGCAGGTCAGACAGGAGGACACACAGAGGATGGAGGGAAGGAGGATGGATCTGTTGGACTGATAGTTAGTCTGAGTGTTTTTATTGTGCTTGTTGCTGCTGTTGTTGGTTTTGTGATCTACAAAAAACACAAACAGAGTCAGGATTCAGAGCATCCAGAGCTTTCTCAAATTTCTAAGAGCTTTTTCCAGATGAAGTCTCCTCCTGCTGAGCAGAGAAGGATGACCTGCGGACAGATAGATAACCTGACTACAAGTGGCATTCAGCAACACTCACTTTGACACTTGAGGAATGACTTCATCAGCCTCAGGAAACAACTGGACTCCATTCAGTGAGGAACCAGAAATCCACCTTAATTGTGTTGTTGTTGTTTTTTGTTTGTTTGTTTGTTTGTTTGGGGGGGGGGGGTATATTTTTTATTTTCTGAGGGCGATGGTACATATTTGGGATGAAATTCAACCATTTGTGAAACAGAAAATAATGAGAACATCAGTTGAATAATCAGAACATGGAACAGTTGTCCAACAATCAAGTTTTTTGTCTGCACTAGTGTACACATGACGCACAGAGAGTGTGTGAGAGCGTGAGGGTCAGCACTCTCATTCTCGTCAGATGAGAATTCCTTAAAATCAGGGTCCTCCTCAACACAATCCTCTCTCTCTGACACTTTCTCCTCTATGTTACTTTCACTATCAAAGAGTTGTGCCAAAACCTCAGTGACAGTGAAGCATTTCCCATTCATTAGAGTTAGAATTTAAATTTGAATAATTTTTGTATTTTTTTTTTAAATTTTTTCCTTATGTACTAATCTTATAATATAATAATATAGCACAACGCATAGTTGCTATTCAAATGCTTAGAATTTTTCTTCAAGGAGCGACTTTTTACTTTGAGTACGTTTCAGAGCCTTCACTTTTTCTTGAGTAAAAGAAGTTGCTTCACTTCTTCAACCTTTACTAGAGTGGGGTTGTTTCTCTTCATCAAACCCAGGTGTAGGCACCATATGAGTTGTTCCTTTTTGACTAAGTGACTTGGTTTAAATGGACTCACTGTATTGGTGCACGGGTGTGGGGCGTGTCTCGTGGGTGTGGTAGATGATAAATGTGGTTGCACTCACCTGTTCACAGTACCTGATGTTGATGAGCAGAAAGGTAGGGTGAGCATGAGGCAAAACTTTCTGTTGACCGCAGCTTGAGCGCAGCTTGAATGATTTTGATGTATTTTGACTGTAACTTGATGGTTTTTGTATATTTATGCACTAACTGATACCATAGGCCAAATTGTAAGTTGGCATAGTAGTTAGTGCAGTTATTGGTGAGTTGCAGTTATTTGTTTGTGCAGTCTGTGCATTTGTTTAATAGTTAATCCCATGTGCTGATTTATATATTGGACATTTGCATGTGGAAATAAAGAAGCAAATGGTACAGAAGTGTATTTTATACGTTTATTGTTGCGCGTCATCTGTGTCCTCATGTTTAGCCACGGCCATAGGTTGGAAGAGCCGCAACACCAGGTTTAATGAAAATGTTACTTACTTAAAGGTTACTTAAATACTTACACACCACATTCTGAAATCTACTGCACCAAATTCATATTTTCAAAATAGTCAAAATGTGTGTTTTACCCTTGATTAATCCTTTTTGTACTGACTAGAATTTCCAAGGTGGGTGTCCTCAGTCGCCTGTGTGGAAATGTTCTCAGCATTAATCTTATATATGAGGGACAGCCTGATTTTAAGAAAGGGAAAGTAAAAACCCAATTCTTATGTTTGTTTTCACTCCTTCAGGTAACAGAGTGCAATAAAGTTTAATTTTCAGTGTCACATGCAACTGCCTTCCACTAGCGCTTTAATGTAAACAGACGGGGCTCTGAGGCATTTCCTCTCAGGTTTTACTTTCTTGGGCTCATTCTATATCAATCCATGCTATACAGCATTCAAGGAACAGAACACAATATTTGTCTAAATATATCTAGGAGTTGTGCTCAATAGAAGCTTTTCATACAGTTACAGCTGGATATTACATGCTATACACATACAGCTACTGCAGACTGTTAAAACATCCTTTGTATAAAATGGATCAAATGCAGCAGCAAAATTAGTGCTGCAGATAAATGTTTCCGCAGCTACGGCATTTTTCTTCATTTTTCCGCGTTTTTATTTATTTTTTTGCTGTGAGAGAATCAAACAGTGATGCAGACATGATGATTACAGAGATTTTATCAGCTGGTTGATGTCAGAATCAGTGAAAAAACAAAAGAAACAAACAAAAAAAAAACCCAAATGTTGAGTTTATCAAAATAAAAGTACAGTTTTATTACAAATGTCAATACTGATGCTAAAGTTAAGACAGCAAAAAGTAAGTTGAGGAGAACTCTCATTAAAGGTGAAGGATGTTTTCTTGTTACGGAGTCAAACTTAAAAAAAAAAAAGTACCTGTTCATTTTAGATTTTATCATGTGTGAAACCCCCACAGCTTCACTTTCAGCTGACTCTTTTTCACCAGAAACAGGAAACTCAAGAACATGCGAGGTGTTTGCTTTTATTAACCACAGGCTAAAAAAAAGACTATCCTGCTCGCGAACAACAACACCCACCATTGCCTGTCATCCACAAACACAGTCCAGCTGTGGTGTTATCTTTTATTGCCTGAAATAATAAAAAATAACTGATCCATACGGGCGAGAGATGGTCTGTACTAAGGATCACAACTAGACTGTTTCTGTTTTTTAAAGAATTAATTCTTTAAAAGCTCACGGAGCTCGTCACTGCAACTCCCCCTGACTTCTGCTCCGCGGCTGCTGGGCGAGCCCTCATCTGGGACTCTCCTCAGCTCTTACTGGAACAGTGGCGCGGCTGTTGGTCTTCCATGGTCTCTTGTGTTCTGGGGGCCTCTGGATGTCTGGAGTTTTGATCTCCTCCATACCCGCTTCACACCCTGGAGGACGGGGCTGTGGCCCCCTCACACTCCCTAGCAGATCATTACATGGAGAAACCTTTGGAATGCAAGCATGCTGATCCACACAGGTATGCACACATGGGTATTCACAGACGCGGACTAAAGCTTTCTTGGCTGCTGCCTCAAAGCACACTGTGCGCTGTCTATCTTGCGTGCTGCACAATATCGTTTATTATTTAGTAAATATTGATATCTATGACTAGCTAGTTTATTGTGATGGTGCTTTGTTTTCTCTATTATTATGTTGCTCTTTGTTGTTTGCTGTCTCCTCTGTTTGTTTTTTTTGTTTGTTTTTGTTTTTTGTTTTTTTTCTCCATACAGGTGACCCAGGAGTTCTTTTTTTTTTCTCTCTCTTCCCCCCCCTTCTCACCGTCTCTTCTCCCCTTTGGTTTTCTTTCTCTCTCTCCCCCTCTTTCTCTCATTCATTCCCCCTGTCCTATTTATTAAAAAAAAAAAAAAAAAAAAAAAAAGATGAACTGAAGCTCTGCCATCACGTAATGTCACATACTGCTGTTTCTGATGTCATTTAGAAAAAAAAAAAAAAAAAAAAAGAATTAATTCTAAACTTTACTGTCTGTGATATGAAAAAAGAAGTGTTTATATGCTGTTCCAAACAAACCAAACATGATATTTAATTAGAGTCCCATTCTGCATTTACATTTTATTGAATAAGAAAAACCATGAATGTTAGCAGTACAAAAGTGCAGAGTAATGAAAAACACACACAGTTGGCAAATGTAAAATAGAAAGCATTTTTTGGATTACTTCAGCTTTATATTAAAGCAGTGACTTCATGCATTGTTCAGTCACAGCGAACTAATAACAGCTGTCTGACTGATGGAACAGGAACTGTCTGTCATGGCTGTCAACCCTTAGCCAGTCTCTGCTCATCAAGGGTTTGTTGTGCTGCTGTCATGAAGATGAGATTATTTACTGTCAGATGAAGCAATCATAATTTTTTTTGTAATGGAGTCAAAAAGAAAGACGCTTGATAGGTAATTGGGGAGGGTTAGCATCAGAATGTTACCTGTGCCTCTGCTTCTGTATGAAGACACCATGAGGAGAGTGGAGATGAAGTACAGGCAGAACATCACCGGATAAAAGAGCTGCAGGAATGCAACCCGGAGAGAGGTGGAGATAAGGGGAGGAGCTGAGGAGGTGGGCAGGATTTGAGAGTTGGTGGGCGTGGCTGTAGCTTGACCTGCAGAGAGAATTCCAACTGCTCAGGTGAACATGTGGATGGAAATAAGAATATAAGGCGAAATCAGAGTGAAGCTCCTCACCTGTGACAGTGATCCAGCTGGATGGAGACTCTCCATGACCGCTGATGTCACACTTGTAGAGGCCTTCATCAGACCTGGAAACATGCTGGATGGTCATGTGACCTGTAGGCTGCTTCCTGATGAGGGAGCCATCTTTATAGAAAGCAGCTGGGAGGTTGGAGGGAGTGGTCTTTGTTTTACAGAGCAGAGTGACGTCATCTCCCTCCATCACAGGGAGGACAGGACTCTGCAGGATCACTGATCCACCTCAACACAGAGACAAACTACAGCATTTCATCCATTTACACACAGCTTCATCAACACTAACTCCACACACTCAGCTTACCAGTGACTGTCAGGTTAACCATGTTACTGATGGGACCCTCTCTGGACTCACACCAGTAAACTCCACTGTCCCACGTGGTGCTGTAGCTGATACTACAGGAAGAATTAGTCAATATTCCCCACCCAGAACCGCACTCTGTCATTTGTTTTCTGCTTGTGTTTCTCTTTACAGTCCATCCAGCAGAGCTGTCGTCCTCCTCACAGCTCAGCAACATAAAGTCTCCTTTAACCCTTTACAGCCGATCGGAGCGGGCACGCTCTGTTTTGCGTAACTATTTTTAAATCCCGGTAGCTCTGCAACCAAGTAAGCTAGCGCAATAATTTTTTTTTGCATATGAAACCGGAGGAGTTGTACTTACATCTTATGCCATCAGCTTGTCCTAGGTCACAGTTTCCTTCCACATATAGCTTTGCAAAAACTGCATAAAAATCACTTGCAGCAACAAAAACATGATATTCCAGAAACACGCTTCGCCGATCCATCAGCTGTTTGTAACACTTCCTACGTCCATCAGCGCGAACTATCACATGACCGCATGACCTGCCTGAAACCGGAAGTGACGTCATTTTGCGGAAATGTAGTTTTTTACGATCGGGGCCTTATGAGCTTGTGTTTTACTTGTTATGTGTTTTAAAAAGTTATGTTTGACTTTATGACTTTCTGTGTCGTTTCTGGGATGCTTAAGACTCATATTGCACTGCTGGAAATAGTTTATTTTGATGCATATGCTGTTATTTTGCAAATTTGCACTATAATATTTATTTTCGTTTTTCCTGCAGTATATAAAAATTGGTATATTTCAAAAATAAAACTATGAAGACACTCAAAATAAATTTTCTGTGGTGGGAAACTATTTTGTGCAACTTTTTTGTATTTACAGTTTTGAGGGATAAGCCTCTTAAATTTCTCTAACTAGAAATATATGTTAAAAAAGCAAAAACGATTTTCAATTTTTTTGTAGTTTATTGCACTTTTTTGCAATTTATGTAATTACTATGCACCTAATGCAGACATATTATTAAAGTTTGGGCTATAATGGTTGTATTGATGTATAGCAACTTGAAATGCTCCCAAAAATGGCTCCACAGCATGTAAAAATATAATATAAGCTCTGGCGAACTTGGTTCTATGGTAGGTCTTAAAGGGTTAAAGAACTGAGAGCTGCTGGGACTCACAGTCAGACCAGCTGTGAAGAGAATGTATTTTTATGATTTAGTCACTTTTAAGAGCTATGAGGAAAAACTGCCAGGGGAAGGTTTTGATTTTTGCCTAGGGCAGAAATGGTGATCCTGACTACAAGCCCATCGAGTTCAGCCAGCGATTGGAAAAATGGTGGTAAACTGGTTGGTGTAAACTACAGACTCCTATTTCCACCCTAATAACCGTAATAACTAGCCAAAACCCTGATCTGGTCTTCTGGTCTAAGTCCTGTCAGTTTGTCATCATCACTAAGCTGATAGTCCTGTGGGAGAAATGGTAAATGGCCTGTATTTGTATAGCGCTTTTACTAGTCCCACCTAGGGACCCCAAAGAGCTTTACACACCCAGTCATCCAGCCATTCACACACTGGTGGAGGCAGCTACAGTTGTAGACGCAGCTGCCCTGGGGCAGACTGACAGAAGCGAGGCTGCCATATCGCGCCATCGGCCCTTCTGGCCAACACCAGTAGGCGGTAGGTGAAATGTCTTGCCCAAGGACAGAGACTGTCCGAGCCGGGGCTCGAACCGGCAACCTTCCAGTTACAAGGTGAACTCCCAACTCTTGAGCCACGATCGCCCCACATAAGGATATCGATGAGCCATATGAAAGAAATTTAAAAAAACCTAATGATGCACAACTATTTATAAAAATGGCTTTAAGTTTATTAAAAGTTATTGCATTTTTTAATAAAGCTGGACCTCTGCACTTTATATTTTTTGATTAAACCTTCAGCAGCTCCAGGGTTAAATTGATGTAATAATTATATAATTTTACATGAAGGCATGGATCCAGAACCAGAGGACTTACAGTTCATTTCAGGTTTAAACTGTGACAGAAGAAGGTTACTGACCTTGGTTTGTTGTGCAGCTCAGCAGTGAGATCAGAACTAAAGAGAAATGACACTCAGATCAGTACAAAGTTTAAGATTTAACAAAACAGCAGAGAAAATGCTAAACAATGAATTTGGGAAATGCATGCATGATTGGTTTGGTTGAATTATGCACTGATAAGACAGACAAAGATTGGAAGCAGTTTTCTCTTTTATCGCTTACACTGGAGCATGTCTACTGGACATTAGGGCCTGAAACATGATTGCACCCATGCTAGTCTAAGTATTTCTATTTTTTTGCACTTTTCTGTTTCGGCTCCACCACAATCTGTATTAAAATATGGTACTGTTACTATTGTAATCTCCATCTATAACACCAAATTGATACACAAATGAATGAATGAACTATTCGCAGGATACTGAGTCCAAAGTTTTTATTCACCAGTTTCTTTTAAAAAAAAGTCCTTAAAGATCTTGTGCATCCTCATTTCATGTCACATATCTGTGTGAGAGTTACAAGTGAATCTAGAAATAATTTTTTCTGCCCTGCATGCATTTCTAATCAAATATTCAGATTTCTTGTCGACCGTCTTCCTTCTTCTTTAGGGTTAGAGTGTCTCCCCCTCTGAAAAACCCAGACTGGATGTTTGTGACATAGAAAGACCTAACAAGAAACTAGAAGAAATAGAGGGTCTCTAGTTTTTTCAGATATGTAATCATTGTACTTACAGAGCAGCCACAGCAGAGATGTTTGCTTCATCCTAACTCTCGGAGGATTTCAGATCAACACTTTGACCAGCTCACAGTTACATCAGTTCAAACCCTCCTCCTCTTTTTCCTCTGTGACAGGATGCCACTGTTGTGGTTATCATCAAAGGGAAACTTTTTTTTTCTCCTTTTTCACTTTGATTGCAACAAAGCACTGAAAATAATTTTTTAAAACAACTATAATCATGGAGGATCATCAGTACTTGTGTGATGCCTTCACTGGCAAAAACCTGTGACAATCTCAGAATTAAGGAATCAAAGAAACTTGTGGATATTTGAAACTTTGCTTGTGGTGATCATGCTTCAGGTCAATGGAAACGAGTTATTTTTTTTCCTGTACCTGACTGTGGTTTAGCTGAGGGGAAGTGAGCTGCAGGTAGTCTGCGTAAGTGAAAGATTTTCAGTTTAACTGCTATTTTAAGACTGTAGTTGTTATTTTTCTGCATGGAGAGGGGCTTTCTGTTACTGAAAGTCAACAACGTTTTTTTTTATTAAACAGACAACCACAAATAAAACAGAGTTAAACCTTTGGATAATATTGTCATGTGACTAGTTTTTTGTTTCTTTTTAAGTCCTTTGAGATCGGTTGGTATCCCGGGGGGTGAAATGTTTGCAGTTCAATGGCAGCATAAGTTTGAATGATCAGGCTCTATCATCGCACTATCATCATGTGAATGTGATCAGTTTTTGCTGCGGGTAATCATATAGGTTGTTACGAGTTCAAAATATTGGGGATGGAGACAAGAGAAAAACCACAATAACAACACTGGTCCGGTCGGGTTGAGTCAAACGATGATTTTTAATGATCACACACGTGGGAGATGGACACTGATGCAGACAGTCTCAGATCTCAAAATGGTGGAGCATTGCTCAAACTTTTATAGCCTCTGGTGCCTCCACCTTATCATAAAAAGCCTAAACATTCACATGCTCTCTCTCACACAGTGCCTAAGCTACGACCTTGGCTCCCTGTTTATCTGCTCCTGCTGAGATGGGGCAGAAAACTCCAGCATATTCTGTTCTCTTCTAATCAGACAAATAAGACAATAACCTTCTGCGAACAGTATTTCTTATAACTCAGCAGTATAATGCATCATAAAACAATATCATTCATTCACAACAAGTCAGCAGTTTAATGTAATGCAAATCAGTTTATCAGCTTCTTCTAACTCAGGAGAATAATGCAAACTAAAACTACATAATAATTCACAATCTTTAATTAGGGGTATAACATGGCATAAAATAATATTATAATCTAACAAGGTCTCACTGGAAACATGCTGATTCAGTTCTATAGAAACCAACAAAGCACCTGAATTCAGCTCCAGGCAAGAGCAGGTGAAAACTACACTGAGACAAACTTCAACACTAAAGGCTTAAAAGGAGCTGATCAGTTTTATCCTCAGGCTGATCTTTATGGAGTGGGTCAGATTTGGCAGATGTTTGGTTCATGCATGGTGTCTGTGAGCGCAACGTGAACATTTATCACCCCGTTAGTTGGTAATCCGAGGCTGGTTATAAGGAACAGCTGTGGCTTACTCCTGTCGTGGCAATTTGCACTCATTCCTGTTCAAGGTGGAGAATATTAGAGGGTTTTTTTAGTATTGCGGATCGGATTCGTGTAACTGTTAAAGGGTGGCCTACACGCTGCTGCTGTCTTGTTGCTTTGTGCATGTGGGATTGTTTCGAGTGTGTGTGTTTGTTCTTTTATTTGTCATTTACTCAGCAGTTTGGAGTATTTCATTTTGCTTTAGTGGAGGCACAGCAGCTTGTTGTGGAGTCTAGGTGGAATTCCCTCTGATGCATGTGAGTGTACACACTGGTAAATAGGTTTAATGCACCGTTTGAGTTGCAGAGAGGCTACACGGGTGAGTAACTGGTGGCCCCCTGGGCACTCCTTCCTGTAGTGGCCGATCTCCCCCATTTTTTAAAAATATTTTACTGAGCTGCTATTTCAACTAGGGCAGTATCATTGCAGCGAACCTTGTTCCTTTAATTGATGTTGGCTAACAAGGTGTCATGATTCACGTTTCTGTATTGCTGGCCCTGCTACCGAAGAAGTTTCTGTTCTGCACTCTACATTCAGTTATTTTGTCTAATAAAAGCTGTTTTAATTAAACTGACCTACCTCACCTCTGCTAACGAGCCTGTGTGCCTTTTTCTAACTGTTGCAACCTTTGCACTGGCTGTTGTAATCTCTCCTGGGGTGTAACTTCCTCCCCATGTTGCATTGTCAACATCAACTTCACCTGTTTTCTGCCCTCATGCTGCCACATTAAGATGTTGGCTTATTGACCCTGTGCACGAGAAAATGCTAACTTCCTGGTTTGAGACCGGATGTGGGGTTGTACATTTCCGGTAGCTTTACGTTGCGGTCAATCGCTACTGCAAAGATATCCTCCACAATCATGTCCAAAACTCAAAAACAGAAAGCTCGCGTTAAGTTACAAAGAGCAGAAGGTGGGAACACTCACCACTGTTGTGTCATAAAAAATCTAATGATCAGTTTTGACGTTTAAAGCGTTTAGAGCGATCAGTTGTTTACATCACTCAACACAAGCAGAACTGCATCATTACAGCAGACGACACATCGTCCACATTCAGAAGCACATCTCTGTATAGTGACAGTTATTATGATTTAAACAGGCAAATGTTCAGCATTCAAACTACAGGTGAAGAATAGTCAAACCAGATGTTTCCCCCGTTATGTCGAGATCAGCTATTCAAGTACACACCTACACAGCATGTTAACAAACCGTGAAAAAAGCCACACAAAAAAATGAATGATTGCTGGTAAATGTTTCTATACATTAGTATGTATGAAGGGTATGTTGTGACTTACCTTAAAAATTACAGCGGTCCCTCGCTATAACGCGGTTCACCTTTCACCTCGCTGTTTCGCAGATTTTTTAGTGCAAGTTTGCATGCTTTTTTTTATGTCACATTGTGTCCTGCATCCTGATCGCTGCAGACGATCTCTTCTGTGACGTCTCTCCTGTACAGAATCGCTGCATCGATCGCTAGCAGTGTGACTCTGAAGTGCAGTACTGTATGTCCACGATGTCAACGTAACGTTTTGCACCGTCAAAAAATAAAATTGGCTACTTGATTTCACCTATCGCCGGTTATTTTTAGAACATAACACCCGCGATAAACGAGGGACAGCTGAGAAATATAACATTTGAATCCCTTTTCTCTTTTGCCCTAAGGCGCGGGGAAATTTATCACAAGTCGATGAACATCATTTACAGATATATTGGGTAAATGCCCAAAACATCTATAGAAATGTAAATCGCCGCTTGATTCATTCACTTGCTTAACTTGTTTTGGACCGTAAACCAGCCGCGAATAGGACACCGGAAACAAAGCTCCCCACAGGAGTTTCCGCACCGGAAGTAGCATATGCTAACGTGCACATAGTCTATTCCAACATTTCTGACATGGTTCTCATCCATCTGATGCAAAAAAAAATTCATAAAACAGACTTCACGTCCAGTGAAAGCTGATAAATATTTCCACCTCATTTAACAACAAATGGAAACATGTATTTTGAGTTTCAGTTCCACCTTCTCGAAAGTTTTAAGAGGAATTCTTTTTCCTCGGAGAAAAGACAAACTATCCACCAGGTCTTCTTCTAAAAGCAACAGTACTTTTAGGATTTTGGGAACATGTAATTTCCAAAGCGTCAGCTGAAAATGTTCAGATTTAAGTATCAGTTTGTATCTGCTCTATTCGTTTTCCGTAGTTTGGCTCTCTGAAGCAGATGGGAAATCTTTTTTGTGATCAAAATAAAGCTGCTGATGTTACCTGCATGTGCTAAAAAGAAGAAAAGTCACAAAAAATAAAATAAAACTCTGGATTAAATGGAGTTGAACCTGGAAGTAACACAACATTGTTGCCTCTAACTTTAAAAGACTGTTTCAGACTCCAAATGTGGAGGGGGGTCAGAGTCAGCCACATTCAAATATCCACATTTTAGTGGTTAAAAGCCTTAAGTGAGCTATTTAAAAAGCCTGAGTGTGTGTGTGTGTGTGTCAGAGCAACATGAGGAAATGTATCTTCCTTCTTTTTTCCAGCTTTTTCCCTTTGTCAACAATAACTCATGTGAGCCGTCTGATGTGATGAACGTAACATTTAAATGGTAAATGGCCTGCATTTGTATAGCGCTTTTCTAGTCCCTAAGGACCCCAAAGCGCTTCACACTACATTCAGTCATTCACCCATTCACACACACATTCACACACTGGCGATGGCAAGCTACATTGTAGCCACAGTTGCCCTGGGGCGCACTGACAGAGGCGAGGCTGCTGGACACTGGCGCCACCGGGCCCTCTGACCACCACATTTGAGTCACATCTGGTCCTGACAGCAGCTGTAAGTCACGTTAGACCTGGCTGATGACTTGCTGAGATGAAGATGAGACAAAATACTTTAAGATCTGATCATGAGCTCAGTCATAGCTGACTGCAGGAACCTCCCAGTTAGTATTTCCCAGTTACAACTCAGCTGCACCCTGTAACCATAATTATTGTATTCCAGTCACACTTGGTAGATAAACACTACATCCCATAGCAAAACAACTTTTATGCTTCAGCATTAAGTCAACACTGGAGGCACATAGTAACTGCAAACATAGTGTATTTCCACAGTATCATGAAGCTTAAACTTCAAACTGTTACAGTGATGCAGGATAACTCCAAGCACATGTGAGTCTGTTCATATTCTTTTCTCTGTTTCAGTTCACAGCTAAAAATCAAACTTCTCACAGGAAAACATTTCATTGGAAAAAAATGACATGATGAGTCAGTTTCTAAAGATGGCCAAAAAGGTCACAGCACACTAATAATTGTTGAAATGTTATCAGTAATGAACACAAACAAGTACAAAGTCTCACAGAGAACAAATAAAGCTCACACTGAAACCGTGCACAATGAAAGACATGATTTAACTCACTCAAGATTATTAGCTAATTTTGATCGTCAGATCCCCAGATCAGCCAACGATCTGATGTGCGTTATTATTTTATTTTATTCCCATTATTTTGGAACTGGATTTCATTTCTTTGTTTTTTTGTTTTTTTTTACAGTACAGATCCAAGTGACAAATGGAAATGATGTCACCCTTCTGTGTCCAGCAGCAGCCTGTATTCAGTCCGATTACCTTTAGTAATAAAGTGGCACATCCTAAGGAGTGGATATCAGATTAAACCTTTGACCAGCACACATATTTTAAGGACCCTTTGAAGGTTGCAGTTGTTACATTTTTTCAGTATAGAGAGTAACTGTTTTTTTTTAACTGAAATCCATGAAGTCCATGATGAGGCAATAAAACAGCAGTTTTATATAATAGAGTTATACCTGTTTTATTTTGATATTCCCTCACTCCTCGTCTATTCCCAGGTGTCTCCTCGTGTCTATCTTTGTCGTGTTTCCTTCATGCTGTCTGACTTGTGCGTTTAAGGGGTTCCTCCTTAGCCAACACGTTCTCACTGTTAGTGAGTTTGTAGTTTCTGCATAGCCTGTGTCCTTTTGTCTTATGTTTGTTTTATGTTCAAAATAAAGCTGCTGACTTTAACTGACGACAACAACAACAAAAAAAGTCATCAGAACCCAGAGCAAAGATCGTTCTCCATAACCCAAAAGGACTATTTAAAACTTCAAAAGTTCAACTTCAAAAGTAAGGTGATTGGTCAGAGTCAGTCACATTTATATATCCATATTTCAGTGGTTCACAGTCTTTGTAAGTGGGCTTCAGGAGGCTGACTATGTGCATCAAAGCAACAATAGAAAGGTTTTCATCCTTTTCTTTTCCCACCTTTGGCTTTGACGGACAGCTTTAACTCAAAGCAAATCTGATTGCCTCAACTTCATGTGAACCCGGCATCTCATTGGTTTTAACAGTTGAGCTGCATCTGTTTCACTTGTACCAGTTGCTGTAAGTCTTCTGCGTTGCAGCAAGATTAGATGAAGATGTGGCTGACAGAGAGATTTAAAAACCACCTGCCACCATTATTGCTCTCCAGTAGCACATAAAGACTTCACCCCATAAAACTTGTGCTTCTGCATTAAATCAACACTGTAGGTACATAGTAACAGCAAGCACACCGCACTGCAATGATACCATGAAGCTTAAACTTCAAACTGGTACATGATAAAGCATAGGTGTCAAACTCTGGCCCGCGGGCCAAATTTGGCCCGCAGCCTAATTACATTTGGCCCGCAAAGCCATACCAAATTACTATCAGAGCTGGCCTACTGGTATTATGCAGCTAATATATATATTGTTTAGTATTAAGCTTTGCTTGTTCCATATTCAGTTTTTCAGCAAAACGTGTTTGAGTCCATAAGAAAAGATTCATTCTTATATCTGGAGGAATAAATATCTTTCAATAAATATTAACGTTAGCCCACGACTTTGTTCCAGTTTTGAATTTTGGCCCACTGTGTATTTGAGTTTGACACCCCTGTGATAAAGGATGACTCAAATTGCAAAGAACTCTGTGCTCGTTCTCACCACTGTTTCACTTTGTTCACTGTCGAAAGTCAAACTTCTCACAGTAAAATATTTTATTGTATAAAACAATAAATAAAATACAAACAAAAACAAAAGTACATGACAAACACAGCAAATAAAAACCCACAAAAACACTAAGCTTTAAAACAATCACCAAACAGAGCAGAGGATTTAGCTCATCTTCATTAATTTAAATGACCTTGGTCTACATAACAACTTAACCCACATGGAAATAAAACAGGAATGTGGGCGAAAAATGTTAATAAAATTGTTGAGAAGAATAGGAAACAACTGTGACAGTAATTGTCACAGTTCCTGACTCTGTTTTTTGAGTTTGTACCTTTTTTCCATTATATTCTAAGTTCTGGTTCTGGAAGTTACGGGTTCAAGCCACAGTCGTAACTCTTTGGTTTCTGTATGATGTTTATGTTTCCACGTCCTCATTTAGTTTTACATGTGTCTGTCTTTGGCTTCAGTCCTTCCTTTTGCCTCTTGTTCCTATGCATTCTTCCAGTTGTGTTGATTATAATTCCTTGGCTCCCTCTAGTGGGGAATCTGTGTACATTTAAATATAAGATTCACATCCTTGGATTAGATGGTTTTAACATTACTGAATCTGCTGTTCAAAAACGACGTGGTCGCTTTTGGCGCTTTCGTCTTTTTTTGTATTCTAGTAAAATCACAAAGCTAACAACAACAAGAAGTACAACAAAAACTTGCAGAGCAACACCTCCAACCATCTTCCCTCTGTCCTTTGTGTGTCCTCCTGTCTGACCTGCAGGTGAGAAACAGGTGTGAGGTGTCAGCTGTCAGGTAGGTGATGAGTGAAGAACAGAACAGAATCCATTTCCTCTTCAAACTGCTGTCAGACATTATCTACTGCACTCTGATCACATCACTCAGACCAGCTGCTTTCTACAAAGTCTCATCAACAACATCTTTAGAAACAAACATCAACAACCAGGAATCAGCTTCACCTCTGATCACACACACACTCAACTCTACTCACTCACCTGGAGGATCAACAACATGAAGGTAGATGATGCTGATGGGTTCACCACCCAGATTAGCTCTCTTCCTGCGGTTCCCTCCCCTCACAAGGACACGACACTCGTATGTTCCAGTGTCATTAACCGTCACATCCTTCAGAATCAAAGACACGTCTCCATCCTTCATCTGTCTGTCCTGCAGATCCACCCGGTTCTTAAACGATGGATGCTGGTTGCTTGGAATAACTTTTTCATCCCAGTGAAAAAGGACACGTTCTTGCTCCAGTTCAGGTTGGATCCACTCAACGCCTTTGATGGTTTTGTTGTTTGGAGCTTGACATGGTAGAGTGATGTCCTGTCCAGACTCAGCTGTGATGTTTTTCTGGTCTGAAAAAGGAAACAACACATAGCCGAGATGTTAAAGTAACTAAAACAGCATCCAGTGAGACAGAGACCAGAGCAGAGAGCTCAGGGGGCTGTACAAGGAACTGAAATTCATGAGTTAATTCACTGTTTTGAACTTAAAGTTCCAGTTTTCATTGGCACAGAGGTGGCTGTATTTTAATCCAGTTCATTTCAATTTGATTTAATTTCATCTTTATAGCCAAAAATTCCAACAACAGTCACCTCATGGGACTTTATATTGTAAGTTAAAGATACTTTAATAATACAGAAACTCTAACAATCAGACGACCACCCTGTGAGCAAGCGCTTTGGCAACAGTGGGAAAGAAAAACTCCCTTTTAACTTGGGGAAACCTCTAGCAGAAGCAGGCTCAGGGAGGTGCGGCTAATTTGAGTTGAGGGGAGAAGGACAGGACAAAAGACATGCTACAGAAGAGAGCCAGAGATTAATAGTAACAAATGCTTAAATGCAGAGAGGTGTACAAACACATAGTAAATGAAGTAAGGAGATTGGAAAGAAAGTGAAAGGACTTCTTTGAGATTTTGAAGATGTTTGAGAAGAAGTTTCTCAGATGAGAGGGGAAACGTCTTCAAGAAACGCAAAGAGGTCCAGTCGCTTTTCTTTCTAAGCTCCTTAGATTACCATGACCTGGATGACTGAGATGCTTCACAGACATATTGAGTGAAGAAGAAACAATGAGTGATCCATAGGAAAGTTTTAAGCCTAATCTTAAAAGTAGAGATAGTGTCTGTCTCCTGAATCCAAACTGGAAGCTGGTTCCACAGAAGAGGGGCCTGAAAACTGAAGGCTCTGCCTCCCATTCTACTTTTAAATACTCTAGGAACAACAAGTAGGCCTGCAGAGCGAGAGCGAAGTGCTCTAATAGGGTGATATGGTACAATGAGGTCTATAAGATGTGACACGGCATACCTTCTGTGACTAGACGAGGTTGGTATGTATGCAGTGGTATGTCACGGTATGGAAAAACAATCTCAGGTATGAGGAAATGAAAAAAAGAGGCCGCGAGAGTCAGATAAAAACCGAGTGTAGCAGGTAGAGTTTTTATTATCTATGTTCCTGGATCCTCATCTGCTGGTTATCTGTTCTTGAAAAAAGACCTTAAATCATTTTTGATTTAGGTTTGATTCTATGTCCAGCTGAGATCTGACTGGTCCTTAACCTTAGCTAAATAGAATAAAATAGAGGAGCTACTTTACTCATGCAGTCAGAACATACACCAACTGATGTATTGTGATGACGCAGTACTAAAACAATATAATACATCTAAACAAGAAAAAAGAACCAAAGATATTTGCATTATAAAAATGCTGTCTTTTAACTGTGCACATAAACATAACAGTAAAACTGTACTGGATCTTAGAAACAAATATATTGAAAGCAATAGATACACAGCAACAAAACCCCATTCCAGATGTGTTTCACTGCCCTAATACAACATGATTTAGGAGAGTCCAGAAACAGAGGCTGTTTAAAACATGAGGGAATCCTGTTTGGTATAAAATGAGTTTAATCTCACCTGCAGAGACGAGTAGGAGGCAGACAGACAGTAAAGTCCAGCAGAGAGACACAGACGCTACAGCAGGCATTTCACACAGATGACCTAGAATGATGTGAATATTTCCAGAGATAAAAACCTCAGTAAACTACAACTTATCAAATAAAGTGAAAGGAACTGAGAGTTTTACCAGGTGTATGCGGGTGGGTGGATGCCTTCAGCTGCTCTCTATGAATGGATTCTGAGAAAGGTGGAGTCAGAGTGATGGAAGTGTTTCAGAGCTGAGCCCTGAGATCCTGTTTTTCAGCTTCTTCCTGGTATGCAGAGATTCCCCTGCATTCTTTGAATCTTTGAGTGACAGTTGAAGACAGAAGCATGACAGGCCATCAGTTTTTCATTGTAACCCTTACAGCTCACCTGGCTGTGACTCTCAGCACTTCTCAGTTTGTTATAATCTGTTTCGTGAAAGTTTGAACTGTTCCTTAAAATGATCAAGAAGTGTTTCAGCAACATGAGCAGGAGTCAGGGCCGGATCCAGTGTTGTGTTTGGGTGGGGAACTAGAAGTAAGAGCTGGGTGTGTTCCTTAATAAACAAAACCTGACCTAGAATAGAAGATTGGTGTGTCAAGATGTAGCAGCTGACTCATTACCTGCACATTTCTTGTTTACAACAGGAACACAGATACACACACAGGCTCATATTTACAACTCTGATTCATCAGAACAACGACAGAGTCACCACTGTACAGACATTTCTATTAAACATGCTGCTTTTTGCTGGGGTACTTTCACATTAAAAGCTCATTAATGAAGGAAGGTGTAAGATTTGTAATGTGAAAGTTCTGGAGTAAGTCCTGAGTGTTGGCACTATAGTCAGTGAACTCAGTGAAGTGAGTTTAGGAAAGCCTTTGTGTAATCCTGTCATTGTGTGTTATGTAAACTGCACAGAAACTGTGTGTGTCACTTAGAAACTAACCAACACAAACAAACTAAGATGGCAGATTTTTCAACCTTTAGCTAATTGCTTGATTTAAATTAATTACATGATCACGATCTAGTTTTATGTGACTAAAAAGTCATAATTTTGACTTTTATTTCATAAAAAAAGAAAGTAACCACTTGAACATGTTAGCTTAGATTTATAATTTCATTATATTTGACAGTTGCACTAATTCCAGTCATGTGGTGTAACAGGAAGCAGAGTAAAACTATGGCTATCAGTTTAGAGATCGCTGTTTGGATGTTTGTATTTTAAATGCCCCTCCTCCACGGAGATTCACTCAGTAGTTTAACATGAACACAGAGAGCTGAGATGATTCGGTGTCTGACAAGCTTCAAAAACTCATCAGCTTGTGACTCAAACTGAGCCTGAAGATATTTTTTAAATCGTGTTTTCCTTTTTCCTGTGTCAGCACAAACCCCACACACTCTGTAAACTCCCACTGAGGCTAGTGATGCAGATTCACATTTAAAGTCTTCCGCCATCTGTTGGTAATCTTGGTGTATTACAGCAGAGCGACATATTTCTGCTACAAGAAACATGAAAGTTATTTTAAAATATCCATCCATCCATTTTCAACCGCTTATCCGAGGCCGGGTCGCGGGGGCAGCAGCCTAAGCAAAGAGGCCCAGACCTCCCTCTCCCCAGCCACCTCCTCCAGCTTATCCGGGGGAATACCAAGGCGTTCCCAGGCCAGCCGAGAGATATAATCTCTCCAGCGTGTCCTGGGTCTTCCCCGGGGCCTCCTCCCGGTGGGACAATTTAAAATATATTCTATAATATTTTTAATGATCAGTTCACTGTGGAGTGACACTGATATGCATATTTTATTTTTATTGATCCTGATAATATTGTGCCACAAAGAATTTCTTTTTTCTTTTTCACCACTTAACATTTCATGGACAGATGGGAAAATACTAAACTTTAAAAACGGATACAGTCTTTTTTTAAATCAGAGTTTAGCAACAATCAGGCAACTCAAACCCCCCTCATCTTTTCTGATTTTTTTTTTACTAGTTTTTCATTTGGCTGGGGTCAGTGTCATTGCTGGTAGCACGAGTCTATACCTGGACCCTACACAGGTTGGCAGTTGGTTGTTGGTCAGTGATGGTCTGGCATATCCTGGATCCTGGGTTCCTCCTGGTGCACAATAATTCCCAGTGCTATGTGGCAAGAGTATGCAGGCAGTTCCTGAAGGCTGAAGAAATTGATGCCACTGACCGGTTCAAAATCCAATTGAACACCTCGGTGACATTAAATTTTCGGTCCACCTCAGATGGTCGAGGAGCTCAGTGATGCCTTATTCCAGGTCTCGGAGGAGACACCATCCATCATTAGCATGACCTGATGTTGTCAGGTAGACATACAAGCACATGGGAGCCATACAAACTGAGCACCAGTATGAGTTACTGAAAAATGGACCAGCCTTCCACATAATCCTTTCACCTTGATGTTTGATGTTTCTTTAAGTTCAGTCTACTAGATAAGTTTCATTTCCATGAAACTATGTGGCATCCCTTTTAACACGCTACCCACTCCATATCATATACCTGTCTAGCATGAGCTTTGACGTCTGATCTATTTTTAAAGTGCTCCTTTAATTGTTTTAAGCAGTATTTTCATGCGGGAGTCCACAAAACAAGTTTGACAAAAAAAAACGGCAAAACACCTTTCTTTGTCTCTTACTCATCAACTGTAACCAGGCAGAAACAGATGTCAGATAAGATCCAGTAACTCTCTGATCTATCAGAACTGACCTAGTATGAGGGGTTCAGGTTCACCTCCCCAAATACTTACTTTTTTTTTTTTTTTTTACAGTGAACAGATTTTAATCCGACTGTGATGGAAATACTTGCATCATTTTTTTCTGCTTTAAACCTTGATCTCAAGATTGTAAACTGTAGGAATCTAAAGAATGTCTAACTGCCTAAGTGCCAGAAAGGTAACAGAGGTAGATTTTATCATTGGTGGGTTTTTCTTTTTTTCAATTTTCTTTCTTTTTGTTTGTTTGTTTTATTTTCACTGCAACTGAAAAGTGCTGACTTTGCCCCTTCATCCAGGCTCTTATCACAGGTTTTTTTTCTGTTCATGGTTTTGTGATCTGAAAGAAATGAGAGTAATAAATATATCACATAATATAATATATAAGTAATCCTAAATAAATAATTTTTTTACAATGAGTGACGAGTGTAGTTTTCATTGTGAGCCAGCATCTTCACAGACAGTCAAAAACCTCACAGCAGGCGCTCCAAAGACATTTCCGTGTTCCCCAAAGAAAAACGATGAAAACTGTCATTTTAACTTATTATTATGATGGTTGATTTCTAACTATTTGCAGACTAGACGTACCCACTCCCAAACGCCACCAATCCGAACCAGAAAAACTCCAAAGATGGAAAAAACAAACTCAAGATAAGTTAGACATTTACAGCTGACTACTGTCTGCTGGATTCCCGTCACTGTGAACTCACATCTGTCTTGGAAGCATCTGTCTTTTTGTTACGAAAGGTGGGACGAGTGACACGAGTGGAGCGTTTCAGCTTGCTGCTCGTCTGGGAAGTGCTGTTTTTTTCTCCTTCTGTATTTTCTATCATTTTTATGTAGTATATTATAGTTGCAAAAAGAGCAATAGAAAGCACAATAACAACTGTTAGTCCAACAGCTCCATCCTCTCCGTGTCCTCCTGGCTGACCTGCAGGTGAGAAATAGGTGTGAGGTGTCAGGTATACACAAGCTTCACCTCTGATCACAGGCAACATCTTTTTATGCATTTTGAGTTATCAGTTCACAGCCAAACAACTCTGACAATAACTGAATGTGTCCAAAGCCAAAATGAATTCCACTGACTTACCTGGTGAAATAACCTTTAGGTGGATGACGCTGATGGGCTCAGTCTTTAAAATGGCCAACTTTCTACCTTCTCTTACTTCATGGACGACACAACACTCATATGTTCCCCTATCAGCAGTCGTAACATCCTTCAGAATCAAAGACACGTCTCCATCCTTCATCTGTCTGTCCTGCAGATCCACCCGGTTCTTAAAAGATGGATGCTGGTAATATGGAACAAATTGTTTTTCCCAGTACCAAAGCACATATTGTGCCTTCAAGTCACGTCTGCTCCACTCTACACCTGGTATGAGGACAGTGTTTGGCGCTCGACATGTCAGAGTGACGTTCTGTCCAGACTAAGCTGTGATGTTTTTCTGGCCTGAAAGACAAAACAACACAGAGCAGAGAGGTTAAAGGTCTAACTGATCACTATAGCAGCCAAAAAAAAAAAAAAATGTATCATGTTTATTTTTAACTAGTTCTTCAACATGTAGCCCTTTACCAACTTTGTCTAAGTTACTGTGGCCATCTAAGAAGAACATATGTTTGTCCACTTATGTTCTACAGGCTGCAGCCAGTAGGAAATACAAGGCACAAAGATCCAAGCTTTGGACCTCTGCTACATGTTTAACTCAAAAAACTTCAGACATCAACAACCAGGAAGCAGCTTCAACTCTACTAATAAACTAAACTCTACCAACTCACTTGGAGGAACAACAGTCAGGTAGGTGGTGCTGATGGGGTCACTATCCAGACTGGCTCTCTTCCTGCGGTTCGCTCCTCTCTGGACCACGTAACACTCGTATGCTCCCGAGTCATCAGTCGTCACATCCTTCAGAATCAGAGACATGTCTCCATCCTTCATCTGTCTGTCCTGCAGATCCACCCGGTTCTTAAAAGACGGATGCTGCTCTTCTGTATCAAGCTTATCGTCCCGGTAAAAAAGGACATATTCTTGCTCCAGGTCAGCTCTGCTCCACTCTGCAGCTATGATGGGGTTGCCGCTGTTTGGAGCTCGACATGGCAGAGTGACCGTCTGTCCCGGCACAGCTATGATGATTTTCTGGTCTGAAAGAGGAAACAACAGAGTGGTTAAAGAGATGCAAGTAAAACCAGTCACTACACAGTTAGGAGCTACTGCGAGATAAGTGAGTTTTTTACTGTAAATTGCTTCAGACAAACACAAGGGGCACATTCATTTAAATACATTTCTCTTCAATCAGGCTACCAACTAATATAATTCCCTTACCCATGTTGATCAGCCAATGGGATAGTTTTAGATCTCTCCTCCACGGTCTCACTGAACTCTGTCACACACACACAAACACACACACTCTCTGACTCACTCACTGGCCTGCACCAGTTACCAGTCACTTTGTGGAGCATTGGACTGCCATTACCTCATAAGACTTTGTTGTTACACTTTCTCTTACCGTACACTACTAAATCTCCATTTGCACTATTTGCCTATTTGCACTACTCTGCCTGGTTTACACTCAATGTCACTTACCCATTATATTGTATATTGTATAGCTTTCTTGTTATATGTAAAATTGTATTTATTTAAATTTTTACTTTTTAATTATTTTACTTGCATTTTTAATCACTTTTATATTTAAATATATTTAAATGTTCATTTGCTATTTATCTAGGGATTGAGAGTAACGCAATTTCTATTCTCTGTATGTCCTGTACATGTGGCAGAATCGACAAATAAAGTTGACTTTGACTTTGACTTTGACTTTTGAAATCAGCTTTTAATGTTGTGTCATATTTCAAATATCAAGTTTCAGAGGAGGTCTACTATGCACTGGTGCACAGCACTAAGTGGTCAACCATCCATTTCTGTGTTTGGGGTCACATCCATTGTATGTGGAAGAAGAGTGAAATGATGAGTCCAACAACTCTCTTTTTTATGTGAAAAGTGAGTGCTCACTGGGCCTGATCAAGAAGAAAAGTTGATGACCTCCATCCAAATGGCCTAGCTTTGCAAGGGAATCCTAATGAATCTCGCTTGCAAAGGTAGGCAGTAAAGCTCAGAACAGCAATTTATGCTTCACTCAAACGACTGATAATGGAGCATTAATCTGGAATCTTGCAGCGAAGTCTACTAAATTCAAGTTTTACATTTTTAAATATCTGTTCTAGCTACTAATGCTGTTTGAAATTCAATGACAGTGACACTTTTCTGTGAATAGTGAAAGGTAAGGTCATGCAGTTAGTTCAAAAATAAAGATCTTTTTTGTCCCAATGAGAAGCTTTTATGAAAGATTATTTTTTTGCCAACTGATTACTGCACCCATCCTTGTGCTAATGACAGACTGCTGTGCAAGAACTGATTCAACCTGACTCGTTATGCTTGAAAAACACAAACTTGTGCAGATAAGCAGATATCAGATGTGCTCTGATGTGAACTTTGACATGACCTGTAGGTATGAGGATATGAAGCAGGTGTAGCAGGAGGAGAGGACAAGCTCGGGCAAACAGAGTGTTAATGCTGTTAAACGACTCAGCTCTCCTCCTGGAAGAAAGCCACATTTCTTTGTGAATCACAGTGTTTGCTGAAACTGCTCTGGAGCAGGAACAGTCGGAATTAAGCTTTAACTCTTTAACTTTAGGCATATCTGGCAGGTCATACAGGCCAGTTAAACACACTTTTTTAAACCATGAACAGAATTCTTAAAGAGGTATTATTTTATCAATCAGAAATTCAATCTCACCTGCAGAGACAAACAAGAGGCAGACAGACAGTAAAGTCAGGCAGAGAGATGCAGATGTTACAGCAGACATTGCTTCTTCATTTAAAGTGCGATAAATGTCCAAAAGATGGTGGTATTTTTCAAGAATCACAGAATCCCTGAGTTTAAAATCTGATAAAGGAAGCTGAAAATCTGTGAGTGTGATAGCAGGTATCTATGTTGTTCTTGTCATGGCCATCTGCTGTTTCTCCCTCCTTATATCTGTTTCTGTCTCTCTCCACTCCTGCAGGTGAATAAGAGATTGAGGTTGTCTGGTTCCCTTGTTTGGCCCTGCCCAGAGGCGGAGTCTCTCCTGTTGACCTTGTTACCTGTTTGCCTTAAATTCTTTACTGCAGCGGATTTAAAGACCAGCTTTCGCCTTGTGTCCCCTCTAGTACTTTGGCATTGCAATGGATATTTCTCCTCTTTCACTTCTACACTAAGAGAAAAAATAGTGATAACCATGTTGAGTTTTATCTCTCCTGATTAATTTTTCTGTGGTTTTACTTTTGCCAGTGTCCTCCATTATCCAGCGTGTCATGCCGTTATCCCTTTTTCATCAGCTTTTGACCTTTATGTCCTTGCCTACTGGATAATGCATCGAAGGACCAATTTAAAATGTGGCATATTTAAGTTTCTGAAACTCTTCTTTAGCGTGTGAGTAAAATGTAACCATAGTGCAAAGTTGGTTGATGTCGCCTGCTGGAGGTTTGGCTGTTAAACTGCTGTCATTTATAAAGCAGCTGCTCTGCTGTAAAACTTAGATTTACCAGCAGATGGCAGCAGAATTTAAAAGTTATTAGTAATTCCAAAGTTCAATGGTGAGCGGTTTAACAGGAGATTGGTGGTTCAGGAGATGTGGTCGAAAAATAAGTCGGTTCTGATTCACATGAATTCACAAATTCAGTCTGGTGTGGTTTGATGTTTATTTAAGTTTCCGTTTTAAATCTTTTTAGACTCACAGAAACACATGAGGAAAACACGCAAGAGGAACACTCAAAGCACTTTCACTTTCTATTGCAAGTCTCATTCACACATACGTTATTGCAAGGATAAATAGTGTAATATTCACACACACACACACATATGCATGCATTGGGGGAAGCTCAAAGTTCAGTATCCTGCCCAAGAATCACCTGACAAACTACCAATCAAATTACCATCTGAACCACAGTCACCAGAACATTTTAACATTTACTGTTCACATTTGAAATTTTAGAGCAAATTCACGTAAAAGATAAGATAAAATAACATATACAAGTTAAATAAAAACATATTAAAAATATATATATTATTAACTTGTGGATCTCCTCTAGTTTGAAGTGCTGGGGAGACCAACTAGAGACCAGCAGCTGGACGTCAGTGGTTGTACTGGTGGACTACTTCAGTGAAGAGTAGACGACGTCTGGCTCTGGTTTAAAGTCTGAACACAAACACACACAGTTCAAACAACAGAAAACATGATTAAAAGCTTTGTAGTTCAATCAAGACCTCGGTTGCTCTCTTATTTACACTCTTACTTACATTATTTACAATCTCCACCTCTCTGCATCACACACAGTCCCAGTTCAGACTGAGCTCGAGATATGATGCAATTATATTAGCTTAGCTTAGCATGATGGTGAGCAGGGGGAGCAGCTAGCTTGTTTAAAGTTAAAGTTAAAGAGCGGCTGTACCTGGTCCTCCTGGCTCTGATGGCTGTTCGTCCATTACTCATATCTTCAGTTTTCACTGCTGAGTAGACTGCAGCTGAGTAACTCTCTGCAAAATAAAACACCTTTGACATTGTACAAAATCGGTATGACTTTCATATTATTGCAAAGGTTGTTTTTATTCATAATGTTGCACAGTGTAGAGATTGAGCTTCACACGCTTTTCTTATCTTAACATCTCTGCTATGAAACTGACCACATAAATCTGAAGGATGTTTCTGTGAAAGAGAAAAGAGGACAACCACAAAGCTGCAAACATCTGCTTTTAGTGCACACTGATGCACTTCACCACAGAGCAAAGACCTTCACAACATCAACACTATTACTGGCCAAACCAAGAGACACTGTGTTGAGAGGCTTCACTATCTTCAGACTACTGTAAACTAGAATCATCAGCAGGATGACTGTATCTGGTCAACATGCCATAAAGAACAAGATAATTATAAACTTTATTATAGCCAGATTCTAATTTTCATTTTGGAGAATGAGAAAGACTGGATTTAAAATGTTAGCATCATAAAATGTTAGCATCATAAAACTATAAAAAGACGTCCTTGATGAAATTATTCACTTTGAATTCATGATGGTCTGTGAGCAGAGTTTAAAGAAATCATTTTCCAAATGATGTCTCCGTGTTCCTTCCTGTGTTTAACATGAACAGCTCTGTGCTGAAACACCTGCAGCTGAAGTGTTTTTTAAGCTTAGCTAAGCATTATTGCTGGAAACAGGGTGAGTTACCTGGCCCTTCTTGTTCTGATAGTTTTTTGTCCATAACTGTCATTTTTAGTTTTCACTGCTGAGTAGACTGCATCTGAATCCGTCTCTGCAGAAGTAAACAATCAGAATTATGTGAAATTACAACAGGTATAACAACTGCACAACTTTTATACTATAGCAGAGCTGTGGGAAACTTTCTACCCTAATTTTGCATCATGAAGAGAATAAGCGACAACTTTAAAAAACCACAGCAGCATTTCATAGTTTTTTTTTAATCTTAATGCCACTGCTATGAAAAAAAAAAAAGATTGGCCACATGAAGCTGAGGGGCGTTTCTGTGAAAAAGAAAAGCGGACGACCACAAAGCTGCTCCTGCCTTCAGTACAGATTGACTTGCTTCACCTCAGCACAAAGCAAACACTTTCTCACAGTATAACCATTATTACTGTCCAAACTAGGACAAACTGCAGTGAGAAGCAGCTTCAGACTACAGTTAACTGGAATCATCAACATGTGCTCAACGTGTCAGGATGGTACAGAAACTACTAAATTATCAACGTTATAGACGTCAGATTCGTTATAGAGACTGGGAAATGCTTTTAAATTAATTTTAAAATGAACAGTCCTGTGTTGAAACACCTGCAGCTGAAGTGTTTCTTTCTATCAGAAACAGGATGCTGGACGACTGCAGAGCTGTTAGCTTCAGTTAACCACAGACCACAAACACACAGTCCAGCTCACAGTGAACAACAGTAAGTACAGTGTGAGACTTTAGTCAAAGGAGCTTGCAAAGAAAAGCGTCTGGACTTCTTTAAGTTGCTTGCCCAGGATGTGAGTGGGCCATCCTGGGCCATCTGCCCTCAGGAATTCGCATGATAAGGTGGGGCCAGGTTTCACAATGAACACACCTGAAACTCTGGCTGATTGGGACCCACACCCAGTTTCACACCTTGGCTCAGGCGATTAGAGGATGTGAGACTTTACAGACAGACGGTTATATTTGACAAAACTGATCAAATTTTACATAAAGAAATAAAACTCATTTATAATCTATAAACATAAACGATTTATTGTGAAAGCGTCAAATCATAAAAATCTTTATTTTACTGTTCAACAATCCACAATTTTACACAAACTGAAATAAAAATACATGATCACACATAATCCAGAATGTCCTCTTAACCCAACACATCATAATGACAAGCAAGTGTTCATGAACCTATATCTGATTTTATTTTCATATTAAACTAACTTTTAGATTTAAATCTGAGGAGGAAAATGTTTGCTTACCCACATTGTTACATGTTTGCAGTTCCCTGACTATCTTCACTCCTACTTTCAATACATTATCTCAGATTGTAAGGCTGCATTAAAGCCTTTCTAAAAGCAAATCTAACCACTCAGTGTCCTGCCTGGCAACGCCTCTAAACAGATATTTGGGAAGTTTTATTGAAATCTACGGCAAATAGATAGAAAATGTCATTTAAGCTGTGAAGTCTGCACATGAAAGAATGTGTGTGTAAAATCAAAAGATAAAATCTGCGTAAAAATTTGTTATGATGAAAAAAAGAGCCCACTACCTCGGATTTCTCTGATTGGCTCTTGTTGACTTTTTGATATGTTGATTATACTGCACATGATGTCAGTGATGACTTCATCTTCTCCAGCTTTGTCTTGTTCTGCTAAGATGATCCATTTAGATTAATTATCTAAACAGAGATTACATGTTAGAACGTTTGACTGTGATCATATTGAATGTGAACTTTATTCGACTGAACAAACTCAGACATGAAAGATCAGGAAGTCTGAGTCTCACCTTCAGGTTTCCTGTGGACACATCGCCTCACCAGCAGAACCAGTAACACCAGTAGAACCCCAACACACACTGATCCAACAGATGACAACACAGAGAGAACAGGAGGAGAGAGTGATGGTGGAGGTGTGGATGTAGGTGGAGGTGTGGATGTAGGTGGAGGTGTGGTGGTGTGTTCCCCTAAAATAAAGCAAACACAGTCATTAAGTTGTCGTCACATTGTGAATGTTGAAAGCTGCAGAAACACAGACAGGTGAGTGTGTCACCTGTGACAGTGATCCAGCTGGATGGAGACTCTCCATGACCGCTGATGTCACACTTGTAGAGGCCTTCATCAGACCTGGAAACATGCTGGATGGTCATGTGACCTGTAGGCTGCTTCCTGATGAGGGAGCCATCTTTATAGAAAGCAGCTGGGAGGTTGGAGGGAGTGGTCTTTGTTTTACAGAGCAGAGTGACGTCATCTCCCTCCATCACAGGGAGGACAGGACTCTGCAGGATCACTGATCCACCTCAACACAGAGACAAACTACAGCATTTCATCCATTTACACACAGCTTCATCAACACTAACTCCACACACTCAGCTTACCAGTGACTGTCAGGTTAACCATGTTACTGATGGGACCCTCTCTGGACTCACACCAGTAAACTCCACTTTCTAATGAGTAGATGTGACTGATGTTACAGGAAGAACCAGCTGGTGTTCCCCATTCCTCACACTCAGCTCTGTTGTCTGTTGCTGTGTTTCTCCTCAGAGTCCATCCAGCAGAGCTGTCGTCCTCCTCACAGCTCAGAGACACAAAATCTCTTTCAAAGAACTGAGAGCTGCTGGGACTCACAGTCAGACGAGCTGTGAGGGTTAAAGTGAAAAACGATTAGATTTTATTTTTTTCTTCAGTTTTATATGTGAGCTCCATTGTGAAACATGAACCCAATCAGGTCATATCAGTGAGCATTTCTCAGGTTTAAACTGTGACAGAAGAAGGTTACTGACCTTGGTTTGTTGTGCAGCTCAGCAGTGAGATCAGAACTAAAGAGAAATGAAATTCAGGTTGATTTGAGGTGAACATAAAGAACAACTCCACACAAACAGCTGACAAACACAGATAATACACTCTTCTGGGTCTAGGGGTCTCAAAAAAACTAAACGTAGAATCTATCTTGACTAGTTCAAACAGAATGAACTCTGGAACCAATTCAAATAACACATGTCCTGGCACTTTGTCTCTAAATTTGGGCCAATTGTTTAGAAAGATTTGTGTCACATTCAGACCTAAAATCAGCAGTTAACCAAACATCACAACTGACTCGAACCACTGCACCACTGTGACGTGTGTACTGTTAGATGATTTAAAAAATAAGTTCTCACCACTTTTTCAGCAAATGTGCTGTTGTGCCACTTTAGAATATAATTTACAGATCTTTATATATTGTTTTTGTTAATAATTGAATAGAACAAAAAGTTTTGTTGGTGAATTTGATTTGATTGTTAAACACTCAAAGCAGTTCACACAGGTCGGACTAATTATGTTGACTCTAAGATTATATTTTAAAAAACAACACTTAAAGTTATTGTTTTGATAGTGTGCATTGAATGTTCTAAGTATATATAAAACACTACTTTTACACAGTAAAGTCATGTGTCCACTGTGCAGCTGTGTTGATATAATGAGTGAATGATTTGATCTTTTCACTGCCTGCTGTGTTTCCTCGACTCCTGAGCAAAGATAAAGAGTCAGTTCAGACCTGCAGTTGGTCCTCGTGGTGTTTTGAACTTGAATTCAGCCTGATTTGTTTTTCATGTCTTCTCCTCCATCATCAGTTATCAGGAGAGCAGACAGTCAAAGTACAAGAATTCAAACAAACACAGAGATTCTACTTACAGAGCAGACACAGCACAGATGTTTCCTTCATCGTCCTTCTCACTCATTTGAGCTTTTTTTCACTTCTGTCACTGACACCAAGTAAAGCCCGCCCTCTTCCTCTGAGTCTGTGTTTTTTCTGTTGGTACAAAGGCGGTGGTGGGTAACTCGCTTTTTTACTTGTGTACAGATGCCTATGCTAAATTATATTAAAATATAAACTCAATGTCAGTGTCAAAGATTCCCTCAGTCTGGTGTTGATGAGCTGTGATTTCGTTAATGAACAAATTCAAATAACCGTTAAGTGGTTCATTCAATTTTATAATGTGTTAGTGGTTAAAGCTTTCTTTTGGGTGTCATGTTTTTAGTATTTTTGGTTGTGAAGCACTTTTTAATATTTCCCTTTAAAGGGACTGTATAAATAAAATCTTGCTTACCTCACTGATGAGTATGATGTGAAACACAGGAATCAAACCAGGGACGCTGCTGTTATGGAGCTGAACTGGAACCATTCAGACACTGAGGCCCTCTGAACACATTTTAATTACAGCTGTGCAGAGACACACTGATGACTGACTGGAACACTATGATTCACAGATTGTTGAAATGCTACCCTTCAATGTTGCCACTTGAGCGAGATATTTGACTTTAAATCTTGACATGGATACAAGCAGATCATCAGTGAGAGTCACTTAATATTAAAATTAGTACCATCCATTCGCTTCCGCTTATCCTTTCCAGGGTCGCGGGGGGCGCTGGAGCCTATCCCAGCTGTCATAGGGCGAGAGGCGGGGTACACCCTGGACAGGTCGCCAGTCTGTCGCAGAGCCAACACACAGGGACAGACAACCATTCACACCCACATTCATTCGCACATTCACACCTAGTGACAATTTAGATTATCCAATTAACCTATCCCCACAAGCTGCATGTCTTTGGACGGTGGGAGGAAGCCGGAGTACCCGGAGGGAACCCACGCAAACACGGGGAGAACATGCAAACTCCACACAGAAAGACCCCGGCCTGATGTTGGAATTGAACTCAGGACCTTCTTGCTGTGCGGCAACAGTGCTAACCACCGGTCCACCGTGTTAAATTAGTACCATCAGCGTTAATCTTATTAAAAGGACGTTAATATCATAACCGTATTAACGCAGCAAATCTCAGTTAGCTAGCTATCACGGATCGCCCTGCGCGTGGGGCTTGTTGTATTACCTCTTTATTTCCCTTTAACTTATCTCATAATTGTAAGGTAAATAGATTTGTGGGTTAAATAGCAGAGTTGAGTATGTGGGTTGAAACCATCACAAAATTGTCAAATTTTCTCTGGCACAATGTATTGTTACAATCAAAATATAACTGATCAAACACAAATTTCCTTATTCTTTGTGACTTTTTAGGAGTTTATATGTCTATAGTGGTCCTGAAACAGGCTGTGGGCAGTCTTTGTTTAAGGGCTTCCTCATCAGGTTGTAATAAATATTTTTTGGAAATATTTTAATAACTCACACATCCTTGCATTGATATGTTGGCAACACCGAGATTTATACCTCCAGATGAGTCCAGGTGACCTTATAACCCAGGCTTCTGTTTAAACATCCTCACTGTTCTTAAATGTTGGACATCATGACATTTTCATGGCTCAGTGCTTTAAAATAAGAGAACCTGTTGTTCGGTCCCATGATCATCTGACTCATCATTTGACTCTTTGTACACAAAGGTTTAGCCTGATGGCATCTCTGTTCAGTTTGCCCTTTGCTTTGAACTTTACACATATAAAAATCACACAGTCTCATCCTTTACAGATGGCTTTAGCTGGATTCTCAATTTCAATCATCTTTTGCATAAGACCTGTTTCCACAGAGTTTCAGTTCTTTTGTAATTTGGCGTATCGCAGTGTCAAAGAGATTTAGATCCCTAATTGCATTTTATGTATACTGGTATATCATAGTACGCCAAAGCTGGAAGAGAAGAAAATTTGTAACTATTGGAAGGATATTTAAATTCATGACTGCACTTTCAGACTAAAGATATGAACATTAATACCTATGTTTTATCGTCTTTCAAAGAGTAATATTTCTACATTATCGAAGCAAGAAGAAACAATATAGAGCAACCTCATTACATGGGTTTGTGATGCAGTTTTTGCGAGCACTGTTGCATTAAGCCTACAAAGTTCTGGGTTCTAACTTCCTTCAGCTGCTATTATGGGATTGTGTGTTCTCCCACAGTTTAAAAAGATATGCTGTGTGGAAATTAACTGAAAATCTTCCACAGTTTTTACATGAAAAGCTGACATCAATAACACTGTATTATTCATATTAATGTTTTCAACTGGTGGATGTTAAGAGGTTATATTGCTGGCATTTACAAAGCAGCTGCCCTGCTGTAATGCTCAGTGTTGCCAGTAGGTAGAAGCAGACTTCAACTCTGAGTCATGTCCCTTTGTAAATTCACTGAGAAGTTTGAAAGGAGGAGCTCTGTGCTGTGATCCAGAACGAAGTCCAGCCTGGGTCATATAGGTTTGAAGGTTTTCATACAATAAAACACTTCTTTGTCTTCATGGTGAAGTCCTGAGTGTGGTACTACATTTCCATGGAAGAGGAGCATTAAATGCTACCAAATACATTTCTGTATATCCAATCCTTAATCCAAATAAACAGAGTAAAGGGAAAATTTAACTACTTTTGGAAGTTTGTTTTACAGCCACTGAATGGAGTTCCTGCTGTTTTATGTATGTGGCTACAGTTTAACTCATTTTGGGATTCATTTATTTTTCACAATAAACACAAGTGTGTATCAGCCAGAACCAAACCAGCCAAACTTTCCATTTGACTTTCTTTATTAAACCCAAAGAACTACTCAAGGAAAATATCCGACACAATGTAGAGCACTATGTCTGGATAAAACCAAACACAGGATATCATCACAAATACATCATACTGTACTGTCCGCAGTGGTGGAGGGGTGATGATTTTTGGCTTGTTTTGCAGTGACGGGAACGGGTCACCTGAAAGTAATTGAGGCTATCACAAACTTCTCTGTATATTAATATACTCTAGACTAGAGTCATAAATGAGCATCAGCGTCTAGACTTCAACCTGAATGATGCTGTGGTGGGCATAAATTAATGGGTGCAAACCTCACTACATAAACTGATTCCAGTAAATAGATAGATAGATAGATAGATAGATAGATAGATAGATAGATAGATAGATAGATAGATAGATAGATAGATAGATAGATAGATAGATAGATAGATAGATAGATAGATAGATAGATAGATAGATAGATAGATAGATAGATAGATAGATAGATAGATAGATAGATAGATAGATAGATAGATAGATAGATGAGCTCTATTAGACACACTGAATGACTACAATGTCTTTCTTGCTGCTGTTACAACCAAATTTCCCTTTGTGGGACAATCAAAGGATTATTCTATTCTATTCCATTGTATTCTATTCTACTCTGTTCTGTTCTATTCTATTCTACAAAAGCATAAAGAATAAAAATATTTTTTTAACGTGTGGTGGGGCCCAGTTAGAGACCAGCAGCTGGACGTCAGTGGCTGGACTGGTTGACAACTTCAGTGAAGAGTAGACAACGTCTGGCTCCGGTTTAAAGTCTGAACACAAACATATACAGTTAAAAAAAACAAAAAAAAAACCCAACAGGAAACATGATTACAAGCTTTGTAGTTCAATCAAGACCTTGATGCCTCTCTTATTTACATTTGCATTTGAAGTGTGAACTGGGTCAGAGCTCTGAGCTTCAATCGTGTGTTGTTCTTTTTTTTTTTTAAGCTTAGCTAAGCATTATTGCTGGAAACAGGGTGAGTTACCTGGCCCTTCTTGTTCTGATAGTTTTTTGTCCATAACTGTCATTTTTAGTTTTCACTGCTGAGTAGACTGCATCTGAATCCGTCTCTGCAGAAGTAAACAATCAGAATTATGTGAAATTACAACAGGTATAACAACTGCACAACTTTTATACTATAGCAGAGCTGTGGGAAACTTTCTACCCTAATTTTGCATCATGAAGAGAATAAGCGACAACTTTAAAAAACCACAGCAGCATTTCATAGTTTTTTTTTAATCTTAATGCCACTGCTATGAAAAAAAAAAAAGATTGGCCACATGAAGCTGAGGGGCGTTTCTGTGAAAAAGAAAAGCGGACGACCACAAAGCTGCTCCTGCCTTCAGTACAGATTGACTTGCTTCACCTCAGCACAAAGCAAACACTTTCTCACAGTATAACCATTATTACTGTCCAAACTAGGACAAACTGCAGTGAGAAGCAGCTTCAGACTACAGTTAACTGGAATCATCAACATGTGCTCAACGTGTCAGGATGGTACAGAAACTACTAAATTATCAACGTTATAGACGTCAGATTCGTTATAGAGACTGGGAAATGCTTTTAAATTAATTTTAAAATGAACAGTCCTGTGTTGAAACACCTGCAGCTGAAGTGTTTCTTTCTATCAGAAACAGGATGCTGGACGACTGCAGAGATGTTAGCTTCAGTTAACCACAGACCACAAACACACAGTCCAGCTCACAGTGAACAACACTCACAGTGTGACACTTAAGGCAATTAGAACTGACTAAGCTGACCTATTTTCAGACAAAGGAAACAAGTTTATAACTACACTTAGCAAGTTTTGTTTGCTTGTTTTACTGTTACAACAGTCCACATTTTTACACTTCTGAACTTCCCTCATATGTTCCATAATGTTCCCATAATCATATCATCAAAGTCAGCAACAGTGCTAATCTTCTTCTACCTTCATATTCAACTGTGTGCCTGATACATTTGAAGAGGAAAAAATCAGAGATGTTATTCATCGTCCAAACTATGATCAAAACACACATTCTCAAACATTTCCAGTTCCTTAATTAAACATAAATTTGTTCACATTGTAAAGCTGCATGACATTCAATCTAAAAGGAAATCTACCCACTCAGTGGCCTTCCTGGCAATGCCTCCTAACAGATATTTGGGCAGTTTTATTAAAATCTATGACCAAATAGAAAGGAAATGCCATTTAAGCCACAAGGTCACCAGCATGTGAGAAACTGTGTGTGTAAAATCACAAGTCGAATCTGATGAAACCTGCTTAAAAACTTCCTATATTGGAAGACGAGCCCACTACCTCGGATTTCTCTGATTGGCGCTTGTTGATTTTTTGATATGTTGATTATACTGCACATGATGTCAGTAAGGATGTCATCTTCTCCAGTTTTTTCTTGATCTGCTGAAATGATTCAAAATGATCAATAATATAAATTAAAATATGTAAACAGAGATTGCATTTAAGAAAGTTGTTACTGTGATCATCATGAATGCGAACTTTATTCTACCAAATAAACTCAGACATGGAAAATCAGAAAGTCTCACCTTCAGGTTTCCTGTGAACACATCGTTTCACCAGCAGAACCAATAACACCAGTAGAACCACAACACACACTGATCCAACAGATGGCAACACAAAGAGAACAGGAGGAGAGAGTGATCGAGGAGGTGTGGATGTAGGTGGAGGTGTGGTGGTGTTTCTCTCTAAAATAAAGCAAACACAGTCATTAATTGTCGTCACATTGTGAATGTTGAAAGCTGCAGAAACACAGACAGGTGAGTGTGTCACCTGTGACAGTGATCCAGCTGGATGGAGACTCTCCATGACCGCTGATGTCACACTTGTAGAGGCCTTCATCAGACCTGGAAACATGCTGGATGGTCATGTGACCTGTAGGCTGCTTCCTGATGAGGGAGCCATCTTTATAGAAAGCAGCTGGGAGGTTGGAGGGAGTGGTCTTTGTTTTACAGAGCAGAGTGACGTCGTCTCCCTCCATCACAGGGAGGACAGGACTCTGCAGGATCACTGATCCACCTCAACACAGAGACAAACTACAGCATTTCATCCATTTACACACAGCTTCATCAACACTAACTCCACACACTCAGCTTACCAGTGACTGTGATAGAGATCATCTTGTTACTTGCTTTATTTTTGGATTCACACCAGTAAAGTCCACTGTCAGATGTTGAAATGGAGCTGATGTTACAGGAAGAACCAGCTGGTGTTCCCCATTCCGTTCCACAAAGAGTGATCATAGTTGTTGTTGTGCTTCTTTTCACAGTCCATCCAGCAGAGCTGTCGTCCTCCTCACAGCTCAGAGACACAAAATCTCCTTTAAAAAACTGAGAGCTGCTGGGACTCACAGTCAGACGAGCTGTGAGGGTTAAAATAACAAAACAAACAAACAAACAAACAAACTGATATATTTTTGTTAGAACTGCAAAGATGAACCCAATCAGGTCATATCAGTGAGCATTTCTCAGGTTTAAACTGTGACAGAAGAAGGTTACTGACCTTGGTTTGTTGTGCAGCTCAGCACTGAGATCAGAACTAAAGAGAAATGACACTCAGGTTGATTTGAGGTGAACATAAAGAACAACTCCACACAAACAGCTGACAAACACACAAACTCTTATCTCCGATATATGTGCTCATTTTCAGCTAAAGCTAAAAAAATCCAAAACAAAACAAAAAGGAAAAACAGCAGATCAATTTGGACTTCATGCACTTCTACTCTAATATGTATCTCAAAAAACAGCTTGTAGTACAATCTACAGGGTGGGCCATTTATATGGATACACCGTAACATGGGAATGGTTGGTGATATTAAAGTCCTGTTTGTGGCACATTAGTATATGTGAGGGGGCAAACTCCTCAAGATGGGTGGTGACCATGGTGGCCATTCAGAAGTCAGCCATCATGGATACAACTTTTGTTTTTTCAATAGGAAGAGGGCCATGTGACACATCAAACTTATTGGTAATGTCACGTCACGTTCTGGGTGGTAACCTGCATGTGCGGCCATATTGGAGGCACTCGGAGGTAACCACTGCAATGGATCAATGTCCGAAACCACAGAAAAGCTCCTCAAAATGCGTTATAGATGCAAAGGTATACAGGGAAGGACTTGGTCCACAGGTAAGGGCACGATATTTGGAAAAGTTAGGTTTTATTTGTGTGCAGATCCAAACGAGTTGGCTCCTTCATCTTGGATCAATGACGAGCCGGAGAGTCTTCCGTCTATTGCGTATCTTGATATCAACTACCTGGTTTTCTTGCCCAGAAGACAGCAGACCTCAAATCTTATAAAAGTTTGGAGGCCTATAACCAGATGGTGTGTGGATGGGTGAGGGAGATGCAGTATCAAGTCATCAGTGACAGATGTGTTGTGAATGCCAAAGTAAGTAACGCAATAACATCTTTAATCAGCCAAACCTTAACTGTATGATATCATCCCTTACCAAAAAGTAGCATACTTCGAGTATATTTTATTAAGTATGCTTAACTATAGGAAAGAAATGAGTGGAACAAATTCGGATGTTGTCCAGATTTTTGCCTTGTAGATCCTGGTTTAGCTTCGCTAACCACAACCGCCTCTTTTCCTCTGATAACTTTCGGCATTATTCTCCATGATTTGTAATAACTTTTGGCTGTCTATAAAACTGCACATATTTTTCACATATCAAACGATCACTGTGGCATTACTGAGAGTTGAAAAACTGTCTAAAGTCTTTCATCTTTAATAAAATGATCAGCGTTCTGCTCTACCAGGTGTAACAATTGAGTTTAACATCCAGGCATCCATGAAAACAGAATGTATGACATTTAACGGAGTTAGAAGTTAGCAGGGAGTTAGCTTGCTAGCTTCTATCTAAATACAATATAGCATGTCCTGACTGCGGGGTTTTGGAAACAAATTAAAACGTACAGCTCTGCTATCACTTCCAGTATGAATGAAGACAGAAAACTAAACAGCAGTGACGTTTGTAGGGTTACTGAAGTTGGGCTAGCTGGTATATAATGATGTGCTACGTGACCGCTAGCGACACAGATATGTTAGCATAATATAAACAAGCTAACTTTTTTTCCACTCGATAAAAGTTAACGTGAGTGTTCTCGGTGGTCAGGAACAAATGTAATCGCATGGCAGGATGCTGTAAAAGGACCAAACTTCAGCCAGGAGAACAACTGAGATAATCCATCCACAATACGAGGTTAGTCATTCATATACTGCTGCATGGGTTGGGCTGTAGTTACATCCTAAGGTTTTAAAAACTGAGCTTAAATAAATGATTAGCGGTAATAAAAGCCGAGGGAGGTCAACAGGGATCACTGACTGTTTTAGGAGCTTTTTGAGATCAAATAGAAGAAAATACATAACATTAAACATGTTAACAACACAAAAGCCATATTAAACGCAGACTACTTTAGACCCGGAAGTAGGATTCGTCGCGTCATCACTGAACAACCGGATAGGTGTTGACCGCTACTAAAGGTAAAGGCTAAGTTTTCACCCACTAGAGGGTGCTAACGTACCTCGTCATGTTTAGGCAGCGATGCAATAATTTACAAGTTTCACTGTTATATGTTATGTAAGTTCAAGATAATTAATTTGTGATTAATGAATAAGGCAAAGGTGTGTTAAAGGTAACACACTGATTTACTAATGGTCTTACGGGGTGTTCACATACACAGCTGTTTAATAAAAGTATTGTGAACCATCAGTTTGAGAGACCATCTTTTCAACCGGGGATGCTACACACGTATCTAAACAGCATCTCCTAAAAATGATCATTGAAATAATAAACATTTCACTAAACTTTTAGTATATGCAAAACATCCATTACTTTTAAATAACCCTGTAAAGTCATGTGTCCACTGTGCAGCTGTGTTGATATAATGAGTGAATGATTTGATCTTTTCACTGCCTGCTGTGTTTCCTCGACTCCTGAGCAAAGATAAAGAGTCAGTTCAGACCTGCAGTTGGTCCTCGTGGTGTTTTGAACTTGAATTCAGCCTGATTTGTTTTTCATGTCTTCTCCTCCATCATCAGTTATCAGGAGAGCAGACAGTCAAAGTACAAGAATTCAAACAAACACAGAGATTCTACTTACAGAGCAGACACAGCACAGATGTTTCCTTCATCGTCCTTCTCACTCATTTGAGCTTTTTTTCACTTCTGTCACTGACACCAAGTAAAGCCCGCCCTCTTCCTCTGAGTCTGTGTTTTTTCTGTTGGTACAAAGGCGGTGGTGGGTAACTCGCTTTTTTACTTGTGTACAGATGCCTATGCTAAATTATATTAAAATATAAACTCAATGTCAGTGTCAAAGATTCCCTCAGTCTGGTGTTGATGAGCTGTGATTTCGTTAATGAACAAATTCAAATAACCGTTAAGTGGTTCATTCAATTTTATAATGTGTTAGTGGTTAAAGCTTTCTTTTGGGTGTCATGTTTTTAGTATTTTTGGTTGTGAAGCACTTTTTAATATTTCCCTTTAAAGGGACTGTATAAATAAAATCTTGCTTACCTCACTGATGAGTATGATGTGAAACACAGGAATCGAACGAGGGACGCTGCTGTTATGGAGCTGAACTGGAACCATTCAGACACTGAGGCCCTCTGAACACATTTTAATTACAGCTGTGCAGAGACACACTGATGACTGACTGGAACACTATGATTCACAGATTGTTGAAATGCTACCCTTCAATGTTGCCACTTGAGCGAGATATTTGACTTTAAATCTTGACATGGATACAAGCAGATCATCAGTGAGAGTCACTTAATATTAAAATTAGTACCATCCATTCGCTTCCGCTTATCCTTTCCAGGGTCACGGGGGGCGCTGGAGCCTATCCCAGCTGTCATAGGGCGAGAGGCAGGGTACACCCTGGACAGGTCGCCAGTCTGTCGCAGAGCCAACACACAGGGACAGACAACCATTCACACCCACATTCATTCGCACATTCACACCTAGTGACAATTTGGATTATCCAATTAACCTATCCCCACAAGCTGCATGTCTTTGGACGGTGGGAGGAAGCCGGAGTACCCGGAGGGAACCCACGCAAACACGGGGAGAACATGCAAACTCCACACAGAAAGACCCCGGCCTGATGTTGGAATTGAACTCAGGACCTTCTTGCTGTGCGGCAACAGTGCTAACCACCGGTCCACCGTGTTAAATTAGTACCATCAGCGTTAATCTTATTAAAAGGACGTTAATATCATAACCGTATTAACGCAGCAAATCTCAGTTAGCTAGCTATCACGGATCGCCCTGCGCGTGGGGCTTGTTGTATTACCTCTTTATTTCCCTTTAACTTATCTCATAATTGTAAGGTAAATAGATTTGTGGGTTAAATAGCAGAGTTGAGTATGTGGGTTGAAACCATCACAAAATTGTCAAATTTTCTCTGGCACAATGTATTGTTACAATCAAAATATAACTGATCAAACACAAATTTCCTTATTCTTTGTGACTTTTTAGGAGTTTATATGTCTATAGTGGTCCTGAAACAGGCTGTGGGCAGTCTTTGTTTAAGGGCTTCCTCATCAGGTTGTAATAAATATTTTTTGGAAATATTTTAATAACTCACACATCCTTGCATTGATATGTTGGCAACACCGAGATTTATACCTCCAGATGAGTCCAGGTGACCTTATAACCCAGGCTTCTGTTTAAACATCCTCACTGTTCTTAAATGTTGGACATCATGACATTTTCATGGCTCAGTGCTTTAAAATAAGAGAACCTGTTGTTCAGTCCCATGATCATCTGACTCATCATTTGACTCTTTGTACACAAATGTTTAGCCTGATGGCATCTCTGTTCAGTTTGCCCTTTGCTTTGAACTTTACACATATAAAAATCACACAGTCTCATCCTTTACAGATGGCTTTAGCTGGATTCTCAATTTCAATCATCTTTTGCATAAGACCTGTTTCCACAGAGTTTCAGTTCTTTTGTAATTTGGCGTATCGCAGTGTCAAAGAGATTTAGATCCCTAATTGCATTTTATGTATACTGGTATATCATAGTACGCCAAAGCTGGAAGAGAAGAAAATTTGTAACTTTTGGAAGGATATTTAAATTCATGACTGCACTTTCAGACTAAAGATATGAACATTAATACCTATGTTTTATCGTCTTTCAAAGAGTAATATTTCTACATTATCGAAGCAAGAAGAAACAATATAGAGCAACATCATTACATGAGTTTGTGATGCAGTTTTTGCAACATTAAGCCTACAAAGTTCTGGGTTCTAACTTCCTTCAGCTGCTATCATGGGATTGTGTGTTCTCCCACAGTTTAAAAAGATATGCTGTGTGGAAATTAACTGAAAATCTTCCACAGTTTTTACATGAAAAGCTGACATCAATAACACTGTATTATTCATATTAATGTTTTCAACTGGTGGATGTTAAGAGGTTATATTGCTGGCATTTACAAAGCAGCTGCCCTGCTGTAATGCTCAGTGTTGCCAGTAGGTAGAAGCAGACTTCAACTCTGAGTCATGTCCCTTTGTAAATTCACTGAGAAGTTTGAAAGGAGGAGCTCTGTGCTGTGATCCAGAACGAAGTCCAGCCTGGGTCATATAGGTTTGAAGGTTTTCATACAATAAAACACTTCTTTGTCTTCATGGTGAAGTCCTGAGTGTGGTACTACATATATTTCCATGGAAGATATATGTAAATGCTACCAAATACATTTCTGTATATCCAATCCTTAATCCAAATAAATAGAGTAAAGGGAAAATTTAACTACTTTTGGAAGTTTGTTTTACAGCTACTGAATTCAGTTCCTGCTGCTTTATGTATGTAACAGTTTAACTCATTTTGGGATTCATTTATTTTTCACAATAAACACAAGTGTGTATCAGCCAGAACCAAACCAGCCAAACTTTCAATTTGACTTTCTTTATTAAACCCAAAGAACTACTCAAGGAAAATATCTGACACAATGTAGAGCACTATGTCTGGATAACACCAAACGCAGGATGTCATCACAAATACATCATACTGTACTGTCCACAGTGGTGGAGGGGCGATGATTTTTGGCTTGTTTTGCAGTGACGGGAACGGGTCACCTGAAAGTAATTGAGGCTATCACAAACTTCTCTGTATATTAATATACTCTAGACTAGAGTCATAAATGAGCATCGGCGTCTAGACTTCAACCTGAATGATGCTGTGGTGGGCATAAATTAATGGGTGCAAACCTCACTACATAAACTGATAGATAGATAGATAGATAGATAGATAGATAGATAGATAGATAGATAGATAGATAGATAGATAGATAGATAGATAGATAGATAGATAGATAGATAGATAGATAGATAGATAGATAGATAGATAGATGGATGAGCTCTGTTAGACACACTGAATGACTACAATGTCTTTCTTGCTGCTGTTACAACCAAATTTCCCTTTGTGGGACAATCAAAGGATTATTCTATTCTATTCCATTGTATTCTATTCTACTCTGTTCTGTTCTATTCTATTCTACAAAAGCATAAAGAATAAAAATATTTTTTTAACGTGTGGTGGGGCCCAGTTAGAGACCAGCAGCTGGACGTCAGTGGCTGGACTGGTTGACAACTTCAGTGAAGAGTAGACAACGTCTGGCTCTGGTTTAAAGTCTGAACACAAACATATACAGTTAAAAAAAACAAAAAAAACCCAACAGGAAACATGATTACAAGCTTTGTAGTTCAATCAAGACCTTGATGCCTCTCTTATTTACATTTGCATTTGAAGTGTGAACTGGGTCAGAGCTCTGAGCTTCAATCGTGTGTTGTTCTTTTTTTTCTTTAGCTTAGCTAAGCATTATTGCTGGAAACAGGGTGAGCAGCTAGCTTGTCCCTGTCCAACGTTAAAGTTAAAGAGAAGTCGTACCTGGCCCTTCTTGTTCTGATAGTTTTTTGTCCATAACTGTCATTTTTAGTTTTCACTGCTGAGTAGACTGCATCTGAATCCGTCTCTGCAGAAGTAAACAATCAGAATTATGTGAAATTACAACAGGTATAACAACTGCACAACTTTTATACTATAGCAGAGCTGTGGGAAACTTTCTACCCTAATGTTGCATCATGAAGAGAATAAGCGACAACTTTAAAAAAAACCACAGCAGCATTTCATACTTTTTTTTTTTTAATCTTAATGCCACTGCTATGAAAAAAAAAAAGATTGGCCACATGAAGCTGAGGGGTGTTTCTGTGAAAAAGAAAAGCGGACGACCACAAAGCTGCTACTGCTTTCAGTACAGACTGACTTGCTTCACCTCAGCACAAAGCAAACACTTTCTCACAGTATAACCATTATTACTGTCCAAACTAGGACAAACTGCAGTGAGAAGCAGCTTCAGACTATAGTTAACTGGAATCATCAACATGATTAATGCATGTGCTCAACGTGTCAGGATGGTACAGAAACTACTAAATTATCAACGTTATAGACGTCAGATTCGTTATAGAGACTGGGAAATGCTTTTAAATTAATTTTAAAATGAACGGTCCTGTGTTGAAACACCTGCAGCTGAAGGGTTTTCTTTCTATCAGAAACAGGATGCTGGACGACTGCAGAGCTGTTAGCTTCAGTTAACCACAGACCACAAACACACAGTCCAGCTCACAGTGAACAACACTCACAGTGTGACACTTAAGGCAATTAGACCTGACTAAGCTGACCTATTTTCAGACAAAGGAAACAAGTTCATAACTACACTTAGCAAGTTTTGTTTGCTTGTTTTACTCTTACAACAGTCCACATTTTTACACTTCTGAACTTCCCTCATATGTCCCATCATCAAAGTCAGCAACAGTGCTAATCTTATTCTACCTTCATATTCAACTGTGTGCCTGACACATTTGAAGAGGAAAAAATCAGAGATGTTATTCATCGTCCAAACTATGATCAAAACACACATTCTCAAACATTTCCAGTTCCTTAACTATCTTCGCTCCAACTTTCCATAAATTTGTTCACATTATAAAGCTACATGAAAGTCCTTCTAAAAGGAAATCTACCCATTCAGTGGCCTTCCTGGTAATGCCTCCTAACAGATATTTGGGCAGTTTTATTAAAATCTATGACCAAATAGATAGGAAATGCCATTTAAGCCACAAGGTCACCAGCATGTGAGAAACTGTGTGTGTAAAATCACAAGTCGAATCTGATGAAACCTGCTTAAAAACTTCCTATATTGGAAGATGAGCCCACTACCTCGGATTTCTCTGATTGGCGCTTGTTGATTTTTTGATATGTTGATTATACTGCACATGATGTCAGTAAGGATGTCATCTTCTCCAGTTTTTTCTTGATCTGCTGAAATGATGCAAAATGATCAATAATATAAATTAAAATATGTAAACAGAGATTGCATTTAAGAAAGTTGTTACTGTGATCATCATGAATGCGAACTTTATTCTACCAAATAAACTCAGACATGGAAAATCAGAAAGTCTCACCTTCAGGTTTCCTGTGAACACATCGTTTCACCAGCAGAACCAATAACACCAGTAGAACCACAACACACACTGATCCAACAGATGGCAACACAAAGAGAACAGGAGGAGAGAGTGATCGAGGAGGTGTGGATGTAGGTGGAGGTGTGGTGGTGTTTCTCTCTAAAATAAAGCAAACACAGTCATGAAGTTGTCGTCACATTGTGAATGTTGAAAGCTGCAGAAACACAGACAGGTGAGTGTGTCACCTGTGACAGTGATCCAGCTGGATGGAGACTCTCCATGACCGCTGATGTCACACTTGTAGAGGCCTTCATCAGACCTGGAAACATGCTGGATGGTCATGTGACCTGTAGGCTGCTTTCTGATGAGGGAGCCATCTTTATAGAAAGCAGCTGGGAGGTTGGAGGGAGTGGTCTTTGTTTTACAGAGCAGAGTGACGTCGTCTCCCTCCATCACAGGGAGGACAGGACTCTGCAGGATCACTGATCCACCTCAACACAGAGACAAACTACAGCATTTCATCCATTTACACACAGCTTCATCAACACTAACTCCACACACTCAGCTTACCAGTGACTGTGATAGAGATCATCTTGTTATTTGCTTTATTTTTGGATTCACACCAGTAAAGTCCACTGTCAGATGTTGAAATGGAGCTGATGTTACAGGAAGAACCAGCTGGTGTTCCCCATTCCGTTCCACAAAGAGTGATCATAGTTGTTGTTGTGCTTCTTTTCACAGTCCATCCAGCAGAGCTGTCCTCCTCCTCACAGCTCAGAGACACAAAATCTCCTTTAAAAAACTGAGAGCTGCTGGGACTCACAGTCAGATGAGCTGTGAGGGTTAAAATAACAAAACAAACAAACAAACAAACAAACAAACAAAAAAGCTGATATATTTTTGTTAGAACTGCAAAGATGATCCCAGTCAGGTCATATCAGTGAGCATTTCTCAGGTTTAAACTGTGACAGAGGAAGGTTACTGACCTTGGTTTGTTGTGCAGCTCAGCACTGAGATCAGAACTAAAGAGAAATGACACTCAGGTTGATTTGAGGTGAACATAAAGAACAACTCCACACAAACAGCTGACACACACACAAACTCTTATCTCCGATATATGTGCTCATTTTCAGCTAAAGCTAAAAAAATCCAAAACAAAACAAAAAGGAAAAACAGCAGATCAATTTGGACTTCATGCACTTCTACTCTAATATGTATCTCAAAAAACAGCTTGTAGTACAATCTACAGGGTGGGCCATTTATATGGATACACCGTAACATGGGAATGGTTGGTGATATTAAAGTCCTGTTTGTGGCACATTAGTATATGTGAGGGGACAAACTCCTCAAGATGGGTGGTGACTATGGTGGCCATTCAGAAGTCGGCCATCTTGGATACAACTTTTGTTTTTTCAATAGGAAGAGGGCCATGTGACACATCAAACTTATTGGTAATGTCACGTCACATTCTGGGTGGTAACCTGCATGTGCGGCCATATTGGAGGCACTCGGAGGTAAACACTGCAATGGATCAATGTCCGAAACCACAGAAAAGCTCCTCAAAATGCGTTATAGATGCAAAGGTATACAGTGAAGGACTTGGTCCACAGGTAAGGGCACGATATTTGGAAAAGTTAGGTTTTATTGGTGTGCAGATCCAAATGAGTTGGCTCCTTCATCTTGGATCAATGACGAGCCGGGGAGTCTTCCGTCTATTGCGTATCTTGATATCAACTACCTGGTTTTCTCGCCCAGAAGACAGCAGACCTTAAATCTTATAAAAGTTTGGAGGCCTATAACCAGATGGTGTGTGGATGGGTGAGGGAGATGCAGTATCAAGTCATCAGCGACAGATGTGTTGTGAATGCCAAAGTAAGTAACGCAATAACATCTTTAATCAGTCAAACCTTAACTGTATGATATCATCCCTTACCAAAAAGTAGCATACTTCGAGTATATTTTATTAAGTATGCTTAAGTATAGGAAAGAAATGAGTGGAACAAATTCAGATGTTGTCCAGATTTTTGCCTGGTTTAGCTTCGCTAATCACAACCGCCTCTTTTCCTCTGATAACTTTCGGCATTATTCTCCATGATTTGTAATAACTTTTGGCTGTCTATAAAACTGCACATATTTTTCACGGTCTAACCGATTGGTACAGCCAAAAACATGGCAATAATTCACCATTTCCTTTCGTTCGACGTTTGGAATCTGTTTGAGTGCACGCGCTTTGTTTACCTCCAGTAGCTCCAATATGGCGACTTCCGGTTTGATGACACACCATGAAAACGCACTATCCGGTTGTTCAGTCTGACGTCACTAGCCGTGTCTGGGTCTAAACTCCGCTGCAGGTCCATATATCAAACGATCACTATGGCATTACTGAGAGTTGAAAAACTGTCTAAAGTCTTTCATCTTTAATAAAATGATCAGTGTTCTGCTCTACCAGGTGTAACAATTGAGTTTAACATCCAGGCATCCATGAAAACGGAATTTATGACATTTAACGGAGTTAGAAGTTAGCAGGGAGTTAGCTCGCTAGCTTCTATCTAAATACAATATAGCATGTCCTGACTGCGGGGTTTTGGAAACAAATTAAAACATACAGCTCTGCTATCACTTCCAGCATGAATGAAGACAGAAAACTAAACAGCAGTGACGTTTGTAGGGTTACTGAAGTTGGGCTAGCTGGTATATAATGATGTGCTACGTGACCGCTAGCGACACAGCTATGTTAGCATAATATAAACAAGCTAACTTTTTTTCCACTCGATAAAAGTTAACGTGAGTGTTGTCGGTGGTCAGGAACAAATGTAATCGCATGGCAGGATGCTGTAAAAGGACCAAACTTCAGCCAGGAGAACAACTGAGATAATCCATCCACAGTACGAGGTTAGTCATTCATATACTGCTGCATGGGCTGGGCTGTAGTTACATCCTAAGGTTTTAAAAACTGAGCTTAAATAAATGATTAGCGGTAATAAAAGCCGAGGGAGGTCAGCAGTGATCACTGACTGTTTTAGGAGCTTTTTGAGATCAAATAGAAGAAAATACATAACATTAAACATGTTAACAACACAAAAGCCATATTAAACGCAGACTACTTTAGTCCCGGAAGTAGGATTCGTTGCGTCATCACTGAACAACCGGATAGCTGTTGACCGCTATTAAAGGTAAAGGCTAAGTTTTCACCCACTAGAGGGTGCTAACGTACCTCGTCATGTTTAGGCAGCGATGCAATAATTTACAAGTTCCACTGTTAAATGTTATGTAAGTTCAAGATAATTAATTTGTGATTAATGAATAAGGCAAAGGTGTGTTAAAGGTAACACACTGATTTACTAATGGTCTTACGGGGTGTTCACATACACAGCTGTTTAATAAAAGTATTGTGAACCATCAGTTTGAGAGACCATCTTTTCAACCGGGGATGCTACACACGTATCTAAACAGCATCTCCTAAAAATGATCATTGAAATAATAAACATTTCACTAAACTTTTAGTATATGCAAAACATCCATTACTTTTAAATAACCCTGTAAAGTCATGTGTCCACTGTGCAGCTGTGTTGATATAATGAGTGAATGATTTGAGCTTTTCACTGCCTGCTGTGTTTCCTCAACTCCTGAGCAAAGATAAAGAGTCAGTTCAGACCTGCAGTTGGTCCTCGTGGTGTTTTGAACTTGAATTCAGCCTGATTTGTTTTTCATGTCTTCTCCTCCATCATCAGTTATCAGGAGAGCAGACAGTCAAAGTACAAGAATTCAAACAAACACAGAGATTCTACTTACAGAGCAGACACAGCACAGATGTTTCCTTCATCGTCCTTCTCACTCATTTGAGCTTTTTTTCATTTCTGTCACTGACACCAAGTAAACCCCGCCCTCTTCCTCTGAGCACCTGCTTTTCTACTGGTTCAAATACAGTGGATAATTAAATTCTTATAAAAATGCAAGATATAAACTATAAACATGTATCTTTTAATGCAATGAGCTTGCTGAGACATCTGGCAATTCACACAGATGGAAAGAAAACTCAAGTCAAATGTCCTCTGCTCTCAGTGATCTGTAGTTTGGTTGATGAACAAATCCATGTCCATGTAGTGGACGTCCCCCTCAGTGAGAGAGGCAGATATGATGTGAAACACAGGAATCAAACCAGGGACGCTGCTGTTATGGAGCTGAACTGGAACCATTCAGACACTGAGGCCCTCTGAACACATTTTAATTACAGCTGTGCAGAGACACACTGATGACTGACTGGAACACTATGATTCACATTTTACATTAACACCATCCTCACACATGGTTCATATATGGCCACTAGAGGGAGATGTTGGACTTTAAACACTAACATGGATACAAGCAGATCATTATTGTTTCCATACTCAAAAATACATTTTAACAGCGACGGTCCACAATATCAGATGAGTTTTTACAAGTGACATGATAACCTCCAGAGAAGCTGAATGATTTAATGTGGTAATTATGTTACCATAATTACCACATTAAATTATCATTTAATGTGGTAATGGTTTAATTTGTAAACATGACTAAATTGGCATGTTTTTGATTATTTCTCATTTCTAATATTTTTAAGTGGCAAGGTTGTACCTGTCAGTGATGTTTGTTTTCTCAAGACTGATTAAAATTCAGATTATTCTATTTCAGTTTTTCTTTAGTTATGATTTTATTTTATTTTTTTAATTCTAAGCACCAAACACTGTAAACAAATTAGAGTAAAAAAAATAAGAACATTAAAAAGCATAAAATAATACAAAACAACATTTAAGATATAGACTGAATTACAATGAGCACAAGTATCACCATCATCTTTTTTAATAAAGTCTTTAAAGCAACCACAGCTGGCGCAAAGTGCCGTGGATCGGAACTAAATAATAAAAATAACATTTGATTTAATTGAAAGCAAATAAAAGAAAAATAAAATAATTAATTAAATAACACATTTAAATACAAGAGACACTAAGTCTCACTGTGGTCAAAAGCTAAAGGCGTGTTTTAATAGTGGACAGAGATGGGACCTCTCTAAATTCAGGAGCCACGATAGAGAAGGCCCTGCCCCCTCTGAGCTTCCTCCCGGATCTCGGTACTCCAACTAAGCAAGTAAGAGACCAACAGGGTGTGTAGGGATGAAGAAGCTCAGAGAGGTAAGGTGGGGTAAGATTGGGAAAACATTTAAAAACAAACATACACATTTTAAAAGAAACAGACACATATCAACACAGCAACACATGTTCAGTCATTAAAATACAATTTGTATTCACAGTTAAGACTTTAAAACACTGTAAAAAGAAACCCAATAAACAGATAAAAATGCATATTGGGTTGGGCGGTGAATCAGGAACTTCAGCTATAATTTCATTAACATTAACAATAAAATGCATATTAGAAGTAAATATATTGACAAATCCAGACATGTGCAAATACATGTAAGCAGTGCTTAAAAAATGTAATGAATAAAAGCTGCCTAGCTTTTCTTTAAAATGAGAAAACTCTAATAAATATTTAGTAACAATTGCAAGAGACTCAGTTCACAGTTAAGAAGCTCTGAGACATTTTAAATATGCTGCTGTTCAACAGGAAGGACGTGTGAATCCTATTTGTGGGGTTTTCTTCTGTAGATCAGAAAACTGACCACAATAAAGACAGTGGAACCAAGTAGACAAAGTATCAGTGGGACAAATCTGCCTCCTCCTGTCTGACCTGCAGGTGAGAAACAGGTGTGAGGTGTCAGCTGTCAGATAGGTGATGAGTGAAGAACAGAACAGAATCCATTTCCTCTTCAAACTGCTGTCAGACATTATCTACTGCACTCTGATCACATCACTCAGACCAGCTGCTTTCTACAAAGTCTCATCAACAACATCTTTAGAAACAAACATCAACAACCAGGAAGCAGCTTCACCTCTGATCACACACACACTCAACTCTACTCACTCACCTGGAGGAACAACATGAAGGTTGATGTTGTTGATGGATTCCCACGAGCGTGTTTCTCTCATGATGATACGACACTTGTATGTTCCAGTGTCGTTAATCATCACATCCTTCACAATCAAAGACACATTTCCATCCTTCATCTGTCTGTCCTGCAGATCCACCCGGTTCTTAAAAGATGGATGCTGCTCATCTGGATCAAACTGCTCGTCTCGGTACGTTAGGACATATTCTTCTCCCAGGTCAGCTCTGCTCCACTCTAAAACAATGATGCGGATGTCCTTGTTTGGAGCTCGACATGGCAGAATGACGTTCTGTCCAGACTTAGATGTTATGTTTTTCTGGTCTGAAAGAGGAAACAACACAAAGCAAAGAGGATGAAGTAAGTGTTCACCTCTACATCAGCCAATCACTGTGAGGATCAGGGACCACTGAGATGTATATGTTTTGATTGGCGTATAAATGGAATATAAAATTTTCCATTCTAGTTTCCCTACTCTATCTCTCCTCTCTTCTACATCATTCTGGAAGAGCTTGAATCCACCTCTGGTGCACCTGGTCTTGCTTCCTTTCCATTTGGTTTGCTGCAGATATATATATCTACTTTCTCTCCATCATATGAACCACCTCTCTCCCGTTACACAGTCCCTACATTAAAGTCCCTGCTCTCACCACCAAACTCCTGCTTTTCCTTCTACCTGCCATCTGGGGGCCTTTGTCTTTTAAAGAGCAAGAGAGAGTGAGAGAGCAGAAACTGAACAAATGGGCAAATGGCAAAGTTAGATGGAAAGAGAAAAAACTGTAAGGGTTTACAAATATACGAAGATAAGATAACCCTTTAATAGTCCCACACATGGGAAATTTGTTAAATAAAAAATGCAAGATAATTTAAAGATATATTTCATGGATGTTTTGTGTGCTTTCCAGTAACACCTTAAAATGCACGGGGACATTCTAAATTGAACACATTGATTGATCTGAATGGTAACAGGATTCAAAGCACTCCAAACATGGCTTGAACAGAACGGCTGCCAATGAAATCTATATCTCCAGCCCTGGAGCAGATGTACCCTGTGTTGAGTCTGCACAATAAGAGGAGGGCTTGCATGAAAACTTTACCTTAAGCTGCCCTCCTATCAGTTTGCTTCTCGTCCAGGTGTATGGAGAGGCAGTGTGATTTTTGACTGCTTGATGATATAGTGGACTGTCTCCAAGTACTTTCAAGTCATTTGTAAATGTCACAACTTCATTTTATCATGTGCCATTTGTTGTGCGCTCGTCTTATTTATATTTCTTGTACAGTAGTCGGTTAAATATCGTTGTAGATGTACAATGGGAATTAAAGTCTATTCTGTTCTATTCTCTGTAGTTAAGTGACTGAATCAATGCTGTGCATGTTTTCCCTCTTATCTGTTTCACTACAAATAATTGTTCAAAATACTTTGGAAAATTCTGAAAAACATGACTGACTGTTAACCTGTAGGTTTAATAACTAAAGGGTTCACCTTAACCTGGAAGAGAAATCTGTGAATTGGTTAATTTAATTTTAATTGTAGGCTCTGCACTTAAAGATTGATCCTAGAATCAATGATAAGTTAGTTAGATGTCAGTACATAAAAGAAAAGAATACAAAGTGGTTTAAATCAAAGGTGTAGTGAAAGGCAAGTGGTGACGCACTCTCCAAGCAACTAATATGCTGTTATACTGATATTAGATTAATCAGAGTTAGAGACAGACGTTTTCAGGGAACACTTTGTCATTTTTTAAATGTCTTACTTATTAATACTTACAGATACAGATACATTTAACAGGTCAAGTCTCACCTGCACGGACCAAAACAAGGAGGCAGAGCCACAGCTGGGTCCAGCTGAGCAGTACAGATGTTCCAGCGGACATTTCAGATGTAATTCTGAGGCGGTGCTACAGACAACTATTCTGTCTCACTACATGTAAGTTTTCACATAGAGCTGAAAGAGACTGAAAGTCCGTCTAGATGCGTCTCCCTCCCTCAGGATTTGACCCCTCATCTGACTTCTATCACCACCCGGGACAAGCTGCTGACGCCCCTGCTGATCACGTGATTTTAGGCTAGGGTTGAGAAGAGTCTGGGGACACCCCGGATGGTTGATCATCCGACTAAATTGGCACAAAGAATGTATTTCTTTGTGTGGAGGGGCATCCATAGCATTCCAACAGAAAGGCCATTTCCACTGTCACATTCCCAACATTTTCCAAGTATGAGTACTCTCCGCTTGTTGTATTGATCGGGATTATGTACTTGTTCCGAGGCTGAAAACAAACGTAAAGGTCACCGCCTACTTACTAGTTGGAGGGATGGGAGACTGCAGAATACAAGCAGCAGAAAGTGATGGGAGATTTCCAGTCCACAAAGAGTTTGTGCACTAATATACACACATGCTACGGTATATAATGTCATCCACAATGTCTTAGGCAAAGACACCATTTTTGTAGGTTTCCCTTTGTTGATCTCCGGAGAGTATTGCAAGTCAATCGATAAATATGTGATTAAGATGAAGTCTTTCAACTTTCATTTCGGGTTTTGCATTATATCTGAATTTTGGTAGCATTTTATAATATGGCACGCAGGCTTAGGGTGTAATTACCCCTAGAATTAAATGGACTTTAATTTACTGATATTTAATGAATAATATCGCACACTGTTTTGTGTATTTTTCCACAGAACCTAATGGAGGCTTACAGCTGTATAACTATTTCTATTCCATGCGTTGTCTTTTATCTTCTGATTTAAGCACGCTTAAAAACTCTGTTTTAAAGTATCTATATAACGTTATTATATCATGTAACTTTACTTTTATATTTTATTCATTCATTCATTCATTCATGAGTGGAACTGCTCTCAGAGCACTTCACTCTGCAGCACTGACAGTTGTGGTCATCTTATTTTCATCGATCTGTCAGTCACTGCTGGATGAAGTACTCAAACCACCAGTAACATGTCCCAGTCAAAACATCTACATATAAGCTCCTGTTGTCTAAACCACTCTGAATCATCAGTACAAAGCTCATCCACTCTTAGTACAAACCACCCTGTTTACCACCATTCCAATCAAAAGAGAAAAGAGGAGCAAACAGAGGTAATAACTGAGTGATTATGACTGAGTTTGACGCTCACAGATCTGCACAGAGACTTTAAGGAACAAGTTCCTTTCCTCTGCAGATTTCACTCAAGTTCACAGCAGCATTCATCTGCAGAGTCCTGAATGCCTCATTTCTACACGAAGACTTTAGTGATTTCTGCTGTTGCACTGAAACAAAGAGTCTCAGTGTGCTGATGACAGTATCTCTATACAGAGTAGAGCTTCTGTTCCATTTCCAGACCTAGTGGTTATGAAATCACAGTCGACTAAAATAAGAACCAGCAATTTGGCGGCTTCAGTTAGCCTTCTGCAGAGCTAACCGAAGCCTCTCTCTCTCTCTCTCTCTCTCTCTGTCTACATATATATATATATATGCATACATACACATGTATATATACACATACACATGTATATATACACATACACATGTATATATAAAAACACCCAGCACGCCCCTGCGGGCGGTTTATCCTTCAAGCTCGGGTCCTCTACCAGAGGCCTGGGAGCTTGAGGGTCCTGCGCAGTATCTTAGCTGTTCCCAGGACTGCGCTCTTCTGGACAGAGATCTCCGATGTTGTTCCCGGGATCTGCTGGAGCCACTCGCCTAGCTTGGGAGTCACCGCACCTAGTGCTCCGATTACCACGGGGACCACCGTTACCTTCATCCTCCACATCCTCTCGAGCTCTTCTCTGAGCCCTTGGTATTTCTCCAGCTTCTCGTGTTCCTTCTTCCTGATATTGCTGTCATTCGGAACCGCTACATCGATCACTACGGCCGTCTTCTTCTGTTTGTCTACCACCACTATGTCCGGTTGGTTAGCCACCACCATTTTGTCCGTCTGTATCTGGAAGTCCCACGGGATCTTAGCTCGGTCATTCTCCACCACCCTTGGGGGCATCTCCCATTTTGACCTCGGGACTTCCAGGTTATACTCGGCACAGATGTTCCTGTACACTATGCCGGCCACTTGGTTATGGCGTTCCATGTATGCCTTGCCTGCTAGCATCTTGCACCCTGCTGTTATGTGCTGGATTGTCTCTGGGGCATCTTTACACAGCCTGCACCTGGGGTCTTGCCTGGTGTGATAGACCCCAGCCTCTATGGATCTTGTACTCAGAGCTTGTTCTTGTGCTGCCATGATTAGTGCCTCTGTGCTGTCTTTCAGTCCAGCTTTGTCCAGCCACTGGTAGGATTTCTGGATATCAGTCACCTCCTCTATCTGCCGGTGGTACATACCGTGCAGGGGCCTGTCCTTCCATGATGGTTCCTCGTCTCCCTCCTCTTTCTTGGGTTTCTGCTGCCTGAGGTATTCACTGAGCACTCGGTCAGGGGCGTGCTGGGTGTTTTTTTTTTTTTTTAATATATATATATATATATATGTTTTTCCCTATGTTATTACTGTCCATATGTACATAGCGATGCAGAACTGTACCCCCCCAGCATGTTTACACTGAGTAGGAGATGCTCTGTATCTCATTGTACAACTGTATAGTGACAAGAAAGGCATTCTATTCTATTCTAAAACCCTGCACTCACTTCTTAATTACCTGGAAGCACCTTAAAGACGACCGGTGTTCCAGATCAACTGGCGTTTAGATCAACTGGCGTTGGTCGAACAGATGTGTGGCAGTCTTGCATTTCAGTAGCTCCTACCGACAAACCAGCAAAAAAACGCCAAATGTGTCATCTGTGACACTTGTGAGGTTATCTCAAACACACTCCGTCAGTCTTGATGCTGTTGAACAACAAAATGTTTAAAAATGTGTACCTGGTGATATCCTCATGCGCGACGCGATCGCGAAAACAGCAAACAAGTAACACCACGCTGTTGTTGTTCACAGGACAGCAAGAGTAAACGATCGGGAGACCCTTGTCGTCGTTATCGTTCCACTCGCACGGTTTATTTCACCGAATTCAGCGTTTTTGCTCCACAACTAAAGCGAGCAGTTTGCTCTGTGCACTAACATGGAGTCGAGTCAACCAGCGCCACCTCTGGCCAAGTGCCACAGCCTACAGCCAGATCAACTGGTGACACACATCTGCAGCACGTTTGAATTCGTGTCATGCACATTTGTACCTTTCAATTGTGTGTTTGTGCGTCATGCAAATAAACCTTTGAAATGAATGAAATGATATCATGTATTTATTATCAGCCTACATTTGTACAAAATGCCAAATGACATACACATAGTCATAAGAATCACCATCCTGATATCAACACTTTTGCCCATAAGAAAAATGTCGTGAACAAATATATGACACACCAATATTTCACCAGTGTTGTAACTCACATGTCGCCAGCATAGTCTGCCTGTGTCTCCCCTCTGCAAACGAACATTTCAGAGTTGGATGTGATATACAGTCTGCATAAGTGTGGTCAATCTCATAATGATCCGTAAGGGGATGGCAGCTACGCTGAATGTACAGCAGTCACACAGTGATCAGCAATAAACAGTCCCCAAAACTTGCATATAATCCCCAATGTGGAGCCCATCTACTGACTACCACATAGCAGCTGGACCAGTCCCCAATGCAGGTCAGTCCACTGCTGCCACCTGTGGCCAAGTACCATAGCCTACCACTAGATTAACTTGTGACACACATCTGCACCTGCTGCTATGATCACATTGAGTAAAGGCTGAGTGGCTGCACTCACACGTGGTGCATCTAAATCTACCCACAAATATGTTGAAACATGCAATGCCAGCAATGTGGATTGTCAACACTACAAACAATCAGTAAGCAAAGACTACACGGGTCAATTCCTTCTGTCCATCATCCAGCCAGATATACGTATGACACACATCTGCAGCTGGTCCCATCACCACGTTTGAATATGTTACCTGCACAACACATTTGTAATTGTCAATGTTGTCTTTGCTGTCCCATAAACCATGCAACCACATGAAACACAATTGTGTATCCATTTAAATCCCATCATATACATGAAGTTGTAGACATCACAACTCCTTCTGTTTATGTTATTACCCAACAACAATATGCACTCCACACATAGATCACATAGAAATATGTCATCAGTGTGCTCACAACACACCTTGTCAGAATAGGCTGCCTATGTCTCTACTGTGATTCTGTATATTTCAATTGTGCAACTGGAGTCACATGAGGCAATCGTGTGGTGTTTGCCAGGAACACTGGTAGCCAATATAGGTGATTAAGCAGCACAGCTGGAAAGAATTGGTAGTCATATGCAGTCTATATAAGCCCAGTGAGTACAACCAACATCTGTGGGTTTCGTGAGGTGGTAGCAGTCAGTGAATTTACAGCAGTTAGATAGTGATTAGAAGGCAACTATAGCCAGTGTGGTTGGGAAGAGCTTGTGAGAGAGTGGACTCCTGAAAGTGAGTGACTGAGGTGTGCTAGTTGGTTTGTGTGGTGTGTCTGTTAGTCTGTGTGTTTGTGGTACAGTGGAGTAGGTAGATAGGTGGACAGGTGTAGGTGAGGGAAATGGATCCCAGAATTGTGAGGGAGCTTCTGGAGTTCAAGCTCCACGATCGCTATCCTGAAGGATCAACCAGCAGGGAAAGATATACAATCAAAAGAAGAGCTGAGACCTTCAGGATAAATGGTGAGTACAATGGATAATGTCATGTAAACCATCAGAGTGTAGTATTGTGCGTTAATGTGAACATTCCCTCTTGTCTGTTTGTTCTTGTCTCGCCCCACATGCCCAATGGAGATGGAGACCTGTACTATGTATGCAGGCAGAAGAAGAACAGAACGGAGAACCTGGCAAAAGTGGTCTGCACTGCCAAAGAGGCAAATGACATTTTTGAGGAATTTCATTCCAGCCACTTTGGTGGACACTGTGGATGGGAGAAGACCCACTGTGCCATCATGGCACGCTATTACTGGCCTGGCATGGAGGGTGACATTAAAAAATGGGTGAGCACATTCTGTATGAATGAGCCTCAAACGCATTGTGGAAACCCAAGAACCCCCCCCCCCCCTTTGTTTTTTTTTACATTTGTTTGTTTCTCTGTTGTTCGTATGTCTTGTGTTCGTACCCTGTTGCTCCTAACTAACCCATATAACCTACAGCTCCAAGGCACTTTGCTGATCATTAACATGTAATGTTACTTAATTTGGCAATAGGTTGCTCAGTGCCCACAATGCCAGTGTAAGCAGGCCAATATTAAGGAAAGGAAAGGATACATTCCAATCGAGGTACAGTAACACAGACAGCATATTTGTTACTGTCCAAATACATCAAATGTGACATGTTCTTCTTTACCCCCCTCACAGGTCACAGAGCCCTTTGAGCTCGTTGGAATGGATCTTGTGGGTAAACTGACCTTAACGGATGGTGGTAATCAGTACATTTGTGTGATGGTTGACTATTTCACCAAATGGGCAGAGGCCTACCCACTGAAAAACAAAACTGCAGATGAGGTCACCAGTTGTATTCTGGATTTTTTCTACAAATTTGGTGCACCTAAAAGACTGCTAACAGACCAGGGCTCAGAGTTCTGCAACAAGGTGGGGTATTAGTAGCTCAAGCACATATGTAATGTCAGCTTGGATGACCAATGTGATCACCTTTTCAAGGTCAACTATGGCCTGTGTAAAACCCTGGGCATCCGAAGAAGCCTCTGCTCACCATACCATCCCCAAACCAATGGCTTGGTGGAGAGATTAAATGGCACAATCCAGAGGTACAATACTGTCATTTATATATTGTGCTGTAACTATGTCACAACGATGGCTATTTAGTATATTGTATTCATGCATTGACATTTCAGATCCCTCAATAAACTGGTGAGTGACGAGCCCAAGAACTGGGACAAATTCCTGCAGTCAACCATGTTTGGACTGAGGACAAAAAAGCAGCTGACAACAAAATACAGCCCATATTACCTCATGTTCGGCAGAGAGGCAAGGTATCCATCGGAGATCCCAAAGGCATACAAGGTAAAATGGTGTAATGTACAAGAGAGAAGATGTCTCAATCCTAATCCAGTTACTCAGTCATTGTATTTTGGCAGGTTACAGAAGGCATGGTCACTAAACTCATTTCGAATGAAGACGTGTGTGAGGGCCTAAAATCCCAGGAGGTGGTTTACGCTGACGTAACCAAAAATGTCAAAACCACCCAAGACAAGATCCACAGGGGGAAGGCAGAAAGGGGAGAGGAGGATGGCTTCCAGGTGGGACACATGGTTTTGCGCAAAAATGTGAGGCAGGAACAGAGAAAAGGTGGCAAACTGGATGCTGATATGCTGGGACCCTTGAGGATTGTGAAGCTGGAAGGCAAAAGTGCTGACTTGGTGTCAGGGAAGGGCAAGCGGACTGTGAAGGTCAACGTTGACCAACTGACGCACTACTTCCAGCCTGAGGAGAGGGTCCCAGCAAAGCTAAAGAACCTGTCACCGCCACCCTGCCAGGGGCCATCAGCACCCCCACTGTCACCGCCACCCTGCCAGGGGCCATCAGCACCCCCACTGTCACCGCCACCCTGCCAGGGGCCAGCACTGGTGCAGTCTCGCTGTGACCCCGAAAATGGTGAGTAAGCAGACAATGTACAAATGATATGTCTGACAAGTTCCTGACAATGTTGTCTTCACAGTAATAACCAGAATCTGGGCTGGTGAAAGGGGAAAGGTGCTGTGGTCCAGAATTGGGCCTTACAAGCTATTTGCGGAGAACATTGCAGATTTGGCCCCTGGGAAAGAGTTGGAAAGTGAAGTATGTAGATGTTTTCCACATGAGTGGTCACCTCATTGGACGGGAATGACAATGTACCGTGTGTGCCCCTAGATCATAAATGCATATTTGACACTGGTGGGGCGCCAACACGCTGTATTGATTATGGACTCCTATTTCATGACATCAGTTTGGCAGGGGTCCATGAAAGGTTTCAGGAAGGTGAGTTGGCTTTGACATGTAACCATCCTCATTTACGACTATTCATGATGTAATGCCACGATCTTCACTTTGTAGCTGGATCTGCTGAATTATGACGTGGCAGCTGGGGCAGTCTGTGACAACAGACACTGGACACTCATTGTAAGACGCCACACAACCATCAGAATTTGACGTGAACCTACTAGGTTTAACATGATCTCCATTTGTTTTTCAAGATAATGTATCTGAAAGAAATGCGGGCTGTCTTTGTTGACCCATTTGGGGCAACACAAGCACAACTCGATAGGTGCAGGGATGTGACAAGGTACGCACAACAGGCTAATGTTAACCACAGCAGTCATATTTCTAACTTGTACATGTGGATCACATAAGGCTGCTGCACTGGATGACATTCAGTACCTGTTCCTTTTCTTGTTTTTTGTACCCATCTGTTTTTTCTTTTTTTTAACATTTGAAAGAGCTCTGGTTAGACGGAAATGTCCAGCCATCGGCAAATGGACATGCTCAACTGTTGCCCATCCAAAACAGCAGGACCTAACATCCTGTGGCGTCTTTGTATGCAAGGTTAGTACAATGCTCATGGTGTATTGTACCTAAATGGACAGATTCTGATGAGTAGACAATGTTCAGCTTGCAGAACAAATACTGTCGGGGACAAATATATCTTTCCCTGTTGACGAGGAGGGGGTTGCCAGGCTCAGACTGGAGCTAGCGCTCTCTCTGCTCCAAAACTCAGGTATACCCGGGAAACGGCATTTGGACCTCCATTTGTGACAGTTATGTGTGTATCCACATTGTGACATATGTATTTATAGATGACATTTCCCAGCTATGTCGTGCCTGTGGTGAGGCAAGCTCAGGTGCAGAAACCGATGACTGGGTAAGATGACAGAATCAATACCTAAGATGGACGCACCTTGACTGGGTTACTTCAACATCACTGGGTGACATGTCACTTTGATGCACCAACAGTGGAATTCTAGTTCAGGTGACCTGCATGCCTCTGCACTTCAAAGACACTAGAGCACCTACAGGACGCATGGAAACAGCAAGTGATGCACAGATGAGACTGTTGCACAGAAATATGCAGTATCTGTACACTGTAACATGTTTAGTTGCTTTACTCAAGAGCCTGACTCCAGCTGAATGACACTGACAATCTACTTTTCCTTGCAGATTGAATGCACCTTCTGTGGGAAGTGGTACCACACAGTGTGTGTCGACTTCCCCTCTGCAGTAGGCGACTACAAATGTAGCGGGTGTTGAATGAACACAGAAGGAATTGACCCGTGTAGTCTTTGCTTACTGATTGTTTGTAGTGTTGACAATCCACATTGCTGGCATTGCATGTTTCAACATATTTGTGGGTAGATTTAGATGCACCACGTGTGAGTGCAGCCACTCAGCCTTTACTCAATGTGATCATAGCAGCAGGTGCAGATGTGTGTCACAAGTTAATCTAGTGGTAGGCTATGGTACTTGGCCACAGGTGGCAGCAGTGGACTGACCTGCATTGGGGACTGGTCCAGCTGCTATGTGGTAGTCAGTAGATGGGCTCCACATTGGGGATTATATGCAAGTTTTGGGGACTGTTTATTGCTGATCACTGTGTGACTGCTGTACATTCAGCGTAGCTGCCATCCCCTTACGGATCGTTATGAGATTGACCACACTTATGCAGACTGTATATCACATCCAACTCTGAAATGTTCGTTTGCAGAGGGGAGACACAGGCAGACTATGCTGGCGACATGTGAGTTACAACACTGGTGAAATATTGGTGTGTCATATATTTGTTCACGACATTTTTCTTATGGGCAAAAGTGTTGATATCAGGATGGTGATTCTTATGACTATGTGTATGTCATTTGGCATTTTGTACAAATGTAGGCTGATAATAAATACATGATATCATTTCATTCATTTCAAAGGTTTATTTGCATGACGCACAAACACACAATTGAAAGGTACAAATGTGCATGACACGAATTCAAACGTGCTGCAGATGTGTGTCACCAGTTGATCTGGCTGTAGGCTGTGGCACTTGGCCAGAGGTGGCGCTGGTTGACTCGACTCCATGTTAGTGCACAGAGCAAACTGCTCGCTTTAGTTGTGGAGCAAAAACGCTGAATTCGGTGAAATAAACCGTGCGAGTGGAACGATAATGACGACAAGGGTCTCCCGATCGTTTACTCTTGCTGTCCTGTGAACAACAACGGCGTGGTGTTACTTGTTTGCTGTTTTCGCGATCGCGTCGCGCATGAGGATATCACCAGGTAAACTCGCCACATTTTTAAACATTTTGTTGTTCAACAGCATCAAGACTGACGGAGTGTGTTTGAGATAACCTCACAAGTGTCACAGATGACACATTTGGCGTTTTTTTGCTGGTTTGTCGGTAGGAGCTACTGAAACGCAAGACTGCCACACATCTGTTCGACCAACGCCAGTTGATCTAAACGCCAGTTGATCTGGAACACCGGCCCCTCTCAACAGCTGCGACAAATCATCTGGAGAAATGGTAAGCATAGGAGACCAAACACTGAGGAACAAATCCTCATTTCATCCTATGATAACAGCATTTTCACCATTTCAGCCAATTCCTTTTGCACAATTTGTCTCTTGTGCTCAGGCAACATCTAGGGCCATGAACGCACTTTCACGGCAGACTGCGTTTCAAAGTGGTGCTCCATGAGAGTCATGCAGCCGGGCAGGGGGAAGAACACATCTGCAAACCGCTGTTGCAATGCAGGAACATCTGCTTTGTGTGAGATGTTCATCACAAAGCATCTTAAACACACTCTGTGAAAACTTCATGCCCACATCTTGTTTTTAAGAAAAATCAAACATCTTTGTCCTTGAAGATCATTTCAGAGTTTTTAATGAGCTGCAGGAACCCTGTTCAATGTTAGTGGAGAACAGCCAAGTCTCCTCCTGTGATAAAGCTCCACATGTACCACTGAAAACAGTTAAATTACTTTGAATCTGAAATCAGGGCTCAAACTACTTGTTGTGAGACCATTTCTTTATTTTTCAAAGTTCATCAAATATAGGATCAAAACAAATCACGATTTCATAATACAAACTTCAAATCAACAAGAAAAAGGCTGCAGAACATGTGGATCAAAATGAATTCATAAAAAAACAACATGTGGACTTCAAGAACACAGTAAACACACTAAAGTTAAAGGAGGAGCGAAAAATAGAGGTTTAATAGAATTTGAATTTTTGATCTTGTAACAGTTCTTTGCTGCCAATGTGAATACGAATGTGGTCTTTGCCTAACTGAATAAAGGTTACTCTGACTCACTGCTCCATCTTCTGGTACAAACTGGTATTACATGGAAGTACAGCCCAAAACCAGTTTAGCTTGAGTTTCTTTTTTCTGGACATAAAGTCACAGCAGGTGTTGTTTCAAAGCTGGTGGACAGATTTAGTTCATTTTGGAGGATTTAAGAGCAACTGCTGTGAAAATATTTGCAATTTTGGGAGAAAAGGTTCAAAAGAAGAAACAGCAAAAGTTTAAATATGAATAAAGAATTTAAATTTAACTGAGGTAACACATTAAATGAATACATTTAAAAAAAGAAGTTAATTTTGGAAACACTAAGAAAGTTCAAATGAAAGAAACTGAAATATATATCCATATCTGCAATTTTGATACAAAGTCTGTTTGGTAAAAAAGACATTCCTATAACTTTAATAATACAGTAACAAGTACAACTACTAAACACTACTGTGTCCTAAGGGAACAAAGGTTAAAATGTAACAGGGATAACATTTTAGAGAATTAAAATCCCTCAAAGGAAAAAACAAACTTGATATGCATATCTATACATGCAGCTTCCTAAATGTAACATTCAGGATTATTCACTGCAGGTCCAGAAATCAGAGCTACCTCATCAGATCCTAGTGTGACATCAGCTGACACTCTTTACAGGAGATTCCATCTGAACTCTGTGGAGCCTGATCTCAAGGTTTTTAAGTCTGAGCCTGAAACCAGAAGAGGATCTTTCTCTCTCTTCAGATTCATTGTGATCCAGTGATTTCAGTCCTGCATGATCAGGCTGATGTTTGCACAGAGCAGATAATGAAGTGAAGGCTTTTCCACATTGGTAACAGTGAAACAGTTTATTTACAGTGTGGGATAGTTTGTGTTCGGAGTATGAACTGAGATTCCTGAAACTCTTATCACACTGGTCACAGCTTAAGTTCACTTCCATGTGTGTACGTTCATGTTTGTTACGATGACCTGATTGTGAGAAGCTTTTGTCACAGTGTCTGCACTTGTATGGTGTCTCTCCTGTGTGGATTCGCTTATGGTTTTTCATTGAGGTCATGTCCAGTGGTGAAGGATGACCCACACTGGTCACAGATGTGCTTTTTGACCCCACTGTGGAAGAGTTTTTGTATTTTTAATGTACTTGTGTGTGGAAGCCTCTCCCACATTCTTTGCAGTAGTTCATTTTGTCTCCAGTGTGGATACGTTGATGTGGTTTTAGGTCCCGTTGATGATTGGAAGTTTTTCCTCAAAGGTTAAAAAGAAACTCTTTCCCACCACCACAGTGACGACAGGGTTGAGAACTGGATCCATCTGTGTTGCTCTGCTTTTTTTATTTTTATCCTCAATGTTGCCTGAAACAAAGAGCATCTCTGCCAACGTCCAATTACATTTTACTGTTTACATTATAAGACTGAGTTTACTGAACAGAAATGACTCTTCATTTTTCCCAAACAGTTCATTCAGTATAACTCCGTAAGTTTACTGATCAGACTTGTTCCAAACACTCGGGTTACAATTAAAAGAAAAAAAACAAATACAGCCTCACAGTAACTGCACTTGTAGAGTTACTTTCAGGTGTGGATCCGTCGGTGGTTTCTCATGTGATGTGGAGATTTAAAAGTCTTCTCACACAGGTCACATTTATAAGGTCTCTCCTCAGTGTGGCTAAACATGTGTAGTTGTAACTGTGCGTCTGTTGTAAACAGTTTCCCACACTGATCACAGCGGGAAACATCATTTCCAGTGTGAATCCGTAGGTGACTATTTCGGTACTGTTTGTCGCTGAAACTTTTTCCACAAAAGTTGCAGCTGTACGCCTTAATTCCAGAGTGGGTACCTAGATGCCTCTGTAAGTCCTTTTTTTCAGCAAAAGCCTTACCACACAACTCACAGCTGTGTGCTTTAACTCCACTGTGCACGATACGGTGTGATTTTAAGCTTTGATAATGGGTAAAAGACTTTCCACACAATTTGCAGCTGTAAGGTTTAACTCCACTGTGGACGTGTTGGTGTGTTTTAAAGGATTGAGCGTGGGTAAAAGACTTTCCACACAAGTGACAGTTGTACGCTTTAACTCCACTGTGGATAAGTTTGTGTGATTTTAAGCTTTCAGCCCGGGCAAAATCCTTCCCACACAAGTCACAGCTGTACGCTTTAACTCCACTGTGGATGACTTGGTGTATTTTTAAGCCTCTAGCCCGGGCAAAATCCTTCCCACACAAGTCACAGCTGTAAGGTTTAACTCCATTGTGCATGACTTGGTGTCTTTTTAAGCCTCTAGCCTCGGTAAAAGACTTTCCACACAAGTCACAGCTGTAAGGTTTAACTCCACTGTGGACGAGTTGGTGTTTTTTTAAGATTCGAGCCAGGGTAAAAGACTTTCCACACAACTCACAGCTGTAGGGTTTAACTCCACTGTGGATGAGTTGGTGTGTTTTTAGGCTGTCACTCCGGGTAAAATCCTTCCCACACTCATCACAGCTGTAGGATTTCTCTCCCTTTCTTTGACGTTTGTCATCCTCCTGAGAGCGCTGACTTCTTGCTCCATGTTGGTCCTGCAGTGACAGAGATAAAAACAGAGGCACTGAGTGAAATGCAGTCGCGGAACGAACTGAAACTCCCTCCGTCAGTGGAAACAAACATGTCAACAAACACCTTGTTGGTGTGTTAGCACCACCTTCTGGTGATAGTATCACATTACAATGATGTGACACAATGAGAGGTGTAATGAAAATTACATTATTGAAGAAATATATAAGTGGAGAAAATCTTTTACTTCATAAAATATTTTGAGTTCAACTGATGATATTGTTGTTTCAATATGTGCTGATAAAATATGATCTTTGCATTTTCTTCTAACTTCTGTGGTTTTTGGTTGTGAATGTAGAGTCTGTATATATGGAGGAGCCCAGGATGCAAAAGACAAAGCTGCTGTTAATTGTGTTTTAAAAACCAACCAGTTGCACACACAGTTTCAATAACAGTGTAACTGTGATGTTTTTCTCACCTTTTGTGTTGAAGTCATTGTTTCCTCTGTAGTGGCTGAGCTGAGTCCAAATGGCTGAAATTGTCCTTCTACTGCTCCACCAGACTCCTGTTACTCAGCTGGGACACAAAAAGTATATAGACATATTTTACCCCTTACAAAAAGAAGCAGAGCAAATAAACATTACTACACTCCTCAGTGCAGGGCTTGCAAAATCTCAAAATCCCTGGTAACCCTTCGGGCAGGGAAGGGTTTTTGGTAGCCCAAAACAAATTTAAGTAGCCCAAATAAAAAAAGAGAATAATTTTTTGATTGATGTTTTGTTTCCTGTTTTGTTTGCTTTACAATATTATACATTAAAGTATAATATTGTAACAGAAACATTAATCAAAATTTAAAAAAAAAAAAAATTACAACACTGTATAAAAATTACAATCATCAACTCAAATACTTGGTTCTAATTGAACAGAAATTTCTATGAACTTGTAAGAACTGTGTAGGACATGAATCAGTCTGTGTCAGATCCTGAATTTGAAATTTCCACTGAAGTCACGGGTAAGAGACAAGTGGAACCAAGATCTAGGCCATTTGCTTTTTTGAAGTTTGCAAAGACTGCTAAATCGTGCCAGTGGTAGTTCACTCTTTGCAACATAGTACGCTGTTCTAAACAGATTTTTCAGGTTTATTTTTAGTATGTTATTTGCAATTGGTGTTTGTTCTGGGAAAGATATTGCAGACTGAGCAATAATGCATTTCTTATGGGTTCTAATGGGGTCCTTTCTTAAAATGAATGGTCCCAGCAACAAAGGCACTTGTCGACTCAGAAATCAAGGGAAAACCAACAACACACCCGGCAGAACATTATGTTATTTACACGGATGCACATAAGTGGTCCGCATGTGCGCATTCGCTGTCAAAATAAAAGATGCAACACGCGTTTGCGTCCATATAAAAGGCACTGTTTTTGTCTGCTGGAGTGGGATTCTCACGGCACATTCCACACCACATCTCTGTGCGTTCATCATTTGCTTGAAGCCAGCTCACCTCCTGCAACTACTTTTCCGAGAATACGTGCTTCTTTTGTGGTTCGGACTCCTTCTGACATTTCTTCTGCCGTGGAGGAACACGACAGTAATTGCTTAAAGGACCTTGCTTCTTCGACATCTTTAAAAGTTCTAAACAAATGTCTGGCCTCCTCCTGAAAATATTATGAACGCAAACATGCGTTGGAACTTTTCATCTGGTTTTATTTTGACAGCGAATGCGCACCTGCGGACCACTTATGTGCACCCCTGGTTATATAGCTCATCATATTGCAGCCACAGAAATTCTTTTGTCCATGAAACCATAAAGCTGCACTTTCTTTTTGCCTTATAGTCTGATTTGTCATAACTTCTCCGTTTTGTGGTAAGCTTTTCTTTGGCTGTCACTTCTTCACCCTGACCTGTCTTATTTGGCTCTGCAGAACTAAAATATATATCCTGCTGCTTTTACACACGCACTCACTGTTAGATTTGTATTGTTGATTGTCATTTATGCTTAGAAATATTTACTTATATATGCTTAGAGTTTTGTAATTAGTTGTAGATTGGTAGAGGTTTTGATCCTTGATAGTCTGCAAACTTTGTGTGTATTAGACAGCACTTTGGGAGCATGAGAGGTCATACCGTGTCTTATTGTTTTATGGTAGGATTAACGTAGCTACGTCTGTTCTAGTCTAGGTGCTCTTTGTTTAGATGAACTGCAGGACTTCCTCACCGTGTTATCTAGGATGAACCATCTAGGGTGAGGGGGAGGCTACCCTCTTCCTGACCAAGGATGTTTGACCCTTTGATCAGCAGTCCCCACACACACACACACACACACACACACACACACACACACAGGCAAGGTACTCTTTGTTTGTATGTAGACGTCGTATGTTAATGAACCTATGCATATTCATGTAACCTCAATAAAAGGACAGTGTATGGGAGAACGGACGAGACCAACTGGAGTCAAGCGGTTGTCCGGTTCTCTCCCGTGCACGAGTAACATGAAGAAGTTTGCCTACTTGCGTCTTGCTTGCAGTGTAATTATATTGTCTTAACGTTCCAGCGAATAGGTTTATGCTACAAACCTATCATTAATTGGTCCTTCGATGCCAGAGCCCTGGAATCGCATTCACCGAGGGGAGGAGGGACACGCTGAAAGACTGACGTCAGCCAGGAAGTTCCTGTGGATTCGCTGTATGTCTTTTCTCCTCGATGAATGGCGATTGGCGGGATTCGAGGCTGATATTACACGCTAAGCAACACCGAGTAAGTTTAGAGTCCAACTCTATAACTGTACGTCTTCGCCGCTCAGTGGGGCGTTGTCCGTGGCCGCTTAGTGGGGCTAAAATTCGCCGTCTAAGTGGGGCGATGTACAAAGCCGCTCAGTGGGGTTTTTTGTACAGAAGCATTAAGTCGCAGAGTTGCGCAGTTCGAACTTTTTTTGGTTCGCCGTCTTAGTGGGGCGAAATACAGACCGCTGTGTGGGGTACTGTAGTGAGTTCTCCACCGCTCAGTGGGGTGTTGAGAAGTTCCGCGGGGTCCAGATTGTTCTGGACAGTAGGCCTATTTTGTGTTGTTGTCATTGTCGTCGTCGTTGTTGTTGTTGTTGTGTGTGCGGAGCAGAACATGTGGTCTGTGACACCGACTGTTGTTGTTATCATGGGTTTCTAAGCAACCAAGAGTGAGTCGGAGGGAGACAGACGTTTGTGCTGGACTTTGCTCCTGGCAGCACAAAGTATTTATGTAAAAAAGAGAGAGAGCGACGGCTCCACAGCTGCGCGGGTTCACGCGAGCGCGGTCACGCGGACCTGAGCCGTGCGGTTAATCGCAGGCTTATAAATGGAAGAGATTCAAATGTTAGAAGTTTTCAGAAAACACACCAGCCTTGGAGAGCTGTGGAGAAGGCCAGCCCACATCAGCAGCACTTAAGATATGCTCTGGTGAATGGCTTTCCCCCCACCCCTTGCTGACACAATGTTTATTCTTTAGCTTGCCCTGATCGACAGCAGCCTGTGTGCCAGACCATAGATTTAATTGAGGTGGATAGTTGTTAAAAGTAATCTACATTAAGCTTGTGGTTGCTTAAATTCAGTACAATGACATGTGAGGTGAAGTGATATAGATAAATATTTAAACTCATGAAGTGCATAGAGGCACTTGACCTGTGTGGAAGACTGTCGTCTTATTATGAGCCATTGTTGAGATATAGAGCACATCTGTGAAAACAACTAATATGCTCAACCCTGTATGAAACATCTAAAAATACATGATGGAGAAGCTGTGTTGAATATGTAAGTGTAAGACTTTGCCACTGTGGGCAGAGCATGCAACTACTGTGTGATGTCGCGTTGCAGTTTTGTTTTTGTTTTTTGAGCTGATGAGCAAGCTACACATTATCAGATCAAGAGCTGTCTGAGAACTACTCAAAGAGAGGGAAACAGAGAGTGTGCAGCGTTTCCATGAGCAGTTTTTCTGCACCTTGACTCGTGTGTGTGTGTAGCATCAGCATCATGTTTTTGTTTATTTGTTTTGTTGGATTAAAAATAATTAAATAAACTGGTGATCATGCTTATGGATCACCATGGCACATATCTCCAGCCATATGATTTATTTATGCAGATGAAAAAGTGAGTGTGAATGTGTCTGACATCACAGTGTTTTTGTGCACTGTGCAAAAGTGATTGCCTCTGATTGTGAGTGAGAGCGGTGATTTTGCAGACCACCAGCTATTGTGAAGAAAAAAAAAAAGAGTGAAAAAGAGACAAATTACTACATTGTAGACGAAGAGAAATAATCATAGGAAAAAGGTTTTGTGTTGATCAGCCGAAAAACAACTACAATGTCATTTTCTGCTTTTAAGAAAGGATTGTTCACACAAACACAGACAGAGAGAGAGAGAGAGAGATGTGTGTTGATTAAGCAGTGATGATAATAATGAAATGTCTTAGTTTGTCACTTTCAGGTGAAAAGCAGACCTGTATCAATTTTCCACATGCAGCGGTCGGAAGAAAGTTATAGTTTAACATCATTGGAAACATGCAGGCCAAGTTTCTGGCTGACTTATTTACAGTGCCATGTGTTTCTCAACCTCACAAGCGAGCTCACTCCTCCCTGAAGATAAGGAATGCAGCTCCATGATAAAGAGACAGCAGCAAGTCCTGAGCACAAAAAGTCCCAGCAAAGCAGCAGCAATGTGGATAAACAGCAGCAGCAGAAGAAAGCAAACCCATCTTCCTGTCTGATTGGATGAATTCCACGGAGGGGCGAGCAAGATGGCGGTGGCAGCATGTTGAAATGCTCAAAAAGGACTGAGTGACTCGGGCAAGCCACATGCAGCTAGCATGCTGGCTAGCGACATGAAAGAAATGGACCCTTCATGATGCGTTCAACGTGCCAGCGCTGTGGTGGGAAAGGCTCCATCATAAACACGCCCTGCACCGAGGTTCAGGCCAAGAAGAAGAAGACGATGACTTCCAAGCCCAAGAAGGTCAGCCTCAGCGTGGGCGAGCTGATTGTGAAAGCCGTGGCCGCTTCCAAGGAGCGCAACGGCCTGTCCGTGGCCGCCCTCAAGAAGGCTCTGGCTGCCGGAGGCTACGATGTGGACAAGAACAAGGCCCGTGTCAAGACCGCCATCAAGAGCCTGGTGGCGAAGGGCACTCTGGTGCAGACCAAGGGCACCAGGACCTCCGGATCCTTCAAGATGAACAAGGCTACTGAGAGCAAAGCCAAGAAGCCCGCCGCGGCCAAAGCCAAGAAATCGGCAGCAGCTGCTAAGAAGTCGCCCAAGAAGGCAGCAGCAGCACTTCAGCTACTAGACAGGACAAAGCTGAAGGAGAACTGCCGGGACTGTTGAAGAGGGAGAGGACAAAAGAGTGAGAGGACAACAGAGTGAGAAGACTAGGTGAGAACACATAGGAATTATTTAATGTGGGAAATCAAAATTTGGGTTAGCAAAACTGGGGAAAAGAAAACTGACTGCTTAAGTTGGAAAATTGAGACGGAGTCTGAAACATTGCGAAAATAGAAACATATACAAAATCACACACACACAAGCAGAACATGCATTAACCCTACTAACAATTCCAAACACAAAATGACTCATGAAGACTCATAGCACATTAGTTAAGAAATGATTAAATAATAGCAGAGAAATGTGTAGGAAAGGCAGCTTTAAGAACATGCTCTGCTGGAGATGCAGCTCCACAGACATGCATTAGACCTGCCTAATAACACAAACCCATGCAATGAAAATTAGCTTGTTATCTTTCATCAGTGTTACAATAGTGTCAATTTAGCAGACACTTGTTATCAAATACTGAATTTATCCTAAAGAAAAAAAATTGACTCTACAAGTTGCAGGACAACAGTTTAACTTTTGTGGGAAAAAAAAAAAAAAGATCCTGGTTTGACCAACCAGTGATCAGACAATAAATTTAGTTGTTAAAATGGTAAATTGGGAGAAGCTTCCTGCTTGATTGAGGCAGCATAAGTAATTTACTGTATGAGGGAAATTGTCTTTTGTGATACTATTTTGAACATGCTTTTCTGTCGTCCTGTCAACTTAGTGGGTTAATAGCTGATATGCAAATTAGTTGATCGGTTTTAGATTAATGAAAGGTGATTGAATTCTAGCACGAGTGAATGAGATGTGTTGGAGTTTGTTGTGTGTTGAGTAGAGACTCTAAAACACTGAGTTTCCTGCTTTGATGTGCGAGTGAATCCTGTATTTAGATACACAACTCTGAATACGTCAGAACAGACTGTTTTGTGAAGTGCATGACAGCATGTCACATGTTTTATGATGAAGGGAAAAAGGAAAAATTGAATAAAATAGATCTGTGGCTTAAATGAGTGAAGAGCACAGACCGGGTGATTAAACTCATAGCTAATAAGACATTAGGGTTATGTTGTGTGTTGTGCAGCTGATGGTTGATTTGGAGTGAATCTAGCTGATGATTTTTCTTTTGTTGTGAAGTTGAGCCTGCCGATTAGTATGATGGTATGATAAACCATGCTAATGGTATGATTTACCCTCCTGAGATGAGGAGCTTGTGTCATGACTTAACAAGGCCTTTTTATTTTGATACTTTCACAGTGCACTGAGAGTTTGGTTTGATAATCTCTGTTATTTTTTTATTTTTCATTTTTGAACAAGCACTGATTTTTGCTTGTGAATTTCTTTTCTTTGAGCAGATCTGCAAGTCGGGAATTAAAAGCGTTACACGTCGTCAAGAAAATTGTTGCAAGTGAGTTTCTCCACATTTAAAATGGGTTCAGGAGAAAGCCACTTATTTGGGACAATTAGGAAATGAGAGTCCCCCCCAAAAAGGATTCAACGAGGAAATCCAGTCTAAATTATTTTTCTTTTTGAAATAACGTCGTTTTGCTGAGCGTGGAAACGAATGCGATGATAATTTCCACAATTAGCAAAAGAAGGAACCACTGAGTGAATGAGTAAGAATTTTAAAATATCTGACTGACTGACTGAACATGATTGTGTGAAGCTAACCCCCACCTGACAAAGGTGCAGATGAACCCATGTGTTTCCTTTTACAGGAGCAGAAAGATGACAGCAACACTCGAGGTTGCATGATGATTTAACCTTTTAAATGCCATTTTCTGTGTCTGTGCATTTATCAGGTGTGTTATTCATAGGCTTGAGTTGCTCACAGAGATATCTGTGACAAAGTATGCATACGCCTGCGCAAGCGCTAATATTTGCATTTTCTTTTCTTACAGCATGCCAGTTCTTCATGTGAATTGATGATGCGATTTATACCAGGACAACTGGTTGATGTTTTTTCCTACTACAGGATTTCTGGGTTTATGTGTGAGGAAAACTGTGTTTACAGGTTATGAGTGGTGATGCTGTTGCATTGTGTTGATGGGAAAATGTGAAGGTTACTTTGATAATGTGAATAACCTGTGTGAAATTTCCTGTGTTGAGAACTGGTGTTACTTCTTTCCACAGCTAGGGTTGACTTTATGGTGTTTTTATGGCACCTCTGGAACCTGTTGACCTGTGTCTGACCTCTGTCTGACTACAGTCAATGTGTATTGCTAATGTTAATTTCTTTGAGAATGCTGTGGAAGATTCAGCTGAAACGGACAAGTGACATGAGTAAAACAAATAAGAGATACAGTGTTTCTGGGATAGTTTGATATGGGCTCATTAGCTGGCCACTTTTGAGCCCATAGTAATATATAAGTGGAGTGACTTTGCTTAAGAGCAGTCACCGATTACATTAATGTTGCCTGAGTACATGGGATGATCCATGTCTGAGGCGACTTATGAAAATAATTGTAGTTTACTGATTTGAGAAAACCTGCACATGACACTTGTCTTGCTGATGTTGAATGCTTCTTGTCCTTATGATACAATTGTTTACAGGTATGGAGTTTGATTTTACTTCCAGATTTTGTTTTCCAGGCCATGATAATGTGTATGCAGGCTCCTGGGAGAGCCAGGTGTTAAGCAAACTTAATATGCAAAGCACACTAACATTTTCATTGCAGGATTATAGGTCCAGGGTGGTGCTGCTCCAGGGGAGGAGATGCCCTGATGTTGCCTGGGATATGATCTAGCTAATCTTTTTCTTTAAGACAGGGATCCAGGTTTGGTGAGTTGACGCATGGGAATGTCCATGCGTCAAGAGGTGGAGTCCAAGGATTAACATTAAACAATGTTTTTTATTATTGTTGCAGTGATTTGTGTGATTAGCCGTTTTATTTACAAATATTAAACCTATGCAAGTGGTGCATCCATGTTCAGATGAGGCTTTGATGGCCTATAAGTGAAGTTCACTGAACTAAAGAATGTGGTTTGATGATTGTTGACATGCTCTCCAAATAGAAGTTTTTCTTCTTAGCAAGGAAATACAGGTGCAGCAGTAATCTCCTGAGAAATCTTCAGAGGCCCAGTGAGAAGCGTGAACCATTTCAGGCATAAAGGTCAAAAAGGGGGGAAATGTTAGATTTGTATTGTTGATTGTCATTTATGCTTAGAAATATTTACTTATATATGCTTAGAGTTTTGTAATTAGTTGTAGATTGGTAGAGGTTTTGATCCTTGATAGTCTGCAAACTTTGTGTGTATTAGACAGCACTTTGGGAGCATGAGAGGTCATACCGTGTCTTATTGTTTTATGGTAGGATTAACGTAGCTACGTCTGTTCTAGTCTAGGTGCTCTTTGTTTAGATGAACTGCAGGACTTCCTCACCGTGTTATCTAGGATGAACCATCTAGGGTGAGGGGGAGGCTACCCTCTTCCTGACCAAGGATGTTTGACCCTTTGATCAGCAGTCCCCACACACACACACACACACACACACACACACACACACACACACACACACACACACACACACACACACACACACACAGGCAAGGTACTCTTTGTTTGTATGTAGACGTCGTATGTTAATGAACCTATGCATATTCATGTAACCTCAATAAAAGGACAGTGTATGGGAGAACGGACGAGACCAACTGGAGTCAAGCGGTTGTCCGGTTCTCTCCCGTGCACGAGTAACATGAAGAAGTTTGCCTACTTGCGTCTTGCTTGCAGTGTAATTATATTGTCTTAACGTTCCAGCGAATAGGTTTATGCTACAAACCTATCACTCACATAACGCTCAGCGATTCTCTGTCACTATACACAGTTCGCGCGATTGCAAAGTGAAAGCAAAAAACAAGCGCAAATTCAAACGCGATTTCAATATGTCACATATTGACAGTGGCTCACCGATGCCAATGACATAACTACCCAGCTACATTTCCGAAGGGATGCAAAAGCATTGACATATAGTTTTCCTTCCTACGATAGCCCGATGGGCAGGGCAGCGATAGATTTTGGTAGCCCGACTGGAAAAATCGCTTGCCGGGCTAGCGATTTTGCGAGCCCTGGTATGGATTTGAACGGAACAGATCAACAGCAATAGCATTAATGAATGCTATTGAAAACATTTCATCAGAAAATATAATAATAATATATACTATAGGGGTATTCATTGATTTAAAAAAAAAAGCTTTTGACACTCTGCAACACTCCATCTTGATTTCTAAGGCTACGTTCACACTGCAGGTCTTAATACTCAATTCCAATTTTTCGATCAAATCCGATTTTTTTTTGTCTGCTTGTTCACACTACAGATGAAATGTGACAGCAAACACGGTCCTGTGTGAACCCTCAAAAGCGGCCCACATGCGCAAAAGAAGACATTACACAACGCGGTTCAGGCCCAGACCAAACCGTTTGTTTGACTGATGGCCCTTAATATAAAGACTTGTTTTGGACTTTACATTTCCCCAACTTTGCCGTAAGTTATTTTGTTATTTACATATGGCCTAATAATTATCCTTATTGCCGTTTTAGAAATCTGCAGATTATACAGTATAAATAAAATGTTCACGTTGTCCTTCCAACAGTTTCACTAACATCTACACGGGATGGACAGGAAGCGTTCGTGATGTCTTCTCAGGCACTTCTCCAGCGCTGATAATTGGCGTCCGTCTTCTGTCAGTGACGTAAAAGATGGATTTAATGCGACATGACCATTCAAACAGCAGTCGCTTTCTAAAACATCAGATATGTATCGGATTCAGTACCACATATGAAAGTGACCCAGATCAGATTTGAGCCGTTCAGACTGTCATACCATGATCAGATATGGGTTGCATAGGGTCAAAAAAGTCGGATTTGATGCGCTTTCGCCTGCAGTGTGAACGTAGCCCAAATTAAGTACTTGTGGTGTGAGAGGAATACTATTGAACAGGTTAAGCAGTTATTTAGATAATAGGTTTCAGCATGTGCAGTGTTTAGGCAATTCATCTGATAGAATGAAAATAGAGTGTGGGGTCCCTCAAGGTTCTATTTTAGGACCACTTTTTAATTTATATATAAACAACGTTTGTGATGTGTCAAAAATGTTCAATTTTGTTGTTTGTAGACGAAACAATTTTTTTTTTCCCGAGAAAACTTGAAAGAAATGGCTAAAATTATGGTTATTGAAATTTAAAAAAAAAAATTTAAAAATGATTTGATGTAAATAAGCTAACGCTGAATTTGGAAAAAAGACAGTTTATGATATTCAGAAACCATGTAAAGGAGGAAGAGATAATATTATCTATAGAGGGAGCATTAATTGAAAGAATGACAGGTTTCCATTTTCTGGGTGTAATAGTGGATGACAAGTTACCATGGAAACCTCATATTGAACATGTTAAAAAAAGTTGGCTAAAAGTATTTATATCCTGGGTAATGTAAGAGTGTGTGTGTGTGTGTGTGTGTGTGTGTGTGTGTGTGTGTGTGTGTGTGTGTGTGTGTGTGTGTATTAAAAAAAAAACCCAAAAAAACCACCCAGCACGCCCCTGCGGGCGGTTTATCCTTCAAGCTCGGGTCCTCTACCAGAGGCCTGGGAGCTTGAGGGTCCTGCGCAGTATCTTAGCTGTTCCCAGGACTGCGCTCTTCTGGACAGAGATCTCCGATGTTATTCCCGGGATATATATATATAAATATATTAGTATAGAGAACACAGTAATAGTTTGTATATAAAATCTAAATTATTAAAACTAGAAGATATAGTGAAATTATAGACATTAATTATTATATTTAGGGCAAAAAATAAAACACTACCTCTTAAGTTACAAAGTGTATTTGTATTGTGTTCAGAACATGGGGAGGGAAGAAGGAAGTTTTATTTTAAGCATCGGTTTGCTCGAACCACACAAAGGCAAATGTGTTCAACAGTCATGGGCATAAGAAACTGGAATTCTCTCAATGATCAACTCATGTGTTGTACAAAGGTTTCTCAATTTAAAATCTGCTATAACAATAAAACGATAAACCAATATGAAGAAGTTGAAAATAACAGAATTTAACTGTAGACAAAATTATCCTTTCAGTTTGATATTTAGTGGTATTGCTCAATGTTGAGCATATTGTTCTGTTTGTTTTGTCTTGTTTTGTTTTGCGTAGAATATTGTCTGAGTATAATTTTGGTTGCCTATTTGTATCATCACAGATAGGGGGAAGGTTTTAATGAGGTTTTCCTGATCCTTTTCCTGCATGGAAACAGTGTTACTTTAATTAACAGGAAGGTTGTGGATAAGAAATGAATTACTGCTGTACAATGTGTGAAACAAAACATTAAATAAGTAAATATGGACTTCCAGAGATCCACAAAGGAGTCCCGCTCAGACTCATCGGTAGCAGTATAAACTCAGCCAACTAAGTTTATACTGAACCTCATTATCATCCTAGGAGTTAAAAAAAAACATTTCAAAAATCCCTTTGTTAATGAGGAATTGAAAAATTTTACAAATGGAGAATTTATTCTACAATTCATTATTCAAGCACAGAATTCTTTATTTCGATGTGCGTGGCTCTTGTTGTCCTCCATATGGGGGTGTCAAAAATCACATTAGAAGTGGCACACATCACACGGGGGTACCTGTTGACGGTGTTAACAACACCTTTACATTCACTTGGTGAACTTGCAAACGCTTAGGATTTAGCTGAACCTGACTTTAGATGTTTCTGAAACAAGAAGGACATACTGATTTCCTCTCCTGATATTGAGAGTGTTGTATTGATATTTTAACCTTTAAGGAGCACAAAATGTATTAATCCTACTAACACATACACGCATGCAATGAAGCTGTGTTTCTGATTTTATGGTTCACTTAGTGGGATGAGAAGCAATATATGAAATATTGGACTAATATTATATTAGGAAAGATGATTGAATTATAGCAGGGGTGAACAGAATGCAGCAGAGGGATTAAATGAGTGAGACTAGTAGATTCTTAGTTTCTTGTTCCTGGTGTGTGGGGGAGGTTTTACCATGACATACACCTTGTTACTTGGGATTGTTTGCCATTTTTGCAAACGATTCCTTTATCGATTCCAATGACGTCACCACGTTGCGGAGCGTCAGTTACCTGGCAGGAAACACGGCTCAAACGCTCAAAAGTTTGGTTATACTTTATGAGAATGGATGACAACAGGGCAACTTGCAATACTTGCCAAATTTATATTTCATTTAAGGGATACCCTCACCTATGGCCACGAGCTGTGGGTAGTGACCGGAAGAACAAGATCGCGGATACAAGCGGCAGAAATGAGCTTCCTCCGAAAGGTGGCTGGCCTCTCCCTTAGAGATAGGGTGAGAAGTTCGGCCATCCGGGAGGGGCTCAGAGTAGAGCCGCTGCTGCTCCACATCGAAAGGAGTCAGTTGACAAGGATGCCCCCTGGGTGAGGTGTTCCAGGCATGTCCCACCGGGAGGAGGCCCCGGGGCAGACCCAGGACATGCTGGAGAGATTATATCTCTCGGCTGGCCTGGGAACGCCTTGGTATTCCCCCGGATAAACTGGAGGAGGTGGCTGGGGAGAGGGAGGTCTGGGCCTCTTTGCTTAGGCTGCTGCCCCCGCGACCCGGCCTCGGATAAAGCGGATGAAGATGGATGGATGGATGGATTAAAACACTACGAATATGCAAAAGCATTTGCTCACAAAACACACGATAACCTTAAATGAATGTCGTGTCTTTAATCCCGCTCCGGACTCGTGAATCAGCAGCAGGGACATTATTAAATATTCTTGTGTAATTGCTACAGAATAATTTATGTTATACTTTGTTATTGCTACAGAAGAATATTTATTTTATTATTTTACATTTACAATTTTTTTTCCTGGGGACCCTGTGACACCCCATTGGAGAGCCGTAGGCTGTGGATCTCTTAAGATCTCACTGTTGGGTTTATAAGGCCATGTTACTCCTAAATTTATATCTTGTTCAAAGAGAAGATATAAAACAAAGTTCTAAGCTAATCGACCTTAATGTTCTCATTTAAAAAAAAAAAAAGAATCGATAAGAGAATCGATAAAGAATTGAATCGTTAAACAGAATCGAAACTGGAATCGGAATCGTGAAAATCTTATCAATACCCATCCCTGGATGTATGTATGTTTTTTCAGGAACAGGAAGATCACAGCGACATCCTAGGGTCGCATGAACTTGTGGGCTATGCAGACTTAATCTTGTAATTGTTCATTTCTGTGTGTATTTACCGTGTGCTATGCTATTTTCATGATGTGGTGCCAGATTTCTTTTCCTATGTATTAATAATATCACATTAGTAATAGTAATATTATTTCCTCACTTTAGTGTTCACCAGTTGTATGCATTCGCATAGAATGTTATCATAAGTGGGCCCCATATTATTGCACCTTCACAGTGGACCCATCGTAGACTGGAAGATCTCCAGAAATCCTACTTTAAGGGAGGTGACATGTGGTTGTAATTTTTCTCCGATCCATCCTTTATTTCCCTGCGTTTGAAGGATGGGTCAGATTCAACAATTGTCATAGCGCAACAAATTTCATAGCGCAAAAAAACCAAACAGCGGATGGTTGATGTGGGGCAGCCAAATAGTAAACTTTTAAAAGTAGGGCTGGGCTATATCATACCGCTCACGGTAATACCGGTATAATGTTGGGCAACGATAAGAAAATTAAATACCCCGATAAAATAAGGGTAAAACACGCATGCGCATTGCCTTTGTTTTCATATGCACATGGCTGGAAAAAGCACAGTGGTGACAGCGAATGAGAAGGGCGAAAGCGGATCGTTGAATGAAACGGATGAACCAGAATTGGTTTGTAAAAACGTTGCAACTTCAATGGCGCGGAACTGGTTTAGCTTTCGTCCATTAGATACACAACAAAGCACTATTTTTGGTAGAACGTGCTAGCAGGCCACCGTTATTACCGTGTTTTTTGGAAAATACAGCACAACACTAAAATCAATCCTTTGATTTTTCTGAAAATTGACAGTGAAAATAGTGAAAATACATTGACAGTTGTTTTTGGTTTTTTTGCACTAATAAAATTGTGGAGTTGTAAAGTATTTTGTCTAGCGTCAATTATATCATTATCGCAAATTTTCTAATTATATTGTGATAAATATTTTTTAATCATATAGCCCTGCTCTATTTAAAAGTACTGAATGCTATGCCGCTTATTTGATTGCAAATGTTAAAAAACAAAGAACATTAAAACATGACTGTTGGAGAGATGTCGGCAAAGTTATGTGACATTAGTGATGTTTGTACAGGGTGGGCCATTTATATGGATACACCGTAATAAAATGGGAATGGTTGGTGTATCAAGTTACATTGAAACCAAGCACACCATTGTTTTTTTTTTTTGTGACATTACCAATAAGTGTGACGTGTCACATGGCCCTCTTCTTATTGAAAAAACAAAAGTTGTATCCAAGATGGCCGATTTCTAAATGGCCACCTTGGTCACCACCCATTTTGAGGAGTTGCCCCCTCGCATATACTAATGTGCCACAAACAGGACTTTAATATCACCAACCACCCTGTACTTTCAGCATTAACATGGTTTTAAAGCCTTCACTGTAAAATATATAGTATGTAAATCTTACAGAGAATGTCTTGATTTTATGGATAATTAAAGCCAGTCATATATCCACAAACACAGCAAGCTGAAATCCACTGAAAACAGTCGACTGAAAACAGTGAGAGAAAGTACTCGGGGCCTTCAAGTTAAACACTATGAAAGGCACATCAACCACACTTATACAGACTGTATATAACAACCAACTCTAAAATGATCATTTGCAGAGGAAAAGACACAGACAGACTCTGCTTACAGGATGTGATGTGACAACACTAATGAAATATTGATGTGTCATATTTGTTCAAGACGTTTTTCTTAACAGGGGTGGTAATTCCCATGACTTTGTGTATATAATTTGGAATTTTTTTTACAACTGTGGGTCAAAAATAAATACATGATATTATTTCATTCATTCATGGTTCATTCGAGTCGATGTTAGTGCAAACAAAGTAAACTGCACGCTTTAGTTGTGAAGCAAAAACGCTGAAATCGGAGAAATAAAACGTGCGAGGAGAACGATAACGACGACAAGAGTCTCCCGATCGTTTACTCTCGCCTTCCTGTGAACAACACCGGCGTGTTTGACAATATCACCAACTCGCGACATTTTTAAACATTTTGTTGTTCAACAGCATCAAGACTGACGGAGTGTGTTTGAGTTAACCTCACAAGTGTCACAGATGACACATTTGGTGTTTTTTTGCTGGTTTGTCGGTAGCAGCTCCTGAAACGCAAGTCTACCACACATCTGTTCGACCAACGCCAGTTAATCTGGAACACGGGCCGATTTTTTGTCCCAGTCCAGCCCTGGATGCATCTGGAGACGGTCCTATTAAGTCCTATTCTAAAGGCTGATTGCCCTCCCCCACGCTTGTACCTGTGGCTTTCTGTCCTGGAGGTGGGGGCTGGTTGTTCTCCTGCCCGGTGTTCCAGATCTACTGGCGTTTAGATCAACTGGCGTTAGTCGAACAGATGTGTGGCAGTCTTGCGTTTCAGGAGCTGCTACCGACAAACCAGCAAAAAAAAAAAAAAAAAAAAACGCCAAATGTGTCACCTGTGACATTTGTGAGGTTGTCTCAAACACACTCCGTCAGTCTTGATGCTGTTGAACAACAAAATGTTTAAAAATGTGGCGAGTTTACCTGGTGATATCCTCATGCGCGACGCGATCGCGAAAACAGCAAACAAGTAATACCACGCCGTTGTTGTTCACAGGACAGCAAGAGTAAACGATCGGGAGACTCTTGTCGTCGTTATCGTTCCCCTCGCACGGTTTATTTCTCCGAATTCAGCGTTTTTGCTCCACAACTAAAGCGAGCAGTTTACTTTGTGCACTAACATGGACTCGAGTCAACCAGCGCCACCTCTGGCCAAGTGCCACAGCCTACAGCCAGATCAACTGGTGACACACATCTGCAGCACGTTTGAATCAGTGTCATGCACAGAGGCGGAGCCAGACATTTGAAACACCCGGGGCTTAGCCCAAAAGGGTAGTATGCATGTGGGATTTTTTTTTTTCCCTTTTGGGGGGGTGGGGGGGGGGGGGGTAGAAATGACTGAAAGATTAATTGGCTCTGTTTTGAGTTTTGTTCAAAAAGAATGACTTCATATAGGGAAAATATATATATCACATGTGCAGGACACCTTAAACTAGTTTTTTAATTAAGCAGCAAGGCAGAACAAGGTCAGGGCTGTATCAAGACACGAGGACTAAACCCCAATTCAACCAGACCCAGAACTGATCCAGAATTAAAACAGGACTACAACAGTTCAAAATCAGGACTACTGAGGATTTAACCAAGACAGAACCAGAATCAGAACTAGATGATAGTAGCACTAAAAATCATCATAGACTTGCACTACACTTATTTTTTAATTTTACCAAAGTACAATATTTAGATTGAGAAAAGTTTATATAATTATTTAGCCTTGTTGTGCAAACAAGCCTGCAGAACTTAATAAATATAGAATTTGAAAAATAACAAACCTAAAAAGAAACACTAGGTACGAGATACATGAGGACCTATGATACGGTGATACTTTTGGTAAACAACCATTTGACTAACATGTGTGTCTCACCTGCTCTTGTTCATCTCTGTTCTGTCCTCATTCTCCATCTCAATCTCTGTTCCTCTCTCTCCCTCTTTGTGCTGACAATCATCAAATATACAGTTGAAACCACATATTTATGTACTCTTCAGATCAAAACACAAACACTTTTTTAATTGTAACATCAAATCAGACTAAATGTTTATTTTTTTTTAGATTGATAAATATAAAAAACATATTTGTTAACTTTAAGAGTAAAGAGAGAAATTGTCTGTATTTCTTAATTGCAAATGGCACCAAATTGTATTCAAACCTGAGCCACACTTATGGAGCTCCACAGTTCTTTTCCTGGTGTTTTGGTTGACATCTCTTGATTTTCCCATTTCAAAGAAACAGGCTCTGTGTTTTGCCTTATATGCATCCACAGCTGTGCCACCAATTTACTCACATGTACTCTACGAACCTATCAGAAGCCTCTTCAGCTCAGAATGGAATCGTCTGGAGTTTCTTATTAATTAACAAACATAATGTACATGTACTCCTAAATTTGATGAAAGTGATAAAAAACAGAAAGCTCTGTCTCTCTTTATTCTGACATTTAACTAATTCAAAAGATATTTCAATATTTATCTAAAACAAAAGTTTACTCTAAATTGATGTTGTACAGTAAAAATGTTTTATGTTTTCTCCCTAAAGTGTAAATATCTGGTTACAAATGTAAATATCCTGCTGTGTACTGAAATCCCTCTTGTTTTGCATAGAAATATACTGAACAACATGCAAAGCATAATATATAAAATAACATTTACCTGAGTTTTTCTTTGAAAGAAGCCTCTAATGTCCATTCTTATGTTTCAGTACATAACTGAAACCGATTTAGTCGGGGAGGGTAAGAACTGAAAATATGAAATAAACACACGTAAGCTAAGACTCTCTAAAAAAATAGCATTTGTTCGGCTTTTCATTTCGCCATTTGTTGATTCACTTGAACAGCAAGTAACGTAATATTGGTCAAGTGATCAGTTTGACATCAATCTTTTGTGATACACCGTCATATTTACATTATTTGTACGGTACAAATGATTTGCTTTGGTACCTGGTCAAACTTAAGCTCTCCTTAGTATGGCTGGCTCCGTCTCTCCAACAGCGCACTCACGGGCAGCAGCTGCCCCGCCCCCTCGCTAAGTCGCTTAGTGCCTGAGCTCGGATCATACCAATATCAGGGGGGGGATTCACGCACAGTCGTAAATTCCCACAGTGTGCACTATGTGCTTCGAATATTGTGTGTACTTTTTATTTTATACAGTTGTCAGCCAGGCATCTAACTATGAAAAAATTACACTCCAAAATACCCCGGGCTTCTGACAAAACAACCCGGGCTTAAGCCCAGTAAGCCACCCCCACGCTCCGCCCCTGGTCATGCACATTTGTACCTTTCAATTGTGTGTTTGTGCGTCATGCAAATAAACCATTGAAAAGAATGAAATGATATCATACATTCCTTATTGGCCTACATTTGTACAAAATTCCAAATTATATACACAAAGTCATAGAAATCACCACTCCAATTGGTCATCATGATTTTGATATTCTCTTTTTCCATAACAATGAAATACACCTTGGACAAATATGACAAATCAATATTTCATTAGTGTTGTCACATCACATCCTGTAAGCAGAGTCTGTCTGTGTCTTTTCCCTGGAAATGAATATTTCCAGCCAATATAGGCAATCCATCAACATGGCTGGAGTTATATACAGTCTGTATAAGTGTGGTTAATCTAATGAACATTTGTAAGGAGATGGCAGTTACTGTGAATTCACAGCAGTTACACAGTGATTAGTAATAAACAGCCAGTGAGAGTGAGTGGATTTAAGAAAGTCAGTGACTCAGGTGTGTCACTTGGTTTGTCATCTGTTTGTGAGACTGGAGGAGACGTAGAAATCCTTTGTTTTAAATCTTAGTTAGGAAGATTCCTGTTTGAAAACAAGCACTTTCTGTGAGAAATGCAAGAAGTACATCTGCAGAAAGCACACAGTTACATTCTGTCCATCATGTGGACAAAATTGAAAATGTTGAGCATTGAAAAACTGAGAATGTTGGGCAAGTTCAAAAGAAATGTGTTTGTAAGAACGAAAAACCAAATTGTTCCTAAAATAGTTATGGAAAGTCAAACTGTTGTATGTCTGTGTTCTACATGTTTATCTGATGGGAAATAAAGTTGCTATTGTTTTATTGCAGTTTTTGGATAATCCTGAGTGGATTTACACAGTACGGGTCAAAATGACCCGCAACAAAATCAATGTCAATTGTTTGTTCTTCAACATAGTACAAGGGTTAATTTCCAAAACTTCCATATGATCTTCAATTTGTAGCAGATCCACTACCACACAGCAGCTGGAGCAGTCTCCAATGGAGGTCAGTCCACTGCTGCCACCTGTGGCCAAATACCATAGCCTACTACTAGATTAACTTGTGACACATCTGCACCTGCTGCTATGATCACATTGAGTAAAGGCTGAGTGGCTGCACTTACCCCTGGTACATCCAGATCTACCCACAAACATGTTGACATATGCAATCCCAGCAATGTGGATTGTCAACACTAAAAACAATCAGTAAGCAAAGACAACAGGGATCACTTTTTACTGTTTATTTAGCACCCACAACATTTGTAGTCGCCTTCTGCACAAGGGAAGTCCACACACACTGTGTGGTACCACTTTCCACAGAAGGTGCATTCAATCTGCAAGATTGAATGAGATACTAATCACCTGCTGTACATTCACAGTAACTACCATCTCCTTACAAATGTTCATTAGATTGACCACATTTATGCAGACTGTATATCACAACCAGCTCTAAAATGTTTGTTTGCAGAGGAAGACACAGGCAGACTACGCTAACGACATGTGATGTTACAACACTGATGAAATATTGGTGTGTCATATATTTGTTCACGACATTTTTCTTATGGGCAAAAGTATTGATATGAGGATAGTAATTCTTGTGACTATGTGTATGTCATTTGGCATTTTGTACAAATGTAGGCTGATAATAAATATATGATACCTCACCGACCGACCACAGTATGTGAGGACTCAGGGCTGTGTGTCGGACAGGGTCGTCTGCAGTACGGGGGCCCCACAGGGAACGGTTCTGGCTCCGTTCCTCTTCACCATCTACACTGCAGACTTCTCCCACAATTCCACCCAGTGCTTCCTGCAGAAGTTCTCTGATGACTCTGCAATAGTCGGCCTCATCACTGATGGGGACGACAAGGAGTACAGAGGTCTGACCCAAGACTTTGTGGACTGGTGCCAGCTGAACTACCTCCAGATCAACGCCAGTAAAACCAAGGAACTGGTGGTAGACTTCCGCAGGCACAAGCATTCTCCACTGCAACCACTGAACATCCAAGGTATGGACATTGAGGCTGTGGACAGCTACAGGTACCTTGGTGTTCATCTGAACAATAGACTGGACTGGACTCATAACTCAGACGCCCTCTACAGGAAAGGGCAGAGCAGGCTGTACCTGCTGCGGAGACTCAGGTCGTTTGGAGTGGAGGGCCCACTCCTGAAGACCTTCTATGACTCTGTTGTGGCTTCTGCTATCTTTTATGGTGTGGTCTGCTGGGGCGGCAGCATCTCTGCTGGGGACAGGAAGAGACTGAACAGGGTGATCCAAAGGGCCAGCTCTGTTCTAGGATGCCCTCTGGACCCAGTGGAGGTGGTGAGTGACAGGAGAACGGCGGCTAAGCTGTCATCCCTGATGGACAACATCTCCCACCCCATGCAGCAGACTGTGACAGCACTGAGCAGCTCCTTCAGTGGGAGACTGCGGCACCCACGGTGTGGGACGGAGAGATTTCGCAGGTCTTTCCTCCCCACTGCTGTCAGACTCCACAACAAAGACTTTAACTGATCAAGCACACACATCCATACATATGAAATAATACTAAGTGCAATAATCCTTTCTGTCATCGTTGTATTTTTACTCAGTTGTATATAGTATTTGTATTTGTATTCTATTTTTATCTTATTGTATATTTATTTTATTGTATTCTACTGTATATAGTATTTTATTCTATTCTGTACAGTTGTGTACTGTATTTATTCTTATTGTATTCTAATTTTTGCCTCATAACTTTTGCACTGTCCACTTCCTGCTGTGACAAAACAAATTTCCCACGTGTGGGACTAATAAAGGTTATCTTATCTTATCTTATATCATTTCATTCATTTCAATGGTTTATTTGCATGACGCACAAACACACAATTGAAAGGTACAAATGTGCATGACACGAATTCAAACGTGCTGCAGATGTGTGTCACCAGTTGATCTGGCTGTAGGCTGTGGCACTTGGCCAGAGGTGGCGCTGGTTGACTCGAGTCCATGTTAGTGCACAAAGTAAACTGCTCGCTTTAGTTGTGGAGCAAAAACGCTGAATTCGGAGAAATAAACCGTGCGAGTGGAACGATAACGACGACAAGAGTCTCCCGATCGTTTACTCTTGCTGTCCTGTGAACAACAACGACGTGGTGTTACTTGTTTGCTGTTTTCGCGATCGCGTCGCGCATGAGGATATCACCAGGTAAACTCGCGACATTTTTAAACATTTTGTTGTTCAACAGCATCAAGACTGACGGAGTGTGTTTGAGTTAACCTCACACATGTCACAGATGACACATTTGGTGTTTTTTTGCTGGTTTGTCGGTAGCAGCTCCTGAAACGCAAGTCTACCACACATCTGTTCGACCAACGCCAGTTAATCTGGAACACGGGCCGATTTTTTGTCCCAGTCCAGCCCTGGATGCATCTGGAGACGGTCCTATTAAGTCCTATTCTAAAGGCTGATTGCCCTCCCCCACGCTTGTACCTGTGGCTTTCTGTCCTGGGGGTGGGGGCTGGTTGTTCTCCTGCCCTGCAGCCAATCCTTTTGTTCATATTCAAAGACTGTTTTTCTGTATGTATTCTTACCCCCTAAAACCCGTCGTATTGTAATGTTGCAAGCAATCACAAACTCTACAGTCTGTCTAACTCCAATGTATACCAAGCAATCTATTATTCTCAACAGAGCTAAAAGCTTACCTTTAGATGAGCCCACAAACCGAGAGAAACTCCGTGATGAAGCTGGAAGTCTTAACAAACAGATCAGGGAGCAGAGACCCACGTGGTTCACGCTGATCTGAGCTACGATCCAGGAAATAAGGGTGTTCAGATCGATGCAGAAATTGATCCCAACGTTGGTAGTGGTATATGTTCCTGTAAGTTTACTACTTTACTCCAGTTTCATGAAAAAGTAACTCTCTCTCTGCTCGACACCTCTCCTGCACACACACACACAATTTCTCCGCCCCTTTTTCCCGACTCTGCCGTGATTTGTTACTCGGTTTGGTCACATGACTCACTTGCACAACGTAACCACGCGGGGTTTTTTTTTATTTTTATTTTATTTTTTTTAAATAAACTTTATTTAACAAACAATGAGTATACAACATACGAACAGATGAAGTATACAAAACAACAGAACATGAATACACAAAGCCAGGGGTAAAAGAAAAAGGTAACAATTATAAGAATACACGCAAAAATTCACATACATAAATTGTTTTGAGAGCCTTTTTGTTGGTGGAGTCTGATATTGATTGTATGTACATTTCCACATCCTTAAAATAATGCCAGAAATATGGTGTTTTGTTAGTAAACTTACATTTATGGATAAAAAATTTAGCTAAAAGTATTAACAAATTTATCATAAAAAAACATTTATCATGCTTCTTGGGGAACTTAAAGAAACAGAATAAAACATTTTCCCATCGTAAAGAAAACTCCCTTAAAATATGGACAATAACAAACCTGCTAAATTCCTTCCAGAATCTCTGTGTAAAAGAACAGTACCAAAAAAGATGTGTCACAGTTTCTGGATGATCCCCACAGAAAGTACAATTAGTATTTATGTCCCTTTTAAATTTTACCATGTAGTGACTGGCTGGATAACATTTATGTAGAATTTTAAATGAGACTTCTTTTACCTTATTTACAATCAAATATTTATGGGGGACCATCCAGACTGTCTTCCACTTGATATCTGGAACAAATCGGTTCCAATAAGATATTATATATGGGAGAGAGACGATATCTTCTTGGAATAAGCTACGTATTCTTTTATTGCTATTACCAAGTTCCTGTGAAAAGCAGATTTTTCCTATTGGTGACTCAGCTGGATCAGAGAGAGTGACTGAGGTAGAGATCGAGCTGTCAGTGTTTTTATATAACATTAAAGTCCCTGAGGGTATGGCACCAAGCACCATTGAGAATTCCTGAACACTGATCGGAAAATTATATAGTGCAATAAAGTCGTTGTAAGTAAGTAGTTGTCCCTCTTTATTAACCAGCTGAGCCACCAATAGGATCCCATTTTGGATCCAAGTTTCCAGGAAAAGTGATTTATTTTTATATAAAATATCTCTGTTGTTCCAGATAAGGTATTTGTGAGGTGAGAAGTTGTGTTTATAAATGAGGGTCCACGCTAAGAGGACCTGCTTATGGAAGGATGAAAGCTTTACAGGGAGTTTCTCAACATTGTAATTACAATTTAAAACAAAATTAAAGCCACCAAAATGAGAGAAAATATAATATGGTATAAAGTTCCAGATAGAGGTAGGGTTTTTAAGAAAATGTTTAGCCCAATTAATTTTGAAAGTGTTATTTAAAGTATAAAAGTCTAAGACGTTAAGCCCACCTGATTCGTACTTATTCATCACAACAGTTTTTCTAATATAATGCGTACGGTTTTTCCATATAAAATTAAAGAGCATACGGTCAATATCTTTACTAATTTTCTTATCTAGATGTAAGGAGAGAGCAGCATATGTTAATCGGGATATCCCTTCTGCTTTAGTAATTAACACTCTACCTTTCAAAGACAAGTCCCTTTGCAGCCACTGGTTGAACTTTTTTAGGGTTTTCTGTATAATTGGAGTGAAGTTTGAAGAGCATCTTGATTTTTGGTCTTTGGATATTAGCAGTCCCAAGTATGTGACTTCTTGTTTAACAGAGATATTACAGATAGTATTTGCAGGGCAGTCTTTAATTGCTAGTAACTCACACTTTTTAAGATTTAGGCATAAACCAGAGGCCTCAGAGAAATCACTAATCACAGTAAGGGCTGGAGGGATTTGGTTCGCATTCTTCAAGAAGAGTGTGGTGTCATCGGCTAACTGGCTGATGACGAGCTCCTTATCAGCTATGGTGATTCCTTGTACAACACTGTTTGAAATATTAGTTGCAAGAATTTGTGTACAAAGTAAAAATAAATATGGTGAAATAGGACATCCTTGGCGAATACCACGTTTCAGGTCAAATCTCGGCGTGGAGCCGTTAATCATTTTAATAGAACTATTTCCATTTGTGTATAAGGTTTTGACAGCTTTACAGAAAAACTTGCCAAAGCCAAATTTTTCCAAAGAGTGGAAAATAAATTGATGTTCAATTGTATCAAAAGCCTTATAAAAATCCAGGAAGAGAATGAAACTATTGTCAGGTATCAGATCAGAGTAATCAAGTAAATCCAAAACCAGTCTAATGTTATTAGAAATGTGTCTGTTTCTCATAAAGCCTGATTGTGTCTCATCAATAATTGTTTCCAAGACCTCTTTAATTCTGTTAGCAAGTATTAAGGCCATAACCTTATAGTCATTATTAAGCAGGGAGATGGGTCTCCAATTATCAATAAAGAGTAAGTCTTTGTTTGGTTTTTGAATAAGTGTTATGAGACCTTGAGTAAGAGAAGGAGGGAGGGTGTTATTCTCTATACTTTCTGTAAAAACCTGCAGTAAAAATGGAGCCAGGAGATTAGAAAATGATTTATAAAACTCTGCAGTCAAACCATCTGTGCCGGGAGATTTATTGGCCTTAAGTGCAGAAATGGAATTACAAACTTCCTCCACAGTCAGAGGGCTGTCACAAGAACTTCTATCTTCCACAACAATAGATTTTAGGTTTTTAATATTATTGAAAAATCCTGTTGAGACAGCCTCATTATATTTTGAGTCGTATAGTTTAGTATATAATTCGGCACAGAAATGTGAAATTTCTCTAGGATTGTCAGAGACAATGCCATTAATATTTAGTTGATGAATAGAGTTTGTTTTTGATCTGTATTTTTCAAGTCTGAAAAAGTAAGCAGAATTTTGTTCGCCCTCCTCCAGCCACCTCTTCCTGGATCTTATGAAAGCACCCTCAGCCTTGCGTCGATATAAACCGTCCAATTTATTTTGAAGTTCTAGTAAACTTAATTTATCTTTCTCTGAGATTTCTTCTGGGGACTTCTGGTAATAAGAGGCAATTCTGCTTATTACTTCTTGTTCTTCAGCTTTCCTTAATTTAGCAATTTGACTCCCGTATCTTCTCAAGAATTTGCATGCTTCAAATTTAAAAAGTTCCCAATTGGTACAAAAGGACTTCTCTCTGTTAGCTTTGTTCCAATAATAAACAATTAAGTTATTAATCTGCATGTTAACCATTTTATCTTTTAGTAAAGAATTATTTAACTTCCAATAAGAGAATTTATGAGGTATATTATCCAGTGTAAACATTTGGACGTTAATATGAATTGCTCTATGATCAGTGAGGGGGGTGGCAAGTATATTAACGGTAATATTATCTTTATCAATACAGTCAGAAACAAGCCAAAAGTCAATACGTGATTGCCTGGATCCTGTCTTATTGCTCCAAGTAAAGAGTCTATCATCTGGAAATTTTTCTCTCCAAATATCCACAAGATTAAATTTTCCCATAAATTTTTTTAAGTTTGCACTGTATGAAGACTGCTGCCCTGGAGGCCACCTATCAACCGTATTGTCTAAAGCAATGTTAAAGTCTCCACCAATTAAGAGGACTGAATTTGGGTATTTGGAGAGCCAGAAATTAATTCTTTCTTCTAAGGAGTCAAGTAATTTATCATTTTCAGTTTTATTATTGTAACCATATATATTTACTGCAATGAAAGTACTGTTATTGTGTCTGATTAGTGAGCAGAGGTAGTGTCCTAAGGTGTCACAGTCAGAGTGTAACACATCTCCAGAAAAAGAATTTTTAAGCGTGGCAACTCCAGCAGAACGCTCAGAGCCATGGGACAACCAGACTTCATTACCCCATTGTGATTTCCAAAAATTTGTATCAGCAGGTGTGGAATGACTCTCTTGGAAAAAGCAAAAATCTGTTTTAAATTGTTTGGCAAATAAAAACAAAGCTTTGCGTTTACATGTTTGTCTTAAACCCCTGGTATTAAGATAAACAAATGAAAAAGACAAAGTTATTAGAAAAAAGAAAGAGAAAAAGTAAGTTCTAAACTTCTACAGCTAAGAATAGATCTATAGGATAAGGGGACCGGGTGCTGCACAATTTAGGTAGTAGAACAGTAAAAACCCTGAGTGACTAAGCTTACAAAAATACAGTATTTAACTATCTACTATGGTTTAAATATAGCTTTTTATAGATAAACACACTCTTCAACACAAAATAAAATTTTAACCTGAGGGTGAAAATACCAAGTTCACCATGCAAACAAGCTCACAGAAATGTCATTTCGGAGACTGAATAAGCGTCTCTATGAAGGAGGGAAAACTTCTGATCCACTGATGAATCCTCGGCCTCCCACGAAATAAGCCGGCTTACCCTCCTTACGGGCTTTGTCTATCATCGGCCACAGTTTGTCACGACGTTCTCTGTCCTCCCTGGACAGATCTTCAGCGAACCTCAAATGATTGTCCTGCAGGTAGGAGGATGTTTTGGCTGCTTTCCATACAGCATCTCTGTAGATTCGGGAGGTGAACTGCACGATGATGCCTCTAGGTCTGGTGCTACCTTGTCGCTTGGCTCCGAGTCAGTGTACGGTGTCGATAACGTCAGGCAGCCTACGATTTTGTTCTGGCAGAACAGACTGGCATATCACAGTCACCTTTCCCCTTACGTCTTCTTTCTCAGCCTCCTTGACTCCATGTAGTCTGAGATTCCACCTCCTGGAATATCTTTCCAACTCAGATATTCTCTGTTGGCAGTTGTCCACTCGACCTTCCTCTTTAGTTACTTTTTTTTCCAAGTCGCAAACTTTCCCCTTCATATCTTTCATTTCCGCGCACACAAAATCAATCGTCTTTTTGAGACCCTCAATCTGGAGCGTATTCTCTTTCACCATGTTCGAGTTCTCTCTCACCATGCTCTCAATGTTATCAGACCTGGTGTTTATTAGTGCCGACAGACGAGAAATTATCTCATTTACATCAACTGGGTCAGAGCTGCTGCGTTCGTACATCACCTTCTTCGGAGCTGGCGATTGGAGAGGTGTAACAGGGAGAGGTGGGAACTCATCCATTTCTTCTTCGGCTAACTTGAGTGCCACCGTAGTGGCTGCGTAGTTATGGAAGCTATCCATTAGCACGTTGCTGGACGTAGCACTCTCCTCGTTAGCATTCTCAGGCGCTATCTTAGACTTGGAACTTTCCAGTCCCCTTTTCGCTCCTTTCTGATTCGGCATTCTGCTGCTTCTTGCCCTATGATTGCTGTATCTTCTCTTATTTAGTGAATTGTTAGTGTTAGCAGCATAAAGCTTAGGTTTTACCGTTGTTCACGAACTTTCTGTGCAGAACTCGGTAGAGAGCGTCTACTCACTCCGCCATCTTGGCACCCACCGTAACCACGCGGGGTTATCACTACCCGATCCGTACCGGAAACCCGATCGGTACCCCGCATGCGCGAAAGGTTTCTACTTCCGGTCGTAGCGTTTTACGATAGTTATGGGTCAGAGTAAGAGTTAAGATGTTAAGAATAACAAGTATATCTTAAAATGTTTGCAATAATGAAGCGTTTCAGTACAATGTAGACAAAAATGAAAAATAAAAAGAAAGTTACGGATCAGGACTCTCCGATCCTTACTGCGCATGTGTAAAGTCTGACCGTACAAATCGGGTCTACCCGATCCGTACCGCGCATGTGCAGATGTTTTCTTCTTCTTCTGTTCGTTTAATGGCAGTTTACTCCCCAGTGTACGAGGATACCGCCACCTGCTGACCGAGCGAATAAACCCTATTATAAACTGAATTATCGTCATTACAAACGTGTGTTAAATCTGATTTAGCGATAGTCGAGTGTGTTTATGCTTGTCTGTGAGGAGAGGATTGTTGGAATAGTGATGATGATGTGCGCTATCACTGTCAATTGTCAGTAAACACTTCATCTGGCTGATGAATCTACACGTGAGATATTACAAAGTCTGCATTATTAACTCTGTAATTAGGCGCCATTCTTCTTATTTTACGGCGCTGTTGCTCAATCGGGGGACGCTCTCTGTTGAGGAGAAAAGCATGAATTTCTTTGTATACGGATTATCCATTGTTTAAATGTCCCGGGCAGTCGAAAAGGAGGCAGAGCTGTTGAGAAATGCTAGGAGCTAACTGGGCGCTAACCGTATCAATCAAATATATTGAATGTCGCAATGTTGGCAAAGAGAGGAAGTGACGTAAGATTTGCGCATGCGGGGTACCGATCGGGTTTCCGGTACGGATCGGGTAGTGACAGGGGTGTAATTTCAAAATTAGCGCTTAGCGCTTTGGAGTTGACGTCACGCCACAATGCATTGTGGGAGCGCAACGCCATTTTCGGGGTCTACGAATCAAAACAAACACACTGGTCGTGTCCAAATTCATGGGCTGCATCCTCTTGACGACCCGGCCTTCGCGGTATACTTGGGCCGGGTCCTCAGAACAGAATGTAGGGTAGGCCTGAAGTAAACGGCCATGAAATTGGACGGTCTCGCCTTCTGATTAGCGTCACCGCTGTCTCGGTGGAGTTTAATAAACTCAGCCGTCTGCTCCTTGCTATCTAAAATATAACAGGACTAGGGATGGGTATCGTTTAGGTTTTATCCGATACCGGTGCCAAATCGGTACTTTTGAAACGGTGCCGGTGCTTAAACGGTGCTCGAACCGGTGCTTAAAGAATGGAGAACACAAACTTTGTCCAAAAACCTCTCATGTTCAGCTGTATTTTTGTAAAAAGATAACAATGTTAGCCTTTTCTGCAGCTATGGGGCATATATGGTATCACTCTTGGCTGGAAGCAGTGCTTAAACAATGGAAAAAAAACACAAACTTTGTCCAAAAACCTCTCATGTTCAGCTGTTTCCCACTTTTTCTTTGGTCATTTTAGCTATTTTGTCCAGGGTGAAGGGTGTATCTGCCATCAAACAAGAAGACAGCCGCATGTAGCTATGATGATGTTTGCTAGTTCACCTTACATGCATTAATGTAATAACGTGGTTAGCCTACTCAACGTAAATTACACTTGAACAACATTAAGCTACTCACGCAGAGAAGAACGGCTGCTGCTGCATCAATATCCTCATCATTTCTGCTACACTGGCAGGGCTAGGGGCCAGGACTCTATTCTTCGGGTTTTTGGGGGATGTTGCTCCGGGTCCAATAACTGGCAACCCACCCAACGTTCACAGTGTGAGGTCTCGCAGCAAGCTATCAAATACGGCGCATTTCTCGGCTTTTAAAAAAAACGCTATGCGTCGCCAGGTGTTTCATCGGATTCGAGGTGTTACCTCCTTTGACAGTATCACAGTATCAGCTTAAAGCACTTGTTGCTGCTGAGTTTGCATATTTTGCTTTGAAGTACAGCCAGACTTTTGACCGTTTCGCCTTGGACATTTTTAATCTGTAGCTCTGCTGTAACTGAACGTACGTACCTGGCCCCGCCTACTATCCTGGGAAACGTAAAATGATTGGCTAGAAGTGTATCACAGCTCAGGAAAAAAAGCACCGAAATAAAGCACCGAAATGTGCGCTGCTTTTCGGTCTGGTTACTACCGTTTATGTCAGAACCGGTGCCATCATGGCACCGGACACCGGTACCCATCCCTAAACAGGACACTGGCGTAAATTCTCGACTGTCTCATACTTCTGTTTAATCAGTTTTCTGTTTGACGTTTAGTCAGCTGTGTGAAAACCAAGGAGGAACCCACCCGGGGGATTGATAACGTTTTATTTTATCTAATCTAATAACTTTAATCTCAGCCAAACCGATTTACTCACGAACAAACAAAACACTGAAAAAAGCCCAACAATAACATTTTTAGGTTGTCTAAGTGACTTATATATTACGTTTAACCTGAGCAGCGAAAGTCTGCGGTGATCTGAAAATGATGTGCCGGGAGTTGTGCCGTTCTCGGCCGCATCAGTAACCCTCGAGCTCCCGGCTAGCTATCGAGCTGGTGGGTAGCAGACGCCTCCGAAAACGTCGAAGCAATTTTGCAAATATGCGATATCTTGATAAACCGAGCAGATATTTGATGTTTACACAACTACTTTCTCACCTGAAAATATGTTGAAAGTTTATTTTGTGACCCAGAAAGATTAGTATGAGTAATTTTAAAACTTAGTAGCGGCCGCCATTGTTGGAAACTGGAGTTTGGCTGGGCCGCGCTATGAATTCTGGGATATGATAGGCCATGAAGGACACACCCGACCCATCCTTCAAATTCGGGGAAAAGGAGGACGCATTTGTCGGCTGCATTCGGAGGTGTCTACGAATTTGGACAGCCTTCGGCGCGTCGCTGTGACGTAATCGGTCTACAAATGCGGCCTCAGGAGGATGCAGCCTATGAATTTGGACACGACCACTGTGTTGGAACGACAATTACAAGATGCTTAAAAGCAGCTCAAAAGAGAATGGACTGTATAGAGACTGATTTCGTTCAGAGGCGAAGCAGCGGTACTTGCAGAAAATAGCGTGCATTGGAAACCAGGGGCGATTTTAGCCCATTTTTGGGGGTGCTTCAGCACCCCCAAAAATGAATCAAAGGACCCCCAAAGATTTCTTACTTTGTTGACAATATTTGCTGTTTGTGTGACACACTACTAAAAATATAAAAGCATACAGTACTTGGTTGAGACGTAACACTTTAACAACAAAAGTATAGATAACCTCCCCCCTCCCAAAGTGGTTTGTTCCAGCTCGTCTCTCCTACTCTGACTCTAGCGTCCTTTCTGCCAGAGCGATGGTGGCTGAGAGGCAGCGGAGCTGCGGTGTGAGTGCCTGGCTTAAAACAGGACATGTTGGCTGCATTTAACCTTCAGTTACTCTTTATATAGTTAGGTAAGAGTCCGACCATGTTTCTTTTTAGCTGAAAAACATTATAGGTAACCTGCAGTGTTGACAACGTGTTTTCCGACGATGTTTGCTACCCTACAATCCGTCGTGCTCTGTAGTAAAATCAGCGACATTTGACCATCCTGTCGCTCCCATTGAAATGTATACAGCCTATTTAAAATCTAAAACTTAAAATTGTCCGCAGCCTGCTGTTGTTACCACTGTCCTGTTTGAAATGGATACTAACTAGCTAACTGACTGAATGCCCATTAACCTTATAACTCCTGTTGTGTGTGTGTGTGTGTGTGTGTGTACAGAGAGACAGCCAGGTTCATAATGGATATAAGGAAGTTTTTTCAAAAAAAGGAGCCACATTCAGGTAAAAGTGTAAAATCAAATGATCCGTTAATCAAGAATAATGTTGGATCAGTGTTTCAATATCTATATATTTTATTAGGTGTACATGTGGTTTGGTTTTTTGCCTTTTGGTTGAAATTACACTGAAACAGGACTTTTTTGTTAGTGATCTTAATAGTATTTTTTTTATATTAATGTCATTTTTTCATCTAATTGAATACAATCTATTTGTGTATAATTGCCAGTCCAAAGAGGGAGAGAGGAAAGAGGGAATGTGAGGAGAAAGTACAAGGTCAGGATGGACTGTCATTTAATTTCGTTGTCTGTTTAATGTATGGTTTATAACTTATATCACTGTTTTTTACTAGAAAGCACTTTGGTTACCCATGTTGTTTTAAAGTGCTCTATAAATAAAACTGGATTAGATTTGAATGAGGAAGATAACAGAGAGAAAAAAGAATGGAATATGGTGGTGAAGTTAGATGGAAAAACTGTTTATTCAAAAATAACTAAATGAACGTATTGCAAGATGCTTTTCTGATAGATTTCATGGATGCTTCGTGTGCTTTTAAAAATGCAGATTGATACATGATTTTATGACTAAGGTACCTGTAAAAGTGTGATCTCAGAGTAGCCTGTAATAATTTTATATATATTTATTTATTTATTTATTTATTTTTCTGCCCCACTGTGTGTGTGTATATATAAAAAAAAACACCCAGCACGCTATGGGGTTGAGGTCTGGAGACTGGCTAGGCCACTCCAGGACTTTCAAATGCTTCTTACGGAGCCACTCCTTTGTTGCCTGGGCGGTGTGTTTTGGATCATTGTCATGTTGGAAGACCCAGCCTCGTTTCATCTTCAAAGTTCTCACTGATGGAAGGAGGTTTTGGCTCAAAATCTCACGATACATGGCCCCATTCATTCTGTCCTTAACACGGATCAGTCGTCCTGTCCCCTTGGCAGAAAAACAGCCCCATAGCATGATGTTTCCACCCCCATGCTTCACAGTAGGTATGGTGTTCTTGGGATGCAACTCAGTATTCTTCTTCCTCCAAACACGACGAGTTGAGTTTATACCAAAAAGTTCTACTTTGGTTTCATCTGACCACATGACATTCTCCCAATCCTCTGCTGTATCATCCATGTGCTCTCTGGCAAACTTCAGACGGGCCTGGACATGCACTGGCTTCAGTAGCGGAACACGTCTGGCACTGCGGGATTTGATTCCCTGCCGTTGTAGTGTGTTACTGATGGTGACCTTTGTTACTTTGGTCCCAGCTCTCTGCAGGTCATTCACCAGGTCCCCCCGTGTGGTTCTGGGATCTTTGCTCACCGTTCTCATGATCATTTTGACCCCACGGGATGAGATCTTGCGTGGAGCCCCAGATCGTGGGAGATTATCAGTGGTCTTGTATGTCTTCCATTTTCTGATGATTGCTCCCACAGTTGATTTTTTGCACAATCGGTGGCTGACTAAATACTTTTTTGCCCCACTGTGTATATATATATACATATATATATATATATATATATATATATATATATATATATATATTTTTTTTTTTTTTTTTTTTTTTTTTTTTTGAACACTATGCACCTTTGATGATGTTATGTTGAATTTGTGAAGTGGTGTTGTTCAACATGAACAGTGAAAAGGGAAGGAAAGAAAAACATGATTACATTTTATTGATTATTTAACTGTCTTTTGCAATCCAGCATCAAGCTGTGAGATTTAAAGTAGACTTTAACTGAAGTTCATCATCATTTCACAGAGTGGAACTGCAACACAGAGATAACCATAAAATGCAGGTTGAGGAGATAATAAACGGATATTTAATATGTTTGCTGTACATGTATTTGTCTTGTTATTCTCACATCATATAAATATTTGTTCCTCTACAGATTGACTTTTGCTGACAAATGTATTTTGTTCAAACATATATAGAAATTCATTTTAAATGTTTTATAAGCAGTAAGGCAATAAACAAAAACACACAGAGCATCCTGACATTTGAAAGCACTTCACTTGTTCCACAACTTGTCATGTTACAGCCTTATTCCAAAATGGATGAATTTATTTGTTCACAGGCGAGTATGTACAACCTTTGCATCAGCACTAAAAATTGAGCTCACGTGAATCCTGTTTTGGTGCATCTCTTGATTGTTCGTCAAATCTTTCCCAGCTTGATTAGAATCCACCTGTGGAAAATTTATTTGATTGGTGATGATTTTATATAAGTTATTATGATTTGATAATATCGTATAGTTGACAGACCATAACCAAGCCAAGAGGTCAAATGAATAGTTTATGTAGACTTCTGAGACACAATTTCATGTAAACAAAAATCTGGGGAAGGGTACAGAACAATTTCTGCAGCACTGGAGGTCCCAGTGAGCACAGCAGTTGCCATCATCATTAAATGGAAGAAGTCTGGAAGGAATCTCTGCCAAACCAATGTGAGCAATGGTAGAAGCTGAGCTGAGGGTAGAAGGTGCCCAAGAATCCAATGGTCACTCTGACTGAGCTCCAGCATTGATCTATGAAGAGAAAATAACTTGCCAGAAAGACAACTATTTCTGACGCTCTCCACTAACATCGTTTGTATGGTAGAGTGGTCAGACTGAAGCCACTCCTCAGTAAAAGACACATGATAGCTAGCATACAGTTTGTCAATAGGCAACCCACGGACTTGTGGACGATTAGAGGCAAAATCTCCCCCCCCCCCCCCCCTCTGTCCCTTTCTGGCTGCCTGTGCCTCAATTTTATCTCACAACTTAGACATTCACATTACTCACACTCTCATAACACATACATATAGGACCTTGGGGGTGGGCACGCTACACGGCATCCAGAAGACCATCAGGGTGTACACCTCACCCCTGGCGCCGTTGCCCACCTCTCAATTTTAAATACAGGTATACATTGATGGCTAGCAGGAGGGACCATGCGCTTACCTGCTGCTCTCTGGCAGGTAGCTCCATGCCCTCCTGGGTTTTAAATGCACCTTAGAACACTCAAGCATCAACACTACATATGAGCGGGTGGAGGGAGGTTTGGAGTCTTCTCTCACCCCCCGTTCTCTGCGGCCTGCTGGAGCGGGGGGCAGAGATATAGTATGTATATATATATATATTAGGGGTGCAACGATACACAAAATTCACGGTTCGGTTCGGTTCGATACTTTGGTGTCACGGTTCGATATTTTTTCGATACAAAAAAAATGTTCATGCCTTTTTAATTTGTCATTTATTAAAATTATAAATATATATTTTAACTCAAAAGTACAGTTTTTAAATTTAACCCTAACCTTTGTGCGTGTTTTTTATTTTGACAGCGAATGCGCACCTGCGGACCACTTATGTGCAGCCCTGGTTATTTAGCTCATCATATTGCAGCCACAGAAATTCTTTTGTCCATGAAACCATAAAGCTGCACTTTCTTTTTGCCTTATAGTCTGATTTGTCATAACTTCTCCGTTTTGTGGTAAGCTTTTCTTTGGCTGTCACTTCTTCACCCTGACCGGTCTTATTTGGCTCAGCAGAACTGAAATGCTTTTACACACGGACTCACATAAGCTCAGCGATTCTCTGCGCGATCAACCTCTCACATGTTTAAGCTGCGGGAGATTTCACTTGTCATGTTTGCATAGTAAGCTAACGATTAATAAGACGATGTCAGAGGAATTGGTGCACAAATTATCATCACTCACAGATCAGTGCTGTCGCTCTCTATACACAGTTCGCGCGATTGCAAAGTGAAGGCAAAAAAAACAAGCGCAAATTCAAACGCGATTTCAATATGTCACATATTGACAGTGGCTCACAGATGCCAATGACATAATTACCCAGCTACATTTCTGAAAGAATGAAAAAGCATTGACATATATTTTTCCTTCCTACAATAGCCCGACGGGCAGGGAAGAGATAGATTTTGGTAGCCCGACTGAAAAAATCTCTAGCTCCAGGACGTCGGGCTAGCGATATTGCGAGCCCTGTATCTGATTGAGGAATCACTCATCTTTGGAAAAGAGAGTTTATTACAGAGAAATGTCTCTTTCCAAAATAAAAGCTATACTATCCGCTTCTTCTGGGCTATATTCTCAGCAGCATAAGGAGAATCATGTGCTAACAGCTGTCTAAATGACTCGGCTAAAGTTAGTAGCATGCTTGTTGTTTTGGTCTTTGCACTAGGATGATGTCTGCGTAAATGTGCAGTCATATTCGTTGTGTTCCCACTAGTGCTTTCAGGTTAATCTCGTTGAAATGACCTTAACGCCACAACACGGCAAATCTCCGTTAACGAGCTACCGCCGATCGCCCCGTGCATGGGGCTAGACGGCCAACACGTTAACGAGCTAACTGCGCTAACACACTAGTTCCCACCCATGTAATTGAGCATTGCATGGCACATCCAACATACTGTTTTACTTTAGTCCATGACTCGCTTACCTTCAGGGTCATATGTCACATGAAAACCAAAATAATTCCAAACGCCAGATCTGAATGAGGGTGGGGGAGGTCCATGTGTCTTGCTAGCTTGCCCTGCGCTCTTCCTTCTGACTATGCTGTCTGTGTTGAGTGCTCAGTGGATCTGCGCTCGACAGTGCAGCCTAGGCGGAGTAGTCGAACGCAGATTCACTGAGCGCTCAACACAGACAGCATCGTCGGAAGGAAAGTTGATAAAATAAATTACAAATGTTGTATTGTTCGATACATATGCGTACCGAACCGAAAGCACTGTATCGAACGGTTCAATATCGATACGAATATCGTTGCACCCCTAATATATATATATATATATATATATATATATATATATATATATATATATATATATATATATATATGTTTTTCCCTATGTTAATACTGTCCATATGTACATAGCGATGCAGAACTGTACCACCCCCAGCATGTTTACACTGAGTAGGAGATGCTCTGTATCTCATTGTACAACTGTATAGTGACAAGAAAGGCATTCTATTCTATTCTAAAACCCTGCACTCACTTCTTAATTACCTGGAAGCACCTTAAAGACAACCGGCCCCTCTCAACAGCTGCGACAAATCATCTGGAGAAAAGGTAAGCATAGGAGACCAAACACTGAGGAACAAATCCTCATTTCATCCTATGATAACAGCATTTTCACCATTTCAGCCAATTCCTTTTGCACAATTTGTCTCTTGTGCTCAGGCAACATCTAGGGCCATGAACGCACTTTCACGCCAGGCTGCGTTTCAAAGTGGTGCTCCATGAGAGTCATGCAGCCGGGCAGGGGGAAGAACACATCTGCAAACCGCTGTTGCAATGCAGGAACATCTGCCTTGTGTGAGATGTTCATTACAATGCATCTTAAACACACTCTGTGAAAACTTCATGCCCACATTTTGTTTTTAAGAAAAATCAAACATCTTTGTCCTTGAAGATCATTTCAGAGTTTTTAATGAGCTGCAGGAACCCTGTTCAATGTTAGTGGAGAACAGCCAAGTCTCCTCTTGTGATAAAGCTCCACATGTACCACTGAAAACAGTTAAATTACTTTGAATCTGAAATCAGGGCTCAAACTACTTGTTGTGCGACCATTTCTTTATTTTTCAAAGTTCATCAAATATAGGATCAAAACAAATCACGATTTCATAATACAAACTTCAAATCAACAAGAAAAAGGCTGCAGAACATGTGGATCAAAATGAATTCATAAAAAAAACAACATGTGGACTTCAAGAACACAGTAAGCACACTAAAGTGAAAGGAGGAGCGAAAAATAGAGGTTTAATAGAATTTGAATTTTTGATCTTGTAACAGTTCTTTGCTGCCAATGTGAATACGAATGTGGTCTTTGCCTAACTGAATAAAGGTTACTCTGACTCACTGCTCCATCTTCTGGTACAAACTGGTATTACATGGAAGTACAGCCCAAAACCAGTTTAGCTTGAGTTTCTTTTTTCTGGACATAAAGTCACAGCAGGTGTTGTTTCAAAGCTGGTGGACAGATTTAGTTCATTTTGGAAGTTTTAAGAGCAACTGCTGTGAAATTATTTGCAATTTTGGGAGAAAAGGTTCAAGAGAAGAAACAGCAAAAGTTTAAATATGAATGAAGAATTTAAATTTAACTGAGGTAACACATTAAATGAATGCATTTAAAAAAAGAAGTTAATTTTGGAAACACTAAGAAAGTTCAAATGAAAGAAATTGAAATATATATCCATATCTGCAATTTTGATACAAAGTCTGTTTGGTAAAAAGACATTCCTATAACTTTATTGTTTATTGTTTAAATGCATTTCATGTCACCCAGAGGGCATAATGCAAACACGCTTACACACACATAGGATGTGATTAGAATAAGTCCCTGAGATATTCTGAATATTCTAAACCAATTCTGAATCCCTAGAAAGTCAGTAGATAACAACATTAGATTATTAGGGTTAGGAAGAGAGGTGTTTTGGTTTTCTGTCTCTTACAGAGAAAGGAACAGACACCAGACGAGGTCACAGAGATACGAGGATCCTTCGCAGCAGAGACATACACAGTGACTGCCGAGACACCAACTGGGTCCAAGGGTGATGGCGTTTGGGCTCCAGCTAGTCACTTCAAAAGGATGGATCCCATAAACACAGCAATAACCATGAAGGGGTTGGCGGAAATCCAGGAACACCAGACCAACGAGGTTCGAGAGGCTATTGGGCAAAAGGGGGACGCGTTCCTGATCTTTTTCTGGAGGACACACAGGACCCGAGGATACACAGATCGTTGTTTGAAATCGGGGCAGAATAATCCCCTGATCTGTGCCACGACTGAAGGGTTGTCTAACCCCTAAGGTTGAAGAATGAAGAGCAGAGGATCACCCAACTGGACGACACTGGTAGCTGCAGCAATAAAATAAAGGCTAAAAGCTCCTTGGACAGAGGTTCTAGTCTGAGTACGTCTGAAGGGTATAAGGTAGCACCAAATAAAGCTGTGGGAGAACTGGGCAGTGTCATATGTACCTGATATTGTTGTAATAATAGTTTGTCTTGCATTTGACCTGCGCAAACACAGAGGTCATCTCACATATGGTTCGCCCAACAGGGGGACAAAGGTCCTCAGGAGTGAGAAGAGATGAACCCGGCCACACTGGATTACAGGGTGTTGGTGAGCTCTTTAGAATAAAGAGCTCATCAGGGGGAGTGTTAGATTATAATATTATTTTATGCCATGTTATACCCCTAATTAAAGGTTGTGAATTATTATGTAGTTTTAGTTTGCAGTATTCTCCTGAAGTAGAAGAAGCTGATAACTATTGCATTAGTTAAACTGATTTGCATTACATTAGACTGCTGATTTATTGTGGATGAATGATATTGTTTTATGATGTTATAAGAAATACTGTTTGCAGAAAGTCATCGCCTTATTTGTCTGATTAGAAGAGAACAGAACATACTGGAGTTTTCTGCCCCATCTCAGCAGGAGCAGATAAACGGGGAGCCAAGGTCATAGCTTAGGCGCCGTGTGAGAGAAAGCATGTGAATGTTTAGGCTTTTATGATAAGGTGGGGGCACCAGAGGCTATAAGAGTTTGATTAATGCTCCACCATTTTGAGATCTGAGGCTGTCTGCATACAGTGTCCATCCCCCACGCGTGTGACTATTAAAATCATCGTTTGACTCAACCCGGCCGGACCAGTGTTGTTATTGTGGTTTTTCCTCTTGTCTCCATCCCCAATTTTTGAACTCGTAACAACAGTAACAAGTACAACTACTAAACACTACTGTGTCCTAAGGGAACAAAGATTAAAATGTAACAGGGATAACATTTTAGAGAATTAAAATCCCTCAAAGGAAAAAACAAACTTGATATGCATATCTATACATGCAGCTTCCTAAATGTAACATTCAGGATTATTCACTGCAGGTCCAGAAATCAGAGCTACCTCATCAGATCCTAGTGTGACATCAGCTGACACTCTTTACAGGAGATTCCATCTGAACTCTGTGGAGCCTGATCTCAAGGTTTTTAAGTCTGACCCTGAAACCAGAAGAGGATCTTTCTCTCTCTTCAGATTCATTGTGATCCAGTGATTTCAGTCCTGCATGATCAGGCTGATGTTTGCACAGAGCAGATAACGAAGTGAATGTTTTTGCACATTAGTAACAGTGAAACAGTTTATTTACAGTGTGGGATCGTTTGTGTTCGGAGTATGAACTGAGATTCCTGAAGCTCTTGTCACACTGGTCACAGCTTAAGTTCACTTCCATGTGTGTACATTCATGTTTGTTACGATGAGCTGATTGTGAGAAGCTTTTGTCACAGTGTCTGCACTTGTATGGTGTCTCTCCTGTGTGGATTCGCTTATGGTTTTTCCATTGAGGTCATGTCCAGTGGTGAAGGATGACCCACACTGGTCACAGATGTGCTTTTTGACCCCACTGTGGAAGAGTTTTTGTATTTTTAATGTACTTGGTGTGGAAGCCTCTCCCACATTCTTTGCAGTAGTTCATTTTGTCTCCAGTGTGTCTACGTTGACGTGGTTTTAGGTCCCGTTGATGATTGGAGGTTTTTCCTCAAAGGTTAAAAAGAAACTCTTTCCCACCACCACAGTGACGACAGGGTTGAGAACTGGATCCATCTGTGTTGCTCTGCTTTTTTTATTTTTATCCTCAATGTTGCCTGAAACAAAGAGCATCTCTGCCAACGTCCAATTACATTTTACTGTTTACATTATAAGACTGAGTTTACTGAACAAAAATTACTCTTCATTTTTCCAAACAATTCATTCAGTATAACTCCATAAGTTTACTGATCAGACTTGTTCCAAACACTCGGGTTACAATTACAAGATAAAAAAATCAATACAGCCTCACAGTAACTGCACTTGTAGAGTTACTTTCAGGTGTGGATCCGTCGGTGGTTTCTCACGTGATATGGAGATTTAAAAGTCTTCTCACACAGGTCACATTTATAAGGTCTCTCCTCAGTGTGGCTAAACATGTGTAGTTGTAACTGTGCGTCTGTTATAAACAGTTTCCCACACTGATCACAGCGGGAAACATCATTTCCAGTGTGAATCCGTAGGTGACCATTTCGGTAGTGTTTGTCGCTGAAACTTTTTCCACAAAAGTTGCAGCTATACGCCTTAATTCCAGAATGGGTAATTAGATGCCTCTGTAAGTTGTTTTTTTGAGCAAAAGCCTTACCACAAAACTCACAGCTGTGTGCTTTAACTCCACTGTGCACGATACGGTGTGATTTTAAGCTTTGATAATGGGTAAAAGACTTTCCACACAATTTGCAGCTGTAAGGTTTAACTCCACTGTGGACGTGTTGGTGTGTTTTAAAGGATTGAGCGTGGGTAAAAGACTTTCCACACAAGTGACAGTTGTACGCTTTAACTCCACTGTGGATGAGTTTGTGTGATTTTAAGCTTTCAGCCCGGGCAAAATCCTTCCCACACAAGTCACAGCTGTACGCTTTAACTCCACTGTGGATGACTTGGTGTATTTTTAAGCCTCTAGCCCGGGCAAAATCCTTCCCACACAAGTCACAGCTGTAAGGTTTAACTCCACTGTGCATGACTTGGTGTTTTTTTAAGGCTCCAGCCTCGATAAAAGACTTTCCACACAAGTCACAGCCGTAAGGTTTAACTCCACTGTGGACGAGTTGGTGTTTTTTTAAGATTCGAGCCAGGGTAAAAGACTTTCCACACAACTCACAGCTGTAAGGTTTAACTCCACTGTGGATGAGTTGGTGTGTTTTTAGGCTGTCACTCCGGGTAAAATCCTTCCCACACTCATCACAGCTGTAGGATTTCTCTCCCTTTCTTTGACGTTTGTCAGCCTCCTGAGAGCGCTGACTTCTTGCTCCATGTTGGTCCTGCAGTGACAGAGATACAAACAGGCAGTGAGTGAAATGCAGTCGTGGAACGAACTGAAACTCCCTCCGTCAGTGGAAACAAACATGTCAACAAACACATTGTTGGTGTGTTAGCACCACCTTCTGGTGATAGTATCACATTACAATGATGTGACACAATGAGAGGTGTAATGAAAATTACATTATTGAAGAAATATATAAGTGGAGAAAATCTTTTACTTCATAAAATATTTTGAGTTCAACTGATGATATTGTTGTTTCAATATGTGCTGATAAAATATGATCTTTGCATTTTCTTCTAACTTCTGTGGTTTTTGGTTGTGAATGTAGAGTCTGTATATATGGAGGAGCCCAGGATGCAAAAGACAAAGCTGCTGTTAATTGTGTTTTAAAAACCAACCAGTTGCACACACAGTTTCAATAACAGTGTAACTGTGATGTTTTTCTCACCTTTTGTGTTGAAGTCATTGTTTCCTCTGCAGTGGCTGAGCTGAGTCCAAATGGCTGAAATTGTCCTTCTGCTGCTCCACCAGACTCTTCTCCTCCTGTTACTCAGCTGGGACACAAAAAGTATATAGACATATTTTACCCCTTACAAAAAAAAGCAGAGCAAATAAACATTACTACACTCCTCAGTGCAGGGCTCGCAAAATCTCAAAATCCCTGGTAACCCTTCGGGCAGGGAAGGGTTTTTGGTAGCCCAAAACAAATTTAAGTAGCCCAAATAAAAAAGAGAATAATTTTTTGATTGATGTTTGGTTTCCTGTTTTGTTTCCTTTACAATATTATACATTAAAGTATAATATTGTAACAGAAACAAAATATTAATCATAAAATTTTGGAAAAACAAATTACAACATTGTATAAAAATTACAACTCAAATACTTGGTTCTAATTGAACAGAAATTTCTATGAACTTGTAAGAACTGTGTAGAACATGAATCAGTCTGTGTCAGATCCTGAATTTGAAATTTCCACTGAAGTCACAGGTAAGAGGCAAGTGGAACCAAGATCGAGGCCATTTGCTTTTTTGAAGTTTGCAAAGACTGCTAAATCGTGCCAGTGGTAGTTCACTCTTTGCAACATAGTACGCTGTTCTAAACAGATTTTTCAGGTTTATTTTTAGTATGTTATTTGCAATTGGTGTTTGTTCTGGGAAAGATATTGCAGAGTGAGCAATAATGCATTTCTCATGGGTTCTAATGGGGTCCTTTCTTAAAATGACTGGCCCAGCAACAAAGGCGCTTGTCGACTCAGAAATCAAGGGAAAACCAATAACACATCCGGCAGAACATTATGTTATTTACACAGGTGCACACAAGTGGTCCGCATGTGCGCATACGCTGTCAAAATAAAAGACGCGCACCAGATAAGAAGTTGCAACGCGCGTTTGCGTCCATATAAAAGGCACTGTTTTTGTCCGCTAGAGTGGGATTTTCACGGCACATTCTGCATCACATCTCTGTGCGTTCATCATTTGTTTGAAGCCAGCTCACCTCCTGCAACCACTTTTCCAAGAATACTTGCTTGAGAATGCTTCTTTTGTGGTTCGGACTCCTTCTGACACTTCTTCTGCGATGGAGGAACACCACAGTAATTGCTTAAAGGAGCTTCTTCGACATCTTTAAAAGTTCTAAACAAATGTCTGTCCTCCTCCTGAAAATATTATGTAAGCAAACACGCGTTGCAACTTCTTATCTGGTTTCATTTTGACAGCGAATGCGCACCTGCGGACCACTTATGTGCACCCCTGGTTATATAGCTTGTCATATCGCAGCCACAGAAATTCTTTTGTCCATGAAACCATAAAGCTGCACTTTCTTTTTGCCTTATAGTCTGATTTGTCATAACTTTTCCGTTTTGTGGTAAGCTTTTCTTTGGCTGTCACTTCTTCACCCTGACCTGTCTTATTTGGCTCAGCAGAACTAAAATATATATCCTGCTGCTTTTACACACGCACTCACATAACGCTCAGCGATTCTCTGCGCGATCAACCTCTCACATGGTTTGAGCTTGCTGCGGGAGATTTCACTTGTCATGTTTGCATAGTAAGCTAACGATTGATAAGACGATGTCAGAGGAATTGGTGCGCAAATTATCATCACTCACCAATCAGTGCTGTCGCTCTCTATACACAGTTTGCGCGATTGCAAAGTGAAAGCAAAAAACAAGCGCAAATTCAAACGCGATTTCAATATGTCACATATTGACAGTGGCTCACCGATGCCAATGACATAATTACCCAGCTACATTTCCGAAGGGATGCAAAAGCATTGACATATATTTTTCCTTCCTACGATAGCCCGATGGGCAGGGCAGCGATAGATTTTGGTAGCCCGACTGGAAAAATCGCTTGCCCCGGGACGTCGGGCTAGCGATTTTGCGAGCCCTGGTACGGATTTGAACGGAACAGATCAAGAGCAATAGCATTAATGAATGCTATTGAAAACATTTCATCAGAAAATATAATACCGCCGTATTTTCACGACCATAAGGCGCACTTAAAAGTCTTCGATTTTCTTCAAAAAGTACGGCACGCCCTATAGCGCAGTGCGCCCTGTGTGTTGTAATGAGGACGTAGTAGAGAACACCATGAGAACGCTAAAGGGTGAAGTGTGTGCGTTGACTTTATCGCACATACCTGTATAAAAGAACAGGTATGTGCGTTATGCAGGACATCATTGTTTTAACAACCCTGAAAATGGCAAAGAGACACGCTTACGAAGCACAGTTTGAACTGAAGGCCATCAGCTACGCGGAGGAACATGGAAATCGAGCAGCGGCGAGAGAATTTAAGATTAACGAATCAATGGTTCGCAAATGGAGGAAGCTAGAAAACAAGCTCCGGCAGGTCAAGAAAACGCAGCTGATGTCTGTGAAGGTTCTCGTTCATCCAGGTCATCGTAGTCAAAGGAGCTTGCAAAGAAAAGCGTCTGGACTTCTTTAAGTTGCTTGAAGACGTTTCACCTCTCATCCGAGAAGCTTCTTCAGTTCTAAGGTCAAATGGTGGAGAGTCCCAGATATAAACCTAGGGACAAAACTGAGGGACAAAAGGACCCCCTGATGATCCTCTAATCGCCTGAGCCAAGGTGTGAAACTGGGCGTGGGTCCCAAACAGCCAGAGTTTCGGGTGAGCTCATTGTGAAACCTGGCCCACCTTATCATGCGAATTCCTGAGGTCAGATGGCCCAGGATGTGAGTGGGCGTTAAGGCGTCTGGGAAGGGATCTCAAAATGTTCCCTCTAAGCCTGAAGGAAAAAAAGAAGGAACACACACATGTAAAGGAAGCACTCAAAACCTGCGGCTATCCTAAATGGGCGTTCTTAAAGTCAGCAAAGAGGCACAGAAAAGAATACCAGACACCAGTGAGGGAGGATAAGAAGGACAGACGCAACAACATTGTCATCCCCTATGTAGCCGGTGTATCAGAGAAACTCAGGAGAGTTTTCTCCAAGCATGACATCCCAGTGTATTTCAGACCCAGCAACACGCTCAGACAGAAACTGGTTCACCCGAAAGACAAAACGCCAAAACACAAACTCAACAATGTGGTGTATGCTGTACAGTGCAGCGAGGAATGCCCAGACCTCTACATTGGAGAGACCAAACAGCCACTTCACAAGCGCATGGCACAACACAGAAGAGCCACCTCCACAGGACAAGACTCAGCAGTCCATCTGCATCTTAAGGATAAAGGACACTCTTTCGAGGATGCCAATGTTCACATTTTGGACAGAGAGGACAGATGGTTTGAAAGAGGAGTGAAAGAAGCCATCTATGTCCACTGTGAGCGACCATCTTTGAACAGAGGCGGGGGTTTACGACACCAACTCTCTGCCATCTATAATCCAGTTTTGAGATCCCTTCCCAGACGCCTTAACGCCCACTCACATCCTGGGCCATCTGACCTCAGGAATTCGCATGATAAGGTGGGGCCAAGTTTCACAATGAGCTCACCCGAAACTCTGGCTGATTGGGACCCACACCCAGTTTCACACCTTGGCTCAGGCGATTAGAGGATCATCAGGGGGTCCTTTTGTCCCTCTGTGGGGGGTTACTCCCACTAGGTTTATATCTGGGACTCTCCACCATTTGACCTTAGAACTGAAGAAGCTTCTCGGATGAGAGGTGAAACGTCTTCAAGCAACTTAAAGAAGTCCAGACGCTTTTCTTTGCAAGCTCCTTTGAAAACGCAGCTGAGTTTCCGCGGACATAAGGCGAGGTGTCCCGAGTTGGAGGAAAGACTCGAGCGGTGGATCATCGAGCAAAGAACGAGCGGGAGAAGCGTTTCGACGGTCACCATTCGGCTAAAAGCAGTTTCACTAGCTGAAGAGATGAACATTGAACATTTCCAAGGAAGTCCGTCTTGGTGCTTTTGTTTTATGAAACTGTGCCATTTTTCCATCTGGACCAGGCTACGGTAGCGCAGCAACTTCCAGCGGATTATAAGGAAAAGCTGGCCATCTTCCGCTCCTACTGCAGCAAACACATCTGCGACAAAAACATCCAGCCCAGCCACATCACAAACATGGACGAGGTCCCGCTCACTTTCGACATCCCGGTGAGTCACACTGTGGAGAAGAAGGGGACCAGCACGGTAGCGATACGCACAACGGGGTATGAAAAGTCTTCTTTTACTGTTGTGCTTGGCTGCCATGCTAATGGACAGAAACTATGGTGATTTTTAAGCGAAAGACTTTGCCTAAAGAGAAGTTTCCAGCAGGAATCATCATTAAGGCAAATGAAAAGGGCTGGATGGATGAGGAAATGATGAAAGAGTGGCTGAGGGAGGTGTACAGTGGGGCAAAAAAGTATTTAGTCAGCCACCGATTGTGCAAGTTCCCCCACCTAAAATGATGACAGAGGTCAGTAATTTGCACCAGAGGTACACTTCAACTGTGAGAGACAGAATGTGAAAAAAAAAATCCATGAATCCACATGGTAGGATTTGTAAAGAATTTATTCGTAAATCAGGGTGGAAAATAAGTATTTGGTCAATAACAAAAATACAACTCAATACTTTGTAACTAGAGCTGGGCGATATGAGATTTTTTCATATCACGATATGTTTTTTTCATTTCAGGCGATAACGATATCTATCACGATATAAGCCAAATAACTATATTTGTAAGATTTAAATGTGCCGTTGCTCACAAGTAAAATGTGAAATAATCAGCAGCTTGTTTTTATTTAAATATTTATTTCCCATAATAAGTTCAACAGGGTAGATGTACTTAAGGAACATGAGACTTTTTCAGATAAATAAAGGCAAATATTGCAAACTACACAAAAGGCAGCCGCTAAAGCGTTTAAGTTTCAAAATAGAACAAACGAAACAGACTAAATTGTCAATTCCACTTAGAAACAAAATATTAATTCTAAAAATAAATCTTAGTTTGTTTTACAGAAGAACAGACAAAACTGACTAACTTTTGTCAATATCAAATAAACTGAGAACTAAAAGGAAATTCTCAATCTCTCCTTGTTGTATAGCTTAGCTTTACAAACAGTTTTAACAGTTACTTTAGTCTGACAAAAGCCGAATGACGAATTAGCGCTTCCAGTCAGAGACTGAGGCTACGTCCACACGTACACGGGTATTTTTGAAAACGGAGATTTTCCGTTTTCGTTTTAAAAAAGAATCCCGTTCACACGTAAAGGCAGAAATGAAGGAAAACGCTGCTATGAACATGCCAAAGCAGCAGGTGGCACTAGATTCCTAACTGTGCAGAAATGTTGGCCAATCAGAAGTCTAGAAGCCTCGGTGGGAAAAAGTAAACAAAGCTGGGGCATAGAAGCAGAACCGAGTCGTATGTGTGGAGGGACAGTAACTGTGTGTATATGTAAGCATTTAAACACTGCAGAGAGTAGAATTAACAGTAACAGTATTGTAGAAATTCATTTCACCGAAACAATAACGTGGCGCACAGTGTGATGCATGCACCAGTTTATTGTATTTCCAGACTTGCTTTCGGCACAATTTACAGTGCACGCTACTCTGTTTTTTGTCAGACTTGAAATAGCCGAAATACCTTCAAACTACGGAACTTCCGTTCCCGATCTTCCGTTCGACAATCTCTCCGGCATTGGAACCATCATCTGTTTTCTCTTCGGTCACGCTCGGTTGATTTTTCTAGTCGGCACACTCATTTCCTCCATTACGTGCTGGCTCCATTACGTGCTGGCTCCATTACCCGCTGGCTGCTTCCCAAACAAACACACGTGCGGCTTGGCACTTGTGCTGTACGTAACAAGTCACGCGACGTGACGCTGCGGCTGTGATTGGTTCGGCTGACCTTTTTTTTTTTTTTTTTTTTTTAAGAGGACAAGAGCGGCGAGGTCTATCGCGATAGCTTAATTTCTCTATCGAGTAAAAGTTATATCGCGATACATATCGTTATCGTTCTATCGCCCAGCTCTATTTGTAACATAACCTTTGTTGGCAATAACAGAGGTCAAACGTTTACTATAGGTCTTTACCAGGTTTGCACACACAGTAGCTGGTATTTTGGCCCATTCCTCCATGCAGATCTTCTCGAGAGCAGTGATGTTTTGGGGCTGTCGCCGAGCAACACGGACTTTCAACTCCCGCCAAGGATTTTCTATGGGGTTGAGGTCTGGAGACTGGCTAGGCCACTCCAGAACTTTCAAATGCTTCTTATGGAGCCACTCCTTTGTTGCCCGGGCAGTGTGTTTTGGATCATTGTCATGTTGGAAGACCCAGCCTCGTTTCATCTTCAAAGTTCTCACTGATGGAAGGAGGTTTTGGCTCAAAATCTCACGATACATGGCCCCATTCATTCTGTCCTTAACACGGATCAGTCGTCCTGTCCCCTTGGCAGAAAAACAGCCCCATAGCATGATGTTTCCACCCACATGCTTCACAGTAGGTATGGTGTTCTTGGGATGCAACTCAGTATTCTTCTTCCTCCAAACACAACGAGTTGAGTTTATACCAAAAAGTTCTACTTTGGTTTCATCTGACCACATGACATTCTCCCAATCCTCTGCTGTATCATCCATGTGCTCTCTGGCAAACTTCAGACGGGCCTGGACATGCACTGGCTTCAGCAACGGAACACGTCTGGCACTGCGGGATTTGATTCCCTGCCGTTGTAGTGTGTTACTGATGGTGACCTTTGTTACTTTGGTCCCAGCTCTCTGCAGGTCATTCACCAGGTCCCCCCGTGTGGTTCTGGGATCTTTGCTCACCGTTCTCATGATCATTTTGACCCCACGGGATGAGATCTTGCGTGGAGCCCCAGATCGAGGGAGATTATCAGTGGTCTTGTATGTCTTCCATTTTCTGATGATTGCTCCCACAGTTGATTTTTTCACACCAAGCTGCTTGCCTATTGTAGATTCACTCTTCCCAGTCTGGTGCAGGTCTACAATACTTTTCCTGGTGTCCTTCGAAAGCTCTTTGGTCTTGGCCATGGCGGCGTTTGGAGTCTGACTGTTTGAGGCTGTGGACAGGTGTCTTTTATACAGATGATGAGTTCAAACAGGTGCCATTCATACAGGTAACGAGTGGGGGACAGAAAAGCTTCTTACAAAAGACGTTACAGGTCTGTGGGAGCCAGAGATATTCCTTGTTTGAGGTGACCAAATACTTATTTTCCACCCTAATTTACGAATAAATTCTTTACAAATCCTACCATGTGAATTCATGGATTTTTTTTCACATGCTGTCTCTCACAGTTGAAGTGTACCTCTGGTGCAAATTACTGACCTCTGTCATCATTTTAAGTGGGGGAACTTGCACAATCGGTGGCTGACTAAATACTTTTTTGCCCCACTGTATGTAAGGAGACCAGGTGGTTTTTTCCACGCATCACCATCGCTCTTAATCTGTGACTCTATGCGTGCCCATTTCACAGCCGATGTGAAAAAACTAGTGAAACAAATTAACTGTGAGCTTGCTGTCATTCCGGGAGGCCTGACAAAGGAACTCCAACCGCTGGACATCGGTGTGAACCGCCCGTTCAAAGTAAGGCTGCGAGCGGCTTGGGAGCGATGGATGACCGATGGAGACCACAGTTTCACCAAGAGTGGAAGGCAGCGCCGGGCGAGTTTGATTGATGATAAAAATGTGAGTACCAAACTCAGTTTTGCTCCTGCTTTATTTTTAAATATGCACACTTGTATACTTGTGTGTTGTTGATGATGACGATTACCGGTAATAGAAATGTGAGTAAGGTACCGAACTCAGGTTTGCTCCCGCTTTATTTTTAAATACGCATACGGTACTTGTATGCGCCCTATAATCCAGTGCGCCTTATGTGTGTGTTAAATACAGTAATGGCACACATAACTGAGACTGCGCCTTTTAGTACAGTGTGTCTTATGGTCGTGAAAATACGGTAATAATATATACTATAGGGGTATTCATTGATTTAAAAAAAGCTTTTGACACTCTGCAACACTCCATCTTGATTTCTAAGGCTACGTTCACACTGCAGGTCTTAATACTCAATTCCAATTTTTGGATCAAATCCGATTTTTTTGTCTGCTTGTTCACACTACAGATGAAATGTGACAGCAAACACGCTCCTGTGTGAACCCTCAAAGCGGCCCACATGCGCAAAAGAAGACATCACACAACGCGGTTCAGACCCAGACCAAACCGTTTGTTTGACTGATGGCCCTTAATATAAAGACTTATTTTGGACTTTACATTTCCCCAACTTTGCCGTAAGTTATTTTGTTATTTACATATGGCCTAATAATTATCCTTATTGCCGTTTTAGAAATCTGCAGATTATACAGTATAAATAAAATGTTCACGTTGTCCTTCCAACAGTTTCACTAACATCTACATGGGATGGACAGGAAGCGTTCGCGATGTCTTCTCAGGCACTTCTCCGGCGCTGATAATTGGCGTCCGTCTTCTGTCAGTGACGTAAAAGATGGATTTAATGCGACATGACCATTCAAACAGCAGTCGCTTTCTAAAACATCAGATATGTATCGGATTCAGTACCACATATGAAAGTGACCCAGATCAGATTTGAGCCGTTCACACTGTCATACCATGATTGGATATGGGTTGCATAGGGTCAAAAAAGTCGGATTTGATGCGCTTTCGCCTGCAGTGTGAACGTAGCCCAAATTAAGTACTTGTGGTGTGAGAGGAATACTATTGAACAGGTTAAGCAGTTATTTAGATAATAGGTTTCAGTATGTGCAGTGTTTAGGCAATTCATGTGATAGAATGAAAATAGAGTGTGGGGTCCCTCAAGGTTCTATTTTAGGACCACTTTTTAATTTATATATAAACAACGTTTGTGATGCGTCAAAAATGTTCAACTTTGTTGTTTGCAGACGAAACAATTTTTTTTGTTCCGGAGAAAACTTGAAAGAAATGGCTAAAATTATGGTTATTGAATTTAAAAAAAAAAAATTAAAAATGATTTGATGTAAATAAGCTAACGCTGAATTTGGAAAAAAGACAGTTTATGATATTCAGAAACCATGTAAAGGAGGAAGAGATAATATTATCTATAGAGGGAGTATTAATTGAAAGAATGACAGGTTTCCATTTTCTGGAATAGTGGATGACAAGTTAACATGGAAACCTCATATTGAACATGTTAAAAAAAGTTGGCTAAAAGTATTTATATCCTGGGTAATGTAAGATTGTGTGTGTGTATATATATATTAAAAATAAATAAATAAATAACACCCAGCACGCCCCTGCGGGCGGTTTATCCTTCAAGCTCAGGTCCTCTACCAGAGGCCTGGGAGCTTGAGGGTCCTGCGCAGTATCTTAGCTGTTCCCAGGACTGCGCTCTTCTGGACAGAGATCTCCGATGTTATTCCCGGGATATATATATATATATATATATATATATATATATACATATACACACACATATATCATCCTAGGAGTTAAAAAAAAAACCATTTCAAAAATCCCTTTGTTAATGAGGAATTGAAAAATTTTACAAATGGAGAATATATTCTACAATTCATTATTCAAGCACAGAATTCTTTATTTCGATGTGCGTGGCTCTTGTTGTCCTCCACATGGGGGTGTCAAAAATCACATTAGAAGTGGCACACATCACACGGGGGTACCTGTTGATGGTGTTAACAACACCTTTACATTCACTTGGTGAACTTGCAAACGCTTAGGATTTAGCTGAACCTGACTTTACATGTTTCTGAAACATGAAGGACATACTATTTCCTCTCCTGATATTGAGAGTGTAGTATTGATATTTTAACCTTTAAGGAGCACAAAATGTATTAATCCTACTAACACATACACGCATGCAATGAAGCTCAAGAAGACCAGATAGTATTTTAAGCCTGTGTTTCTGATTTTATGGTTCACTTAGTGGGATGAGAAGCAATATCGTTGCCCTGTACCTGTGCATGTGCAATGACAATACAGTTGAATTCTATTCTAATTCTATTCTATTCTAATATATGAACTAGTGGACTAATATTATATTGGGAAAGATGATTGAATTATAGCAGGGGTGAACAGAATGCAGCAGAGGGATTAAATGAGTGAGACTAGTAGATTCTTAGTTTCTTGTTCCTGGTGTGTGGGGGAGGTTTTACCATGACATACACCTTGTTACTTGGGATTGTTTGCCATTTTTGCAAACGATTCCTTTATCGATTCCAATGACGTCACCACGTTGCGGAGCGTCAGTTACCTGGCAGGAAACACGGCTCAAACGCTCAAAAGTTTGGTTATACTTTACGAGAATGGATGACAACAGGGCAACTTGCAATACTTGCCAAATTTATATTTCATTTAAGGGATTAAAACACTACGAATATGCAAAAGCATTTGCTCACAAAACACACGATAACCTTAAATGAATGGTGTTTTTAATCCCGCTCCGGACTCGTGAATCTCAACCCAGCAGCAGCGATAACGTTTGCACGTCCTCTCCCGTTAATGCGGCAGGTAAATAATCAACTAACAGCGCAAATTATGTTAGCGCGATCTGCGTTATTACAAAACCTGCCATTACTGTGCATTTAGGTGACCATGATGAGAGAGACCGACAGAGTCTGGCTGGCTCAGATGCTGGCAGTTCCCGCTGCAGTCTACCGGTAGCGTCTCCTTTCAGGCCAGGATAGACGAATGTCACTGAGCAGTGACTAAGTTTGTGGTCAAAGGCTTGCACCCATTTGCCACAGCAGATGCCCTCGATTTTCGGTAGTGAATGTGTTTAATTGTAGGCAGGGACATTACTAAATATTCTTGTGTAATTGCTACAGAATAATTTATGTTATACTTTGTTATTGCTACAGAAGAATATTTATTTTATTATTTTACATTTACAAATTTTTTTCCTGGGGACCCTGTGACACCCCATTGAAGAGCCGTAGGCTGTGGATCTCTTAACATCTCACTGTTGGGTTTGTAAGGCCATGTTACTCCTAAATTTATATCTTGTTCAAAGAGAAGATATAAAACAAAGTTCTAAGCTAATCGACCTTAGTGGTCTCCTTTAAAAAAAAAAAAAAAAAAGAATCGATAAGAGAATCGATAAAGAATCGAATCGTTAAACAGAATCGAAACTGGAATCGGAATCGTGAAAATCTTATCAATACCCATCCCTAGATGTATGTTTTTTCAGGAACAGGAAGATCACAGCGACATCCTAGGGTCGCATGAACTTGTGGGCTATGCAGACTTAATCTTGTAATTGTTCATTTCTGTGTGTATTTACCGTGTGCTATGCTATTTTCATGATGTGGTGGCAGATTTCTTTTCCTATGTATTAATAATATCACATTAGTAATAGTAATATTATTTCCTCACTTTAGTGTTCACCAGTTGTATGCATTCACATAGAATGTTATCATAAGTGGGCCCCATGTTATTGCACCTTCACAGTGGACCCATCGTAGACTGGAAGATCTCCAGAAATCCTACTTTAAGGGAGGTGACATGTGGTTGTAATTTTTCTCTGATCCATCCTTTATTTCCCTGCGTTTGAAGGATGGGTGAGATTCAACAATTGTCATAGCGCAGTGGTTGGCGTGGATAATTTTTTCGACCCCCCCCCCCCCCCAAAAAAAAAAAAACCAAACAGCAGATGGTTGATGTGTGGCAGCCGAATAGTAAACTTTTAAAAGTAGGGCTGGGCTATATCATACCGCTCACGGTAATACCGGTATAATGTTGGGCAACGATAAGAAAATTAAATACCCCGATAAAATAAGGGTAAAACACGCATGCGCATTGCCTTTGTTTTCATACGCACATGGCTGGAAAAAGCACAGCGGTGACAGAGAATGAGAAGGGCGAAAGCGGATCGTTGAATGAAACGGATGAACCAGAATTGGTTTGTAAAAATGTTGCAACTTCAACAGCGTGGAACTGGTTTAGCTTTCGTCCATTAGATACACAACAAAGCACTATTTTTGGTAGAACGTGCTAGCGGGCCACCGTTATTACTGTGTTTTTTGGAAAATACAGCACAACACTAAAATCAATCCTTTGATTTTTCTGAAAATTGACAGTGAAAATAGTGAAAATACATTGACAGTTGTTTTTGGTTTTTTTGCACTAATAAAATTGTGGAGTTGTAAAGTATTTTGTCTAGCGTCAATTATATTGTCAGTTATATCATTATCGCAAATTTTCTAATTATATTGTGATAAATATTTTTTAATCATATAGCCCTGCTCTATTTAAAAGTACTGAATGCTATGCCGCTTATTTGATTGCAAATGTTAAAAAACAAAGAACATTAAAACATGACTGTTGGAGAGATGTCGGCAAAGTTATGTGACATTAGTGATGTTTGTACAGGGTGGGCCATTTATATGGATACACCGTAATAAAATGGGAATGGTTGGTGTATCAAGTTACGTTGAAACCAAGCACACCATTGTTTTGTTTTTTTTGTGACATTACCAATAAGTGTGACGTGTCACATGGCCCTCTTCTTATTGAAAAAACAAAAGTTGTATCCAAGATGGCCGATTTCTAAATGGCCACCTTGGTCACCACCCATTTTGAGGAGTTGCCCCCTCGCATATACTAATGTGCCACAAACAGGACTTTAATATCACCAACCACCCTGTACTTTCAGCATTAACATGGTTTTAAAGCCTTCACTGTAAAATATATAGTATGTAAATCTTACAGAGAATGTCTTGATTTTATGGATAATTAAAGCCAGTCATATATCCACAAACACAGCAAGCTGAAATCCACTGAAAACAGTCGACTGAAAACAGTGAGAGAAAGTACTCGGGGCCTTCAAGTTAAACACTATGAAAGGCACATCAACCACACTTATACAGACTGTATATAACAACCAACTCTAAAATGATCATTTGCAGAGGAAAAGACACAGACAGACTCTGCTTACAGGATGTGATGTGACAACACTAATGAAATATTGATGTGTCATATTTGTTCAAGACGTTTTTCTTAACAGGGGTGGTAATTCCCATGACTTTGTGTATATAATTTGGAATTTTTTTTACAACTGTGGGTCAAAAATAAATACATGACATTATTTCATTCATTCATGGTTGATTCTAGTCCATGTTAGTGCAAACAAAGTAAACTGCACGCTTTAGTTGTGAAGCAAAAATGCTGAAATCGGAGAAATAAAACGTGCGAGGAGAACGATAACGACGACAAGAGTCTCCCGATCGTTTACTCTCGCCTTCCTGTGAACAACACCGGCGTGGTGTTAATTGTTTGACAATATCACCAACTCGCGACATTTTTAAACATTTTGTTGTTCAACAGCATCAAGACTGACGGAGTGTGTTTGAGTTAACCTCACAACTGTCACAGATGACACATTTGGTGTTTTTTTTTGCTGGTTTGTCGGTAGCAGCTCTTGAAGCGCAAGTCTACCACACATCTGTTCGACCAACGCCAGTTAATCTGGAACACGGGCCGATTTTTTGTCCCAGTCCAGCCCTGGATGCATCTGGAGACGGTCCTATTAAGTCCTATTCTAAAGGCTGATTGCCCTCCCCCACGCTTGTACCTGTGGCTTTCTGTCCTGGGGGTGGGGGCTGGTTGTTCTCCTGCCCTGCAGCCAATCCTTTTGTTCATATTCAAAGACCGTTTTTCTGTATGTATTCTTACCCCCTAAAACCCGTCGTATTGTAATGTTGCAAGCAATCACAAACTCTACAGTCTGTCTAACTCCAATGTATACCAAGCAATCTATTATTATCAACAGAGCTAAAAGCTTACCTTTAGATGAGCCCACAAACCGAGAGAAACTCCGTGATGAAGCTGGAAGTCTTAACAAACAGATCAGGGAGCAGAGACCCACGTGGTTCACGCTGATCTGAGCTACGATCCAGGAAATAAGGGTGTGCAGATCGATGCAGAAATTGATCCCAACGTTGGTAGTGGTATATGTTCCTGTAAGTTTACTACTTTACTCCAGTTTCATGAAAAAGTAACTCTCTCTCTGCTCGACACCTCTCCTGCACAAACACACACAATTTCTCCGCCCCTTTTTCCCGACTCTGCCGTGATTTGTTACTCGGTTTGGTCACATGACTCACTTGCACAACGTAACCACGCGGGGTGTATTTTTTTTTTTTTTTAATTAAACTTTATTTACAAACAACAGTTTAACATACAAGGCACCATCATTAATCCGATTATGTTACATCCTCGGTTGAGCATTATAGCAAAACAAACAAACAAACAAAACGAACAAAACGAACAAAAAACCCCCCCAAAAACAACAACAATAAGCACAAAGTTAAAAGAGTTAGCACAAAAATAAAGAACAGTCATTGAAGGATTCGAACCAAAGGCAAAAACTAACGTGCAAAAAAAGGGCAGTCGTGATTATAAAATAGGGAGTTTTTTGGGGTTTTTTTTAACATAGGTTAAACTCTTTAAATAAAACAACAAGTTTATGGGCTTTCTTGTTATTCACAAGTTTCAGCGATTTAGCCCAGAGTCTAAAGTCATTCAGCCATCTGTTTATACATGGTTTAGCTTTAAAGTATCTGCATTTGTGAATAAAAAATTTTCCCATTAACAAAATCGTCCTAATCAACAGGTCAAAATCTGCATTCTCAGCAAGTATTCCAAATTTTATTACTGTCACCGTCAAATGTGGTAACTGAATTCTCCTGGACTGTAGCCAGCTCCACATGTCAGTCCAGAAGGAGTGCACTGATTCACAGTTGAAAAACAAGTGATCCAGACTTTCAATATCATTTTCACAAAATGTGCAGGCGTTCACATCTAAATTAAATTTCCGTCTTAAGAATTCATTGGTTGGATAAACCTCATTAATGATTTTAAAGTGAACCTCTTTTGCTTTAGGGGAAAGAGGAAGTGAAATATACTTTTTTCTTATCGCCTTAACCTCCATGGTCTCAAATTCTTTAAGGATATAATTTCTTTTAACCGGATTAGGGAAAATTTCGTTTATCAAAATATTCCTGATCACTTTGTTTGTAAACCTGCTGTCACCAAATTCAACTCCAGCTATGCAGAGCTGCCTCAGTCCAGGAGAAATTTTAGAGTGCACAATATCTTCTTTTATCATTGATCTCAAAGGGACTGGAATGGCTTTCACTAGGGATTTATATCTCTTAACAGTACATCTTACATCAAATTTCTCACAAAACGTCTCATGCTTTAATAAGACCCCATTATCATCCATAAAATGAGCTACAGCCCAAATCCCTTTAGATCTCCATTCATCCACGTACACAGATTTCCTACACAAACGGATATACCTGTTGTTCCATATAGGGGTATTGTGAGGAGTAAAGTTATGTTTGTAGATTAATTTCCAGTAGAGAAGGACCTGCTGATGGAAAGCTGAGAGTTTAACAGGTAACGAACTGCAATCAAAGTCACAACGTAACAAAAAGTCTATTCCACCCATTTTGCCAAAAATCACACTGGGAATAATGTTCCAAAAGGAATTTTTGTTCCTAATGAAAGATCTTAACCATTTCAATTTTAGTACACCATTCATAACATCAAAGTCAATGGCATTAGCCCCACCCTCTTCATAATTCTTAATCATATCATTTTTCTTTATATAATGACATTTGTTCCTCCATATGAACCTAAAATTAAGATTATTTATAGATTTAATTAGTTTTGGAGATATGGGCAGAGAAAAGGCTGGATAGATTAGTCTGGATAGACTGTCCATTTTGGTTAGCAAAATTCTCCCAAACAGAGTTATGTCCCTTTGCAGCCACCTGTTTAAAATAGACTTACACTTTTCTATATTGGTACAGATATTCTTATTTTCAGTTGATGTCTTATCCTTGCAAATTACAATGCCCAGATACTTAACCTCTTTTTTAATCTGTATATTATCTATTGCTTGCAGGGTACACTCATGCAGAGCTAGAATTTCGCATTTATTAATATTCAGCTGTAGGCTGATCGCCTGTAAGGCTAAAGGAATCTGGTCTTCATTTTTTAGAAACAGGGTGGTATCATCTGCGAGCTGACTGATTATTATCTGTTCACCCATCACAGTTAACCCCTCAATGTGACTGTTTTTAATCAAAATAGACAACAGCTCAGCAACCATGATGAACAGAAGTGGTGAGCTGCTACATCCCTGCCTTATCCCTCTACCACGCGGGGTGTAATTTCAAAATGAGCGCTTAGCGCTTTGGAGTTGACGTCACGCCGCAATGCATTGTGGGAGCGCAACGTCATTTTCGGGGTCTACGAATCAAAACATACACACGACGATTACAAGATGCTTAAAAGCAGCTCAAAAGAGAATGGATTGTATAGAGACTGATTTCGTTCAGAGGCGAAGCAGCGGTACTTGCAGAAAATGGCGTGCATTGGAAATGTGGACCCGTATGAAATACGGCCGTGGAGTGGAAACCAGGGATGATTTTAGCCCATTTTTGGGGGTGCTTCAACACCCCCAGAAATGAATCAAAGCACCCCCAAAGATTTCTTACTTTGTTGACAATATTTGCTGTTTGTGTGACACACTACTAAAAATATAAAAGCATACAGTACTTGGCTGAGACGTAACACTTTAACAACAAAAATATAGATAACCTCCCCCCTCCCAAAGTGGTTTGTTCCAGCTCGTCTCTCCTACTCTGACTCTAGCGTCCTTTCTGCCAGAGCGATGGTGGCTGAGAGGCAGCGGAGCTGCGGTGTGAGTGCCTGGCTTAAAACAGGACATGTTGGCTGCATTTAACCTTCAGTTACTCTTTATATAGTTCGGTAAGAGTCCGACCATGTTTCTTTTTAGCTGAAAAACATTATAGGTAACCTGCAGTGTTGAAAACGTGTTTTCCGACGATGTTTGCTACCCTGCAATCCGTCCTGCTCTGTAGTAAAATCAGCGACATTTGACCGTCCTGTTGCTAACATTGAAATTTATACAGACTATTTAAAATCTAAAACGTATAATTGTCTGTAGCCTACTGTTGTTACCACTGTCCTGTTTGAAATGGATACTAACTAGCTAACTGACTGAATGCCCATTAACCTTATAACTCCTGTTGTGTGTGTGTGTGTGTGTGTGTACAGAGAGACAGCCAGGTTCATAATGGATATAAGGAAGTTTTTTCAAAAAAAGGAGCCACATTCAGGTAAAAGTGTAAAATCAAATGATTCGTTAATCAAGAATAATGTTGGATCAGTGTTTCAATGTTTATATCTTTTATTAGGTGTACATGTGGTTTGGTTATTTCCCTTTTGGTTGAAAGTACACTGAGACAGGACTTTTTTGTTAGTGATCTTAATAGTATTTTTTTATATTAATGTCATTTTTTCATCTAATTGAATACAATCTATTTGTGTATGATTGCCAGTCCAAAGAGGGAGAGAGGAAAGAGGGAACGTGAGGAGAAAGTACAAGGTCAGGATGAACTGTCATTTAATTTCGTTGTCTGTTTAATGTATGGTTTATAACTTATATCACTGTTTTTTACTGGAAAGCACTTTGGTTACCCATGTTGTTTTAAAGTGCTCTATAAATAAAACTGGATTAGATTTGAATGAGGAAGATAACAGAGAGAAAAAAGAATGGAATATGGTGGTGAAGTTAGATGGAAAAACTGTTTATTCAAAAATAACTAAATGAATGTATTGCAAGATACTTTTCTGATAGATTTCATGGATGCTTTGTGTGCTTTTAAAAATGCAGATTGATACATGACTTTATGACTAAGGTACCTGTAAAAGTGTGATCTCAGAATAGCCTGTAATAATTTTTTTAGATATTTTTATATATAGAGATTGAAAATGTGACGTCACTCAGGGGTAAAACCGCAAAGAATTCTGGGAACTCATGGCAAGAGGTACTAGCGCACGCAGGCTTTCAATTGAAATCAGTTATACAGCGATAAAAAGAAACACAAAAAATGGCAAGAAGCTGTTGTATTATTAACTGCAATAGCCGGTCGCATGACAGCCACGGAAAGCCGACAGGTAAAGAGATCGGCTGTTATCGGATTACGTCGTTGAAGAGAAATTGTTCGAGCCATGTTTCCGAAGTAACAAAGAGGCGACTAGATTGCAGCCATTCAAAGACAAAATATAACATCCCAGAACACTCCAGCTCACAGGTTAGTCTGCTCCAAGCATTTCCACAAAGGTCAGTCTGCTGTTGTAGTTAATGCGTCATTTTTCTTAACATAATTGGTGATGTAGGTTACAACCAAGTCTGGCGCTGAACAGAAATTATTGCGCTATGCTCCTTTGTTTATTGTGCATAAATAGTAAATTGTCCTGACACAATGTTGCGTTTCGCTTCTGTTATTACCATGGTACATTGACAAAAACATATACTTTTTTATTCACAGGATAAAATAGTTGTTTTGTATCACTAATTGCCCAGTACGATTACAACATACAATATTATTGTCACTGCTACATTTCTGTGATGCGTACCAGAAATTATTTCCACTACTAATTAACCCTTTAAGACCTACCATAGAACCAAGTCCGCCAGAGCTTATATTATATTTTTACATGCTGTAGTGCCATTTTTGGGAGCATTTCAAGTTGCTATACATCAATACAACAATTATAGCCCAGATTTTAATAATATGTATTCATTAAGTGCATAGTAATTACATAAATTGCAAAAAAGTGCAATAAACTACAAAAAAATTGAAAATCGTTTTTGCTTTTTTAACATATATTTCTAGTTAGAGAAATTTAAGAGGCTTATCCCTCAAAACTGTAAATACAAAAAAGTTGCACAAAATAGTTTCCTACCACAGGAAATTTATTTTGAGTGTCTTCATAGTTTTATTTTTGAAATACACCAATTTTTATACACTGCAGGAAAAACGAAAATAAATATTATACTGCAAATTTGCAAAAAAACAGCATATGCATCAAAATAAACTATTTCCAGCAGTGCAATATGAGTCCTAAGCATCCCAGAAACGACACAGAAAGTCATAAAGTCAAAGATAACTTTTAAAAAAGACCAGTATAGGCCCTGAGGCCCTGATGGTAAAAAAGACTACATTTCCGCAAAAATGACGTCACTTCCGGTTTCGGGCAGGTAATGGCGGACATGCAAAAGTTCGCGCTGACGTCTATTCCAACGTAGGAAGTGTTATGAACAGCTGATCGGATCGGCAAAGCGTGTTTCTGGAATATTATGTTTTTGTTCCTGCAAGCGCTTTTTATGCAGTTTTTGCAAAGCTTTATGTGGAAGGAAACCGTGACCTAGGACAAGCTGATGGCATAAGATGTAAGTACAACTCCTCCGGTTTAATATGCAAAAAAATTATTGCGCTAGCTTACGTGGTTGCAGTGCTACCGGGATTTAAAAATAGTTACGTAAAACAGAGCATGCCCGCTCCGACCGGCTCTAAAGGGTTAATTACCGTTGAGCTCAAAGGTCCTATTAATAAACGGTTAACGAATGTGTATTTATGAAGACGATTTGTGAGACTGGTAAACTTATGATATGTACGATGGTCTTTACCTTCTACACGGTGCATTTCAAGGTCCTGCACCCATCCGTCGGTAAACTGTACCTGGGCTTGGTGCAGTGACCTGAAGTTACTAAACTTCACGAGTGTATGCACTCACTCCAAGAACCGTATAATTATAAATCTGAGCGTGGTGAAAGTTGGGCAGCACGCTAACGTATTTTGTCCACTCTGTGTGCTCGTAAGGGTCTGACCCTTTCACTGGTTTGATTTTTTCCTCGTATCTTTTCTTTGGCTTTTCATCAAATCTGTCTTTGTACGGACCGGCATTGTTCTCCTTCGTTTTGTACATACCTTTTTGGGGGGCAAAGAAAAAGCAAGAATTTATTGGAACCGAAGAATGAACGTTTTGCGGTGCTGCAAATGCTTTCATTTGATGCAGGTACTTGGATTGTTTTGCCACGAGTTCCCGGTATGCAATGCGCGAAAGTCACGTGGTCTGTCAATCTCTATATATATATATTTTTTTTAGTAGAACACTATGCACCTTTGATGATGTTATGTTGAATTTGTGAAGTGGTGTTGTTCAACATGGACAGTGAAAAGGGAAGGAAAGAAAAGCATGATTACATTTTATTGATTATTTAACTGTCTGTTGCAATCCAGCATCAACCTCTGAGATTTAAAGTAGACTTTAACTGAAGTTCATCATCATTTCACAGAGTGGAGCTGCAACACAGAGATAACCATAAAATGCAGGTTGAGGAGATAATAAACGGATATTTAATATGTTTGCTGTACATGTATTTGTCTTGTTATTCTCACATCATATAAATATTTGTTCCTCTACAGATTGACTTTTGCTGACAAATGTATTTTGTTCAAACATATATAGAAATTCATTTTAAACGTTTTATAAACAGTAAGGCAATAAACAAAAACACACAGAGCATCCTGAAATTTGAAAGCACTTCACTTGTTCCACAACTTGTTATGTTACAGCCTTATTCCAAAATGGATGAATTTATTTGTTCACAGGCGAGTATGTACAACCTTTGCATCAGCACTAAAAATTGAGCTCACGTGAATCCTGTTTTGGTGCATCTCGTGATTGTTCGTCAAATCTTTCCCAGCTTGATTAGAATCCACCTGTGGACAATTTATTTGATTGGTGATGATTTTATATAAGTTATTATGATTTGATAATATCGTATAGTTGACAGACCATAACCAAGCCAAGAGGTCAAATGAATAGTTTATGTAGACTTCTGAGACACAATTTCATGTAAACAAAAATCTGGGGAAGGGTACAGAACAATTTCTGCAGCACTGGAGGTCCCAGTGAGCACAGAAGTTGCCATCATGATTAAATGGAAGAAGTCTGGAAGGAATCTCTGCCAAACCAATGTGAGCGATGGTAGAAGCTGAGCTGAGGGTAGAAGTTGCCCAAGGGGAAAACAGCATATGCATCAAAATAAACTATTTCCAGCAGTGCAATATGAGTCCTAAGCATCCCAGAAAAGACACAGAAAGTCATAAAATCAAACATAGCTTTTAAAAACACCAGTATAGGCTCTGAGGGTAAAAAAAAAACACATTTCTGCAAAATGACATCACTTCCAGTTTCGGGCAGGTAATGGCGGACATGCAAAAGTTCGTGCTGACGTCTATTCCAACGTAGGAAGTGTTATGAACAGCTGATCGGATCGGCAAAGCGTGTTTCTGGAATATTATGTTTTTGTTGCTGCAAGTGCTTTTTATGCAGTTTTTGCAAAGCTATATGTGGAAGGAAACTGTGACCGAGGACAAGCTGATGGCATAAGATCTAAGTGCAACTCCTCCGGTTTCATATGCAAAAAAAATTATTGCGCTAGCTTACGTAGTTGCAGAGCTACCGGGATTTAAAAATAGTTACACAAAACAGAGCGTGCCCGCTCCGACCGGCTCTAAAGGGTTAACAAATATCTGTATTTTCCAAATACTGCAAAATTAGAAAAACTGCATTCCCATTAAACAAAGTACATGTGCCACACCCTTCTCTGAACTGTAACATAACACGGCACTGGAAAAAATACACTTTCGGATCACTAATGCAACACCACAATTGAGACAATGTTCACCAGTAAAATTACAGTAGTAAAATTATTACAACATGTCATAGTAGTCATGGGGCTCAAGAGTTGGGAGTTTGCATTGTAATCGGAAGGTTGCTGGTTCGAGCCCCAGCTTGGACAGTCTCGGTCGTTGTGTCCTTGGGCGAGACACTTCACACATTGCCTACTGGTGGTGGTCAGACGGCCCGGTGGCGCTAGTGTCTGGCAGTCTCGCCTCTGTCAGTGCGCCCCAGGGTGGCTGTGGCTACAATGTAGCTTACCATCACCAGTGTGTGGATGACTGGATATGTAAAGCGCTTTGTGTGAGACAACTAATGCACATGTCACATCAAACATGATAAATATGGGTAAATATTAATTTAAATGCCACATAGACAGACAGATTACTCACCACATTGCAGCATCTAAACTGAAGTCACTCTGCAGGAAAATGAGGAGACAGGATCAAAAACAGGTAGCAGAAAAATGAATTGTTACATCTTTGTGTTAACAAAGTGAGAAAAGACACTAAAGTCAAAATAAACATCTTGGTGTAACCTGTGGAAGATGGAGGTCCAACAAGAAGTGAGCAGCCTACTATTGTGAATGTGAGAAAAATAACATTTCCTAATTTTTTTTATTTTGATACAGCCACATTTACAGTTCATCTGTTTTCAGTAAACAATGTTCTTTTTCTGAGAACATAATGGCTATAAAATATTGATTTACATGTGATGCATTTGAAGTTAGAAGTCATGCAGTGTCAAATCCAGGTCTCTATCAAAAAGCTATACGCACTGTACTTAAAGAGCAGGGCCCTATTTCAGGAAGCCAGTTTAGTGCAAACTCTGAGTAAGTATACCCTGAGTTAACGAAAACTCTGGGTTTTCGGTTTCACAAAGCGAGTTTAGATTAATTCTGAGCGAGTTACTATGACGACACACTCCGTGAAGCTAACCTGCCCCCTAGCAGGTTTACTTCAACTAACCCTAACTTTTTCCGCCTCTTTGTCGGAAACCTGACTGTAGGAAGTGTCAGACATGGCGTGTCCCTTCCTTGAAGAGCCAGTAGATGTTGAAGCCCAAATTCTCCGCAGAGCTCTCCGCTGGGAGAGAGTGATTAGAGCGCGTTTGGACATTTTATCATTTCCTGATGATTTCCTGTGTGAACGTTACCGTTTTTCAGCACAATCTATAATTTATTTGAATAACATCCTCAGGCCTAATATTGCTCATGTGACACATTGCGGACATTGTCTCAGTTCTGTACATATTATTTGTATTGCACTTCGGTTTTTTGCAAACGGGAGCTTTCTGTATAATATTGGTGACGCTGAGCATGTTTCCAAGGCTACCGTCTGTCGGGCAGTCAGGAATGTTACAGTTGCACTGAAATGTCTCCTGTACTCGTTTGTGGTGTTCCCCGGTCATAGACCCACAAGATTTATCAAAGAGGGATTCCACAAAATTGCAGGTATCAGGATGAACAAAACTTAATTCATGATGTGGTGATACTTGAACTACTACTTACATTTTACATTTATTCCCACGGTTCCCAGGCGTGATTGGCTGTATAGATGGCACTCACATTCCAATCATTGCTCCTTCAGTAAATGAAGGAGACTATGTGAACAGGAAGTCTTTCCACAGCATTAATGTACAGGTACATAGTTCCCTGTAGCATTTCAAACTAACAAATTATTTCATTATAGTAATGGATGCTAATTTGTGTTCTCTGCACTGTGAAGATCATATGTGATGCTGCCAACATTATCACAAATGTGGAAGCCAACTGCTCAGCCTCTGTGAGTGGTGGTGGTGGAGGACCCCCACCTGTTTTTCAGGCCTCCGCTTTTTTTCTGTTGGCTATAACGGGTCACATTTGAGCATACAGAGTAAGCAAATATGTACTTGTAATGTGCTCAGATAATTTCAATAAGTGCTTACAGAGGGGAAATTAATGTAGCCTCTAACTGCAATTGATTTACATCGGACAAACAGACCAAGCACTACGGCTCATAATACAATTACACCTTACCTGTTTGGACTATATTTTTATATTTCATTTTTACTTGCTGCCAGGAACGTTTGGGGCCTGTTGGGTTGCACCTGCGCTCACATCACATCACAAAATAAAATGTATGAAATAAAAAATAAAATAAAATATAATAAAATAACGTGTTAAATGGGTGGAAATCCCTAGGTCAATGTTTAAATTAACACTCATGCATTGACTCTGTCGGCCATGTTTTGCCATGCATGCTCCCTTTCTTTTGCAGCTGAGGCTGTGTTACTTTTTTTCCGCAAAATTTGCATGTTATCGCCCACCCCCGTGACATCACGCTCCAAAGCCCTATACTGCCATCAGAATTTCGGCCTCAAGCGCTGTAAAATACATTGACCGCGTCTTCTTTCCCTCCGTCTCCATGGTGACTCGCTTAATCTGTGCTCCACTAATCAGGGCTTTATGTATCCTCGTGCGCGCGCTTAACTTGGGGTTAAAGCAACTCCGCGTTGATTGAACTAATTGTTATCAGCCTTTCTGAAACCGAATATTCCGAGTTGGACAGTTCGGGGTTACTCAACCCTGAGTATCGTTTTTCACTCTGAGTTTTCTAAACCGGCTTCCTGAAATAGGGCCCTGCTCTGCTCCTGTTGACTGTTTTCCACAGAAAGAGGTGTGAGAGCCCATTCCAGTTTGACTTGAGTCCACAGATACTGGAAGGAGTTTCTAACTAGAGGCATGCAGACATGTTTAAAAAAAGATCTGTATGTTGTTTTGTTGTTGTTGGTAGGTGATCGTGGCTCAAGAGTTGGGAGTTCGCCTTGTAATCGAAAGGTTGCCAGCTCGAGCCCCGGCTTGGACAGTCTGGGTCATTGTGTCCTTGGCCAAGACACTTCACCCGTTGCCTACTGGTGGCGCCAGTGTCCAGCAGCCTCGCCTCTGTCAGTGCACCCCAGGGTGGCTGTGGCTACAATGTAGCTTGCCATCACCAGTGTGTGAATGTGTGTGTGAATGGGTGGATGACTGGTTGTGTAAAGTGCTTTGGGGTCCTTAGGGACTAGAAAAGCACTATATAAATACAGGCCATTTACCATTTTGAACAGAAGCCTGAAGATTCTGGGGACATGTGAAACTAAAAGTTCATAAAGTGTTAGGACACAAGACCTTTAAATGTGCATTGTGCAGTAACTTTGTTATTTTGTTACTGTGGATCATCACAAAGTCAACCTTCTGCACAGCCGTATTCTTTTTGTATGTGTGGTCGTTTTTTTCTGCAGACACCGATAAACAGAAACCAAAGAAATATTTTTCCTTCATAATCTAAGTCAAGTAAACTGACCTTTTAAACTGTAGTTTACAGTGTGGACTCTCCAGGTAATCATACAGTTGTTTCATCCCTGCGCCCTCCAGGTTGCATCCTATTAGATCCAGACGTTTCAGATAGGGGGGGTTGGACTTCAGAGCAATGAGCAGAGCAGCACAGCTGTTCTCTGACAAAGTGACGTTCTCAAAGCTGAATAACAATCATGTGAGTTACAAAGTGTTCATTTAACATGACATCACTGCGCATTTCAAACCTAGTAACACCCTTACCCAAAAACTGCGTCATCCCAAAGTCAAACCTCCCTTAAACAGTTCAACCTACATATTGTGCACTGTGACATACTTTGTGTCTGCTCAGATCTCTACATAAGGGAGAGAGCCACTCCAAAAACACATGGCACAACATAGAAGAGCCTCCTCGATGCTATTGTCAAGGCTCACACTTTGGACAGAGAAGATAGATGGTTTGAAAGAGAAGTAAAAAAAAAATGTCATCCATGTCCACTGTGAATAACCATCATGGAACGGAGGTGGTGGCTTACAAAACCAACTATTAACCAACTACCATGGTGCCATTTACTGTGATTAGGTTCCCCGGTCCACTGGCTGGAAAACACCCCCAAAGCATCAGGTTCCCACCACCATGTTTGACAGTGGGGATGGTGTTCTTTGGGTTGAAGGCGTCTCCTTTTTTATGCCAAATGAAGGAAGCATCATAGTGGTCAAACGATTCTATTCTTGTTTCATCTAACCATAACACAGAAGACCAGTAATCTTTTTCTTTGTCCAGATGAGCATTTGCAAAGGGGCTTTTGTGTGCCTTCTCTGGAGAAGCCGTGTCCTCCGTGGAACCCAGCAGTGTGCAGTGTCCGTTGGACTGTTTGAGACATTGATACCAGCAGAGCACAGATTGACCAGGATTGATGGTGGTCCTATGATTCTTCTTCACCTCTATCATTATCATCCTGGCCAGCACAGGTGTCACTTTTGGTTATCAACAATGTTCTCTGAGATTTTCCACAGTGCAAAACTTGTATTTTTGAATAATACTTTGCACTGCAGCAACTGGAACTTGAAAACATTTAGATATGGCTTTTTTACCAGCCACAATACACAGCTGCAGGTCCTCACCAAGCTCCTTTATCTTAGCCATGACTGTCCACAACCCAACTGCAGAGCCCTGTTGAGTTGGTTAAAACAGCTGTTTCCAATTAGTCAGGGTAGGATGCTTTAGAACAGCTTTGACTATTTGGAAAGAACATTGGATTTTCCCAGTGACTGTGACAGTTTGTGATGGGTATGAATCATTTTGGACCTGGCACTTTTTGCTCATATAATAATAATAATAATAATAATAATAATAATAATAATAATAATAATAATAATAATGATGATGATGATGATGATGATGATGATAATAATAATAAATAAAAGCTATTGTCTTTCGATAGAAACCAGATCCAACTAAAGAAAAATACCTGGTTGAACAAAGGTAACTTTTAAGTCAAAATTTGCGAGTGCTCTGAATAATTATGGGCTTGACTGTTTATGCACATACATTCATTATACAGTCTCCAAAATCACCTACTAAAATCCAAGTCTTGGTGTGGTGAAGCCAAGGTACCATATTAAATATGTTTATAAATATGTTGGATTGGTGCATCCCTGTCCTCCATCCTACATTACTGGAGTTGGATTACTTATTAGTGAAATAACTTTATAAATAACAACAGATTCAGTTTCAGTTAACTGACCTGAGTGTCTCCAGTCTACAGTTTGGATGCCCCAGACAAACAAAAAGTTCATCTGCTGGCTCCAGTACAGTGACTGAAATCAGGTGCAGCTCTCTCAGATGGGAGCGGTCTGACGTCAGAGCTGAGGCCACAGCTCCACCCCGTTGCCCATAAATATAAACATCATGAAGTCTGTGTTGACACATAATTGCAAATATAATATAATAATAAAAACATGCTATTATGCAGAAAAACATTTTATTTATTTTGTGGACTTGATGCAAAACAACTAGATACTGTCTCTTAACATCAGTGGTGCAGCTGATCTGATCAGACTGACATGAAACATTCTAATAATAATTCTAATAATTCTCCTCCGTTCCTCTCAGACATAGATATCTTCAATATTTGTTTTGATCTTTTTTTTTTTTTTTTTTTTTTTGGCCTGTCCCGTTTGGCTCTTTTGCCATCAGAATTGTTCTCTAAAGGCAAAGAAAGATGCCCAACGGATTTACTTTACCAAACTGACCATCCCAGCCTTGCCGTAATGGTCCATTTGATTCACCTTTTGTTTATTTTATTTTCACTTACTGAATACGGGACAGACTTGACTGGGGGAAAGAAGGGGAGAAAGAAAGAGGGAAAGAGAAACAGCTGAGAAGAGGGACGGGGGAGAAGGGCAAAAGACAAAAACCAACAGAACGGACAGAAAAAAAAAATGCATATATCAATCACCTGGATCACCTGCTGAGAAAGAAAAAAGAAAGCAAGCAGAAGAGAACAAGAGTAATAGAATAAACAACATCACAATGATATATGGGAATATGACAGTAAATACTAAATGTTAAACATTATTGTGCAGCACATAAGATCAACAGAACACAGTGTGCTTTGAGGTAGGAGCCAAAAAGGGTGTAGTTTGTGGGTGTGATCACCCGTGTGTACACCTGTGAGCATGGACGCGCTTGTTTTTTGTTTTTTTAAAAGGTTCCTTCATGTAATAATCTGCTAGAGGGTGTGGGGGGGGGGGCCACAGCCCCGTCGTCCAGGGCGTGAAGCAGGTGTGGAGGAGATTAAAACTCCAGACATCCAGAGGCCCTCAGAACACAAGACACCAAGGAAGACCAACAGAGGGGCAGCCGCGCCACTGTCCCAGTAAGAGCTGAGGAGAGTCCCAGATGAGGGCTCATTCAGCAGCTGCGGAGCAGAAGCCAGGGGGAGTTGCAGTGACGCGCCCGTGAGCTCCACCGGCAGCCAGCTGCGCCTGAGTGACCGAGCCCCAGGCCGAGAGGCCGGGGGCACCCCACCTCCGAAGTGGCCCGAGCGAGCCCCAGGCTCCAGGCCCCGATAAGCGGCCGCCAAGGAGTGAGCCGGTGTGTACCTGGACGCCCATCCCCGGACACAAAGAACCACCAACGCACCGATGTCTGAGGGGGTCCGCCACTGGCAGGGGAAGTGGTGGTAGGGGGAGATAGGCCTCCAAACCTTGAAGGGCCTGAGATGTCCCCAGAGAGGTGGCGCCTGACACCCAACCTGACATATTTGTTTTGATCTAATGTGCAGATGCAAGAGAGAAAACTGATGTGTGAATTATTTTTTTAATGTATTAACAAACTCAGCCTGAATTCACACACACAAAAAAAACATAAAATCCAAGAAGTAAATACATTTTTTCCTTCTTGGAAGGAAAGTGCAAGAGTTTATCATTTCTGTGGTTGTCATTTTGTTGTTTGTTGTTTCTTTTTACTTGCAAGCACTTTCTACTTGGGAGCACTTTCCTTATAATTGAGCGATCGTGGCTCAAGAGTTGGGAGTTCGCCTTGTAATCGGAAGGTTGCCGGTTCCAGCCGCGGCTTGGACAGTCTCAGTCGTTGTGTCCTTGGCCAAGATACTTCACCCGTTGCCTACTGGTGGTGGTCAGAGGGCCCGGTGGCACCAGTGTCCGGCAGCCTCGCCTCTGTCAGTGTGCCCCAGGGTGGCTGTGGCTACAATGTAGCTTGCCATCACCAGTGTGTGAATGTGTGTGTGAATGGGTGGATGACTGGATATGTAAAGCGCTTTGGGGTCCTTAGGGACTAGTAAAGCGCTATATAAATACAGGCCATTTACCATTTTTACAATAATTTCCAGTTTTTAACATTTCTTCCTGTACTAAACATGGTGACAACATTCAAGAAAAGTCTGAAACTATTTATTAATTAAGTCTGTTTTTTCCTGTCCTATCAACACAATTTATAAACTGGTTAATAGTTTGAATTCCCCACTTTCAATGGAGATGCAATGAGGGTGTGTCTTGCTGCTATGTCATCTTAAATCCTAAATATGATTTGGAAGTGCTGCTGTGTCTGTTAACTCCACAGTGCTAAAATGAAAAGTTGGACTCAGGATCAATCTTTGTCTCTGGGGCAGGGTGTTGTTTGTGGCTCAACTGCAGGGGACCAAGGGAAGTCTGGCATGCTAATCATGTTTACCCTATTTCAGTTGCTGCTGGGGCCTGAGAAAGGAGTGAGAGCTGAACAACAGGACAGAGCTGTGTACAGAACTGAACTGAAGTGTGCACCTGGAAAGGTGCTAAAAGCAAACTGGTTAAAACACTTTATAAATAAACAAACACTCATCTTGCAACACTACGTGCTTGGGTCCTTCCTATCACAGTCTCGTGTGGTTAATTTATGACTACTCAATGTGATGTAATTAAGCTTTAAATAGATATTATTAAAACTGACTGTACTGAATCACTTGACTGATTTAATTTGTATTGTTGAAAATCAACCACTGTAACAACATGAAGTGTTATCCAATTACTTTAACATTTGGCCACAGTCACTGTTTCAGCTGAAGATGTTTAAAAATGTAATCACCCAAATAATTTTTGGTTAAAAAAGCAAAAAAAAAAAAGCAAAAAACAAACAAAAATGTTCACAATGTTTCCAATAAATAACTGGAACTGTGTAATGAGAAGAGATAATCTTTTAGTAAGAATAACTTTAAGAACTAAACTATTAATCTACACTGTTTTATAATGTTAATCAAATCTAGACTCACCGGGCCTTTCTGCAATTCATCACAGCTGGAAGCAGTCTCCGTCGTCCTTCCTTTGATGTTTTGTATTCTTTCAGATCCAACTCATCATAAAAATTTTCTGACATCAACAGCATATATGCAAGAGCTGTGCACTCAATTCCAGAGAGTTCCTTCTTTGATTTGTTCTGTGACTTCAGGAACTCTTGGATCTCTTGATGTAGTGAGAGGTACTTCATTTCCATCAGACAGTGGAAAATGTTTAGGCATCTTTCAGGACACTTGTCATCAGTTCTAAGCTCCTTCAGGTTGTTGATGACTCTCTGGATGGTTTCTGGACTGTTCTCTGTCTGACCCAGCAGACCTCCTAAAATTATTTGATTGGACTTCAGAGCGAGGCCATGGAGGAAACGAACAAACAGTTCCAGGTGGTTATTCTCAAGAACCAAGGATTCCTCCATGACTCTGCCCAGAAAATCTTCCAGAGATGAGATGTCCTCACTCAGGAAGTCCTGCAGCACCTTTGTCTTCCTGTTGGTGTAACAGTGGAACATGTAGACTGCAGCCAGAAACTCCTGAATGCTCAGATGAACAAAGCAGTAAACTGGTTTCTGGAAGATCACAGACTCTCTTTTGAAGATCTCTGTACAAACTCCTGAGTACACCGAGGCCTCTGTGACATCCAGACCACACTGCTCCAAGTCTTCTTGGTAGAACAGGATGTTCTTTTTCTTTTTTTTTCTTTTTTTTTTTTTTAAATGACATCAGAAACAGCAGTATGCGACATTACGTGATGGCAGAGCTTCAGTTCATCCTTTGTCATTTTTTTTTTTTTTTTTTTTTAAATAAATAGGACAGGGGGAATGAATGAGAGAAAGAGGGGGAGAGAAAGAAAGAAAACCAAAGGGGAGAAGAGACGGTGAGAAGGGGGGGGGAAGAGAGAGAGAAAAAAAAAAAAAGAACTCCTGGGTCACCTGTATGGAGAAAAAAAAACAAACAAACAAAAAAAACAAACAGAGGAGACAGCAAACAACAAAGAGCAACATAATAATAGAGAAAACAAAGCACCATCACAATAAACTAGCTAGCCATAGATATCAATATTTACTAAATAATAAACGATATTGTGCAGCACGCAAGATAGACAGCGCACAGTGTGCTTTGAGGTAGCAGCCAAGAAAGCTTTAGTCCGCGTCTGTGAATACCCATGTGTGCATACCTGTGTGGATCAGCATGCTTGCATTCCAAAGGTTTCTCCATGTAATGATCTGCTAGGGAGTGTGGGGGGGCCACAGCCCCGTCCTCCAGGGTGTGAAGCGGGTATGGAGGAGATCAAAACTCCAGACATCCAGAGGCCCCCAGAACACAAGAGACCATGGAAGACCAACAGAGGGGCAGCCGCGCCACTGTTCCAGTAAGAGCTGAGGAGAGTCCCAGATGAGGGCTCGCCCAGCAGCCGCGGAGCAGAAGTCAGGGGGAGTTGCAGTGACGCGCCCGTGAGCTCCGCCGGCCCCCAGCTGCGCCTGAGTGACCGAGCCCCAGGCCGAGAGGCCGGGGGCACCCCACCTCCAAAGGGGCCCGAGCGAGCCCCAGGCCCCGACAAGCGGCCGCCAAGGAGTGAGCCGGTGTGTACCCGGACGCCCACCCCCAGACACAAAGAACCACCAACACACCGACACCTGAGGGAGTCCGCCACCGGCAGGGGAAGTGGTGGTGGGTGGAGATAGGCCTCCAAACCTTGGAGGGCCTGAGGTGTCCCCAGAGAGGTGGCGTCTGATACCCAACCTGACATATAGACACAGACATACAGGCACACACAGACACAAACATCCATTCCCACCCTCAAGCTCTCATATGCACTCACTCCACACTCAACCAACGTGGAGACAGACATAAAGAGACGCTGTACACACAATCACACTCCCCAAGCGTACTCTACAAACCGGGTCTAGGTACCCGGTTTATAATGTTAATCAAATCTAGACTCACCGGGCCTTTCTGCAATTCATCACAGCTGGAAGCAGTCTCCGTCGTCCTTCCTTTGATGTTTTGTATTCTTTCAGATCCAACTCATCATAAAAATTTTCTGACATCAACAGCATATATGCAAGAGCTGTGCACTCAATTCCTGTCACAACGGGACTGAACGGACTCACGCGCAGGCTCTGAGTTGGGAACAATAAAGGTTTTTTATTTACAGAAGCACCAGGTGATCTATTTACACAGTGGGGAAAAGACGGGTTCCAGGAATCCACACACGAACAGGGGGGGGGGAAGACACTTGCAGTCCACACACGCTCCAAAGTCCTCACTCCATCCACGCTCCACGCTCCTCTTCACACTCCACAAGAAACACAAAAGCTCGCTCCAATCCTCACACACTTGATCGCTCAGGTAACACAGGGGTAGATCCAGGGAAATCTATTCACAGAGAAGCAAAAGGTTACTGTAAGAAGATCGCTAGGGAAACACGAGAACGAACTGAGCTGGGGTTAACACTAACGAGAGTCGGCAACGGTCCAGCGACGAGAAACACAGGGCTGCCGTCTTATGAAGGAGCTGGATCACTCGTAATGAGCCACAGGTGCGTGGGCCAAGGGCAGGAGCCCGCAGGTAAGCTCCGCCCAGGCAGAGGGAGGAGGGAAAGAGGGGAGAGGAGAGAGCAGGGAAAAAATAAAAAAGGAATACAAAACATATGTAGCCGTACTGAGCCGACCGGGTAGGCACAGGGACCCTGACAGTACCCCCCCCCCCTCAACGGGAGCCACCCGGCGACCCACCGGGCTTACCAGGGTGCCGGCGATGGAAGTCACGGAGCAGGCGCTGACACAAAACAGCCGAGCGAGGCACCCAGGAGCGCTCCTCCGGCCCGTAGCCCTCCCAATCGACCAAATACTGGACCCCCCGCCCCCGGCGCCGGGAGTCCATAATGCGGGAGACACCATACGCCGGCAGCCCATCAACGATCCGGGCGGGAGGCGGGGGCCTGGAAGGAGGGCACAAAGGACTGGAGAGCACGGGCTTAATCTGGGAGACATGGAAAACGTCGTGGACACGCATGTTGCGCGGAAGGTTCAACCGAACAGACACAGGGTTCACAAGCGCACCGATTTCGAATGGCCCAATAAAAGTTGGAGACAGTTTCTTGGACTCCGCCCGGAGGGGCACATAGCGGGTGGACAGCCATACCTTTTGTCCGACCGCATACTCAGGAGCCGGTGTCCGATGGCGGTCTGCGAGCTGTTTGTTACGTGCCGTCGTCCGGAGGAGGGCAGCTCGGGTGGCTCTCCACACCCGGCGACATCTACGCAGGTGGTGTTGGACGGATGGCACAGAGAGGTCACCCTCAACGGCCGGAAAGAGCGGAGGCTGAAATCCTAATGACGCCTCAAAAGGTGAAACTCCAGTGGCTGAGGAAGTCAGGCAATTGTGGGCGTACTCAATCCATGGCAGCTGGTCACTCCAAGTCGTTTGATTAGTGGACACCACACACCGCAGAGCAGCCTCCAGGTCTTGGTTCGCCCGCTCAGCCTGTCCGTTGGTCTGAGGGTGGAAGCCAGAGGACAGACTAACCTTAGCGCCGAGGGCGGAGCAAAACTCCCTCCAGACCCGTGAAGTGAACTGGGGGCCACGGTCTGACACAATGTCCTCCGGAATTCCATGGAGGCGGAATACATGTGTGGTGAGGAGGTGAGCGGTTTCCAGGGCCGTAGGCAGCTTGGGCAAGGCAACAAAATGGACAGCTTTAGAAAACCTGTCCACAACGGTTAGAATGACTGTGTTACCTTTTGAAGCCGGTAATCCGGTGACGAAATCCAAGGCTATGTGGGACCAAGGCCGTCCCGGAGTGGGCAGCGGTTGTAGCAAACCGGAGGGAGGTTGGTTGGACGACTTGTTACGGGCGCAGGTCGTGCAGGCGGCGACGTATTCCCGTGCATCCCGAGCCAAAGTGGGCCACCAGAAGTAACGCTGGAGGAATCGTATGGTGCGGTGTACTCCCGGGTGACAGGTGAACCGGGCGGCGTGTGCCCATTGCAGTACCTGAGAACGAACAGAGGAGGGCACAAACAACTGACCTGGGGGCCCGGTCCCGGGATCTGGTTCTGTTTTCTGAGCTTCTTTAATCTGAGATTCGATTTCCCAGGTCACCGTGCCGATGGAGCAGGAGGCAGGAAGAATCGGACCTGGCTCGGGTTCCGCTTCAGAGGAGTCATACAGTCGGGAGAGGGCGTCTGGCTTCACATTGCGGCTCCCGGGCCTGTACGTAATTGAAAAGTTGAATCTCGTGAAAAAGAGAGCCCACCTCGCTTGCCGGGGATTGAGTCGCTTTGCGGCTCGGAGATACTCAAGGTTTCTGTGGTCTGTCCACACGATGAATGGTTGAGTGGCTCCCTCTAGCCAATGTCTCCATTCCTCCAGTGCTAACTTGATAGCCAGAAGTTCCCGGTCTCCAACGTCATAATTGCGCTCTGCTGGGGAGAGACGGTGAGAGAAAAAGGCACATGGGTGGAGCTTACCCTCCCTCCGTTGGGACAACACCGCCCCGACCCCGGAATCCGATGCGTCCACTTCAACGACGAACTGTTGCTGGAGGTCGGGTTGGCAGAGGATAGGTGCTGTAGCGAACCGTTCTTTGAGACGTAGGAAGGCCTCCTGCGCGGACTGGTCCCACTGAAAAGACACTTTAGGAGAAGTGAGTCTGGTTAAAGGCAGAGCGAGTTTACTGAAATCTCGGATGAAGCGGCGGTAGAAGTTGGCAAAGCCTAAAAAGCGCTGGAGCTGTCGACGGTTTGGGGGTTCGGGCCAGGTAAGCACTGTTTGGACCTTCGCCGGGTCGGGTTTCAGATCACCCCGCTCTATTATGTATCCGAGAAAGGCCACGGAGTCCACGTGAAAGTCACACTTTTCGCTTTTCACAAACAGTCTGTTTTCCAGCAAACGCTGCAGAATCTGTCTGACGTGTGTCTCGTGCTCCGCCACTGTTTTAGAGAAGATAAGGATATCATCCAAGTAGACAAATGCGCACCGATTGATAAAGTCCCGGAGGACGTCATTCACGAGGGCCTGGAAAACTGCTGGGGCGTTAGTCAGCCCAAAGGGCATCACCAGGTACTCAAAATGCCCCAGATGGGTGTTAAAAGCTGTTTTCCATTCGTCGCCCTCCCTGATCCGAACTAGATGGTAGGCATTGCGGAGGTCTAATTTACTGAAGATCGTTGTCTCGTGCAGAAGTTCAAAAGCCGAGGAAAGGAGCGGTAGGGGGTATTTGTTCTTAACCGTAATGTTATTAAGGCCGCGGTAATCAATGCAAGGCCGGAGGGACTTGTCCTTCTTTTCTACAAAGAAGAAGCCGGCTGCCACAGGGGAAGAGGACGGCCGGATTATGCCTGCTGCCAGTGAGTCCGTGATGTATTTCTCCATAGACGCTCTCTCAGGTTGGGAGAGACTATAAAGGCGACAGGTGGGGAGTGTGGTGCCTGGGAGAAGATCAATGGCGCAGTCATACGGCCGATGAGGTGGTAACGATTGTGCAAGGTCTTTACGAAAAACTTCAGCCAAGTCGTGATACACAGGTGGAACAGAGGTGAGATCCGGAGGCTCAGACAGGTTATTTGGAGGAGACGCGGAGGGCGGAGTTGCAGCCCGGAGGCAGTTCATATGACAATCCACTCCCCAGCCTACCACGCATTCAGATTTCCAATCGATATGAGGGTTATGCTGTCGCAACCAGGGGTGACCTAAGACAAGCGGTGTTTGAGGAGCTTTAAACACGAATAGGCTTAGAACCTCGGTGTGGTTGCCGGAGAGTGTGAGTGACACGGGCTCTGAGACATGGGTTATATCAGGCAGCCGCTGCCCAGATAAGGCGGTGACATGTAAACGATGAGGTAGAAGGTCAGACCCAACCCCTAATTTTTCCGCGAGGGCTGAATCGATAAAGCTCTGTTCCGCGCCAGAGTCAATTAACGCCATCACAGAATGGGTTTTTGTGTGAACTGTTAACTTGGCCGGTAACGTTAAGCGTGGAAGGGAGCTTTTACTAGACAGGTCGCCCACCAGTACTCCCTTAACTACGGGCGGGCGCCCCCTTTTGGTCGAGATGGACAGGTGGCAATGAAGTGGCCCTTACGGCCGCAGTACAGGCACTCACCAGAGACCATGCGTTGCTGACGTTCCGCGGGTGTTAGCCGTGAGCGACCCAGCTGCATGGGCTGCTCGCCTTCCTCGCTTAGCTCGCCACTGTGGGCAGCACTGGGTTGGGCCCTCCATTCCCCCGCTGGTGGGCCCAAGAGCGCCCGTGGCTCCTGAAAGGCCCGCCCCCGGAGGTTTCTGCGAGCCTGAAGGCGATCATCTAACTTAATGCACAGAGTCATTAGAGAGTCAAGAGAGGCAGGCAGGTCATGCATTATTAGTTCGCCTTTTAATTCATCACAGATGTTATTAAGCAAGGCACTCTTTAGCGCCTCCTGCCCCCACCCCGTTTGCTCAGCCAAAACCCAGAAATCGACAGAATAATCCGACATCCTGCGTCTACCTTGTTTAAGATTTAACAGGCGTTGAGCGGCGGCGGCAGCCTCGGATCCTTTGTCAAAAACGCACTTAAACTTAGACAAAAACTCGGGGTAGGAGATGTCGGGGTGGGATCGTAGCACTGCCTGGGCCCACTGTAGAGCGCGATCACGTAACAGTTGCACAAAGAAGGAAATCTTATCTCCATCGCCAGGGTACCAGTGAATTTGCTGACGAAAAAAATAAGTGAGTTGTGTGAGAAATCCTGCACACTTATCCAACTCACCATGAAACAGTTCAGGAGAGGGAGGCTGCTGCCCGACGACCACGGGTGTAGTTTGGGCCGCGCTTGCGGGCTGAGACGCGCTCGCGCCCGGGATGGGTTCGTCTGCCGGAGGGGCTGGCGGGGGCGGAGAGTCAGTCAACGGGGTCCGCTGGGCGAGAGCCAGGGACAAAGCGGCAACGTCTTCACTGAGCCGCATCAACATATGCTCGTGTCGCTGCAACAGCTCATCCAGCGAGACCGGGGCTGGGGCGGGTGACGCCGAGCCTGCTGAGTCCATCGTGGCTGGACCGTTCTGTCACAACGGGACTGAACGGACTCACGCGCAGGCTCTGAGTTGGGAACAATAAAGGTTTTTTATTTACAGAAGCACCAGGTGATCTATTTACACAGTGGGGAAAAGACGGGTTCCAGGAATCCACACACGAACAGGGGGGGGAAAGACACTTGCAGTCCACACACGCTCCAAAGTCCTCACTCCATCCACGCTCCACGCTCCTCTTCACACTCCACAAGAAACACAAAAGCTCGCTCCAATCCTCACACACTTGATCGCTCAGGTAACACAGGGGTAGATCCAGGGAAATCTATTCACAGAGAAGCAAAAGGTTACTGTAAGAAGATCGCTAGGGAAACACGAAAACGAACTGAGCTGGGGTTAACACTAACGAGAGTCGGCAACGGTCCAGCGACGAGAAACACAGGGCTGCCGTCTTATGAAGGAGCTGGATCACTCGTAATGAGCCACAGGTGCGTGGGCCAAGGGCAGGAGCCCGCAGGTAAGCTCCGCCCAGGCAGAGGGAGGAGGGAAAGAGGGGAGAGGAGAGAGCAGGGAAAAAATAAAAAAGGAATACAAAACATATGTAGCCGTACTGAGCCGACCGGGTAGGCACAGGGACCCTGACAATTCCAGAGAGTTCCTTCTTTGATTTGTTCTGTGACTTCAGGAACTCTTGGATCTCTTGATGTAGTGAGAGGTACTTCATTTCCATCAGACAGTGGAAAATGTTTAGGCATCTTTCAGGACACTTGTCATCAGTTCTAAGCTCCTTCAGGTTGTTGATGACTCTCTGGATGGTTTCTGGACTGTTCTCTGTCTGACCCAGCAGACCTCCTAAAATTATTTGATTGGACTTCAGAGCGAGGCCATGGAGGAAACGAACAAACAGTTCCAGGTGGTTATTCTCAAGAACCAAGGATTCCTCCATGACTCTGCCCAGAAAATCTTCCAGAGATGAGATGTCCTCACTCAGGAAGTCCTGCAGCACCTTTGTCTTCCTGTTGGTGTAACAGTGGAACATGTAGACTGCAGCCAGAAACTCCTGAATGCTCAGATGAACAAAGCAGTAAACTGGTTTCTGGAAGATCACAGACTCTCTTTTGAAGATCTCTGTACAAACTCCTGAGTACACCGAGGCCTCTGTGACATCCAGACCACACTGCTCCAAGTCTTCTTGGTAGAACAGGATGTTCTTTTTCTGCAGATGTTCAAATGCTAGCTTCCCCAGCTTCAGAAGAACCTCCCTGTCAGCACTGCTGAGCTCTATTCGTCTCATCTCTTTCCTCGTATGGTACTTGTGATTTTTCTTTATCTGAACCATCAGGAAGTGTGAGTACATGTCAGTCAGGGTCTTGGGCAGCTCTGCTCTCTCCTCTGTAGTCAACATGTGCTCCAGAACTGTAGCAGTGATCCAGCAGTAAACTGGGATTCCACACATAATGTAAAGGCTCCTGGATGTTTTCAAGTGAGAGACGATTCTGCTTGACAGCTCTTTATTTCTGAATCTTCTCCTGAAGTACTCCTGCTTCTGGGAGTCAGTAAAACCTCGAACTTCTGTCATCCTGTCAACACATTTAGGAGGAATCTGACTGACTGCTGCAGGTCGGGAAGTTATCCAGATGAGAGCAGATGGAAGCAGATTTCCCTCAATGAGATTTGTCAGCAGCTCACTGATGGTTGACTTCTGTGTGACATCAGACACAAGCTTCCTGTTAGTGAAATCCAACAAAAGTCTGCTTTCATCGAGGCCATCAAAGATGAACAAAAGATTACACACAGTGAGCTTCTCTGCTGTGACGCTCTGTAATGTTGGATAGAAAACATGGATCAGCTCCAGGAGACTGTACTGCTCATCTCTGACCAAGTTCAGCTCCGTGAATGAAAGCAGAACCACCGCACTGATGTGTTGGTTTTCTAAGCCCTCTGCCCAGTCCAGAGTGAACTTCTGCACCAAGAAGGTTTTTCCAATGCCAGCAACGCCATATGTCAGAACCACTCTGATGGGTCTTTGTTGGTCAGGTAAGGTTTTAAAGATGTCCTTGCTGCTGATTGGTGTTTCACAGAGGGTCTTCTTACAAGCGCTCTCCACCTGCCTCACCTCATGTTGGAAGTGTACAGCTTCACTCTGCTCCTCTGTGATATAGAGCTCAGTGTAGATCAATCTGAGGAGGGCTCCAATTCCTGTTTTATCAGTTCGTTCAATCACATGTTCATATCGTGTCCTCAGAGTGACCTTTAATACATCAAAAACTTTTTCTAGATCAGTATCTGTTGACAGAAAGAAAACAATTAAACAAGAGAGCAAGAAAACTTAAGTTTTCATTTTTGCACAGCTGCTCTTACTGGCTGTCTGCTGAAAAGTTCTGGTTCCAGACTTGACTCCACATTGGGGACAGAAGTCTGTAGATGAATCCTTCAGGACATCCTGACACCACACACAACATGACACTGGCTTCTCCACAAAGAAATTCATCTTCTTCTCTCTGTGGACACAAACAAAAATTATTCTGACCAAATAAAGGAAGTAAAAACATTTGTAGACATCATGCAAACACTTGTTTCTGTGGTAGGTTCATAGTAGTGGGCATTCAGTTACTGGTTTTTCCCCTCAGTATCTTTCACTTATTGTGTTTTTTGTTGCCTTTTCCTGTATAAAACAGTGCATTTATTCTTAATCGAAGCAAAACAGCTTTTATGTGGGTGGCTGTTTGGTCTACTGAAATAAGGAGATTGACCTTAGGGTTTAGCCTAGCTTCCAAGAATGTTGTCTTGACTTTCAGAAAACTAGTTATTCCAAAATCTGTACTTTGTGCCTGATGATCTAGGTTCATCAAGGATAGTCTCTACAAAACCTGCAGCCTCTTATCCAACATCACACACCTCTACCTTTGCCTTCATCTTCACCTCCTCTGCTCTCTAGTTAATCTTTTAAACCTGTTTGTCTGCTGTGCTCAGGATTTCCCTCTCAGTTTGTTCGCGTTAATTCTCCATTTTCTGGAGTCTTTTGAGTTCAGCTATGGTTCCCACACTGCTCAGAGGAGCTAGCAATCCGCTTGGTTTCCACGTGTTTGGTCACACACACTCCCCAACACTGTTCCCTCTAAGCTGAGCACATGAGCAATCGCACACTGCTGACACGGTCTCCACACACAGAAAATCAGTGAAATTAAAATAAATACATGTATTTACTTTCATTTCAATTCACACTGGATTTTTTTGTGCGCAGCGCAGATGTGTGCGGAGACTGTGTCAGCAGTCTGCGATTGCTCACGTGCTCAGCTCAGAGGGAACACTGCTCCCCAATCTGCTCTGGTTTTGCTTCCTCTTCTTAAAGCAGTACAGTTATATTAATAGGGTGTCTGCCATACATGATCACATATCTGAATTCAAACAGAATCAGATAGTCGACTAGAACACAAATATCAGTGCAAACATTAGGACCTCTCAACATCAGCTGTTAATTATGGCAGAACTCAGGTGGTGAGGGTGGGTAGATGCGTCTCTAACAGCATCAGCATCAACACAGGAGCACCCCAGGGATGTGTCCTCTTGCCACTGCTCTACTCCCTCTACACAGCAGACTGTGTGCCCACCCACGGCTCAAACATCATTGTGAAGTTTGCTGATGACACAGTGGTGTTGGGTGCCATCTCCAACAACGATGAGGCGGCCTACATGGAGGAGGTGAAGAATCTGGCATCATGGTGCCAGGATAACCACCTCCAGCTGCACGTTGGCAAGACCAAGGAGCTGGTGGTGGACTTCAGAAGGAGTCAGCACAGAGACTGGAGTTCCAGTGGAGAGGGTGCAGTCCTTCAAGTATCTCGGTGTCCGTATCTCCTCAGACCTGACATGGTCTGCCCACATTCAGGTCCAGACGAAAAAGGCTAGGCAGCGCCTGTACCACCTACAACAGCTAAGGAAGTTCAGGGTCTCTCCAGTGATCCTCAGGATTTTCAATACAGGCACTGTGGAGAGCATCCCCAAACAGAACATCACATCGTGGTTTGGGAACAGCTGTGTTAAGGACCAAAAAGCTCTCCAGAGAGTGATCCGTACAGCAGAACGCTGCTGCAGGATTGCTCTCCCCCTGCTTCAGGACACCTACACCAAGAGATGCCGAACTAGAGCAGCGCAGATACTGAAGGACCCGTCCCATCCTGGCAAACTGTTCCAACTTCTGCAATCTGGTAGAAGGTTCCGCATCATCCGGGCAAGGACAGAGAGACTCAAGAGGAGCTTCTATCCCCAAGCCATCCGGGACCTAAACCATAACATCACAGATTGCCTCATGTGTGTTATGTCCAGTTTTGCTTCCTCTGTCTAACTAACTAAGGGAACCAGTCTACTCTGAAGTGTTGCATCTGGGCTGTATTTAAGCCAAACATGCAATAGACATTAACACAGCTGTGTTAGTGGTTTTGGGGGAATAATTGCTTAATTGCAAGTGCGTTAAGAGCCTTCACAGAAAGACTACAAAAAAGCTGGCATGTTAATAAAAATTAGTCTATTCATTCGAGACTGTGTTTAGCCTCGATCTTTTAAGAATGGTGTCTTTAATGTTTGTAAAATTTATTTTTTTTAAATTGCAGTAATTTCATTCCTACCAATCTCTGATCTGCTTCAGAGGAGTATAAGCACAATTCAGTGACTCCACCCCTGCGAACTCTTTTGAAACAATACGAAATATTTGAAAACTAAAAGCATCTTCACTCAGTTTATAGCCAAAATCAGCCTCTTACTGTGTGATTGGGGGTCCAGGTTCATGACTGAAGACTGGAGGATATTCTCTGGACTTGTCACTGTTCATGGACACAGAGCTGGATCCTGGAAACTCTGCTTGGTGTTTGTGTTGTTTACGTCTGTAAACACAAACATAGAATAAAGCACAGATTATTCTTCTGTTGTTGATCATTGACCTGCTTCTCTCTCTCTGTCAGATTTATGAGGCTATACAACTCTCTTACAACTACTCTAATTAATGCAGGACAAGCTATTGCCAGGTTAATCTTTTTAAATCGTTTTAGAATCCTTAACTAATATTTTTGACTTTGGATTTCCATTTAGATTTTTCTATTATATACACAAATAATCTTTCTCTCATTAGTATTTAGTAATGCTAACATTAGTTACCAGCACAAAGAGTCACAGGAAGCTGGTTAACCAACGTGCCATGTTTACAGGGATTTATCAGTCTAGCTGTGAGCACATTCACATAAAGGCAGTTGGCAGCATCAAACCAATCAGTCACAAATAAGTGTACTGATAGTACAACAGTTATTTTATCAGGAACATAAAACTGCAAAACTTAATGGAAAACAAATATTAGGCGTTCAAACTCATAACACAGGCTGAAAGTAACACAGCTGTGTCAGTGGTTGTTTGAGGAAAAGCACTGTATATGAATGTTTTAATGGTTAAGAGGCTTTTCATAAAGACTATTTTATGTTACTAAAGCTTATTGTGTCCACTCACCATTTTCACATTGTTTATAATAAAGACAGTCTCTTAATTACTACAAAACTTCATAGGAAAACATTTCAATGGGTTATACACAAGTCAAGGACCCTTGCAGACCCCTTTGAAATAATGTGAAAGACTCGAAAACTAAAAGCATCTTCACTCAGTTTATAGCCGAATCAGTCTCCTACTGTGTGCCTGAAGGTCCAGGTTCATGACTGAAGACTGGAGGATAATCTCTGGACATGTCACTGTTCATGGACACAGAGCTGGATCCTGGAAACTGTGGTCTGTGTTTGTGTTGTTGATGTCTGTAAAGACAAACAATGAATCCAGAACAGATTATTCTTCTACATGTGCCTGTTGTTGGGCATTCAGCTGCTTCTCTCTCTCTGTCAGATTTAGGAGACTGAAAAACTCAATTTTCTCTCTACTACTGTACTTTCTGTAGGGCAGGCTGTCACCAGGGTAATCGTTTTTAACTCACTTTCAGATCTTCATTTAATATTTCAGAGCTTCCCATTTAGATTTTTCTGTTATATAAGCAAATAATCTTTCCCTCATCAGTATTCAATCATCTTAACATCAGTTACCAGGATACGGAGTCACAGCTTGTATTATGTTCCTTTAGAAAATAAAATACAAAACTCAATGGAAAACAAATATCAGGAAGTCAAAAACATAATACAGACTGAAATACATAATACAGCGTCAGTGGTTGTTTGAGGAAAATCACTGGATATGAATGTCTTAGTGCTTTAAGAGCTCTTTTCAGAAAGACTTTACTACGTTACTAAAGTCTGTCCTCTCCTTTCACCATTTTCAATTTGCTTATAACAGACACAGTTTCTTACTTTTTGCCTGATGGTCCAAGTTCACGACTGAAGACTGGAGGATAATCTCCTAATTTGTCACTGTTCATGGACATAGAGCTGGATCCTTGAAACTCTGCCATGTTCCCCTGCAAAACACTCATCTTTAGGCTTCCTGGGAGAGAAACGAGGAACTGTGACTGTGAGCACGGCAGAAAAAAACATCAGAAATATTTTTAAAGAAAGCCATAACTGGCAGAACAGGAAACACAGCATACACACACACACACACACACACACACACACACACACACACACACACACACACACACACACACACACACACACACACACACACACACACACAGAGTTAGCTTGTATTAAACCCAGCTGACCCTTTACCTCATCAATTAATAGATAAGTTTACTCTCCTACAGCTCACTGAGAGACAGCTCAGCACAAGACGTTAAAATGTCAGTCTCACCATTAACCAAAGATATAGTTTCATCCATCATGTTTCGTTCTTTTTCGTTCCATGGTGCAACAAACTCGAGTGCAGAAATAGACCACAACAATTTCCAGAATTTTTGTTCCACCTTGAGAAACATTAATGTAATATCTTCCAGTAAGAAATAGTTTTGCTATTTTTCCGACAACCCATAAATGCTCAATAACACTCACCTCTTTTTTCACTCGTCTGCTTCTATGACTGTAGAAACTGAAATTACAGTACTTTGTTTTCTCCTCACCTCAGCAGAGCAGCTCCTCCCCTCTCCACAGGAACTTGTATGACTACATTCCCAGTGTGCAAGAGAGATATCTTTGCTTGAAAACAACAAATATGAATGTAAATGACTAGACTCCTACACACTGTCAATTAATATTTAATTCAATTCCCTTCTAGCATCTAATAACAACATTCATCTCAAGGCAACTTAGGCTACGTTCACACTGCAGGTCTTAATGCTCAATTCCGATTTTTTGATCAAATCCGATTTTTTTGTCTCCTCGTTCACACTACAAATAAAATGCGACAGCAAACGCGCTCTAGTGTGAACGCTCAAAGCGGCCCGCATGCGCAAAAGAAGACTTCACACACAACGCGCTCTGTTTAGACCCAGAGCAAACAGTATTGTTTGATAGATGGCCCTTAATATAAAGACTTCGGACTTTATGTTTCCCAATTTTTGCTTTAAGTTATTTTGTTGTTTACATAATAATGTAAATAACCTAATAATGATCCTTATTGCTGTTTTAGAGGAGCGGTGCTTCAAAGGATAGTTGCAGATTTCTGTCAGAATCTGCAGATTACACAGTACAAATAAAATGTTCCCGTTTCTCCAACGTTGTCTTCCCAACAGTTTCACTGATATCTACACGGGATGGCCAGAGAAGCGTTCGCGATGTCTTCTCTGGCGCTTCTCTGGCACTGATAATTGGCGTCTGTCTTGTGTCAGTGACGTAAAAGACGGATTTAATGCGACCTGACCGTTCAAACAGCAGTCGCTTTCTAAAACATCGGATATGTATCGGATTCAGTACCACATACGAAAGTGACCCAGATCGGATTTGAAAATATCGGATTTGCGCCGTTCACACTGTCATAGCATGATCGGATATGGGTCGCATAGGGTCAAAAAAATCGGATTTGATGCGCTTTCGCCTGCAGTGTGAACGTAGCCTTATATGGTAAGGTAAAGACCATACAATAATAAAGGAAAAAAAATAACAAAAAAACCCTCAAAAATAACATCAAGACAAACTTATTTGAGCAAAGGAAGGTAGGAAGGAAACTCCAGCAGTATTAAGGCACATGAATATTCCAGAATATTCCATGTGCTTAACAAGTCCCCACCGTGTCAATGAAAGCAAAGCAAAAGCATGCCAGTAAAGAGTACTTGCCCAGTCTGTGCATTCTGTGACGTACCTTTGTGTAACCAGTAGACACACAGCAACGCTAAATTTAGCCACACAATGAACAAAATAATGCAAACATGGAAAAGCTGATTCTGTGCACATCCAAGATCAGTGAGTTTTATGACTAAAGTGTAAGTGCAAATAGGCACCATCAGAAGGAAGTAGTGTCGTGGAATTGACAGACACTGCACTAGTAGAGATAGTTTCAAAGCTTTATGAATGACAGATTCATGTTTTCAAATGACAGCGAGCAAACACTTACATGCACAGGGGTGCAAAAAATGACATACAGTGTCCATGTGGTGTGACAGTGTGTGGTATGTGAGAATACAAGAGAAAGATGCAGAGGTAGGAGGAGATTTAAAGAAAAAGTGAGCTCTTTTATTGAGCACATGAAGCTCAATAATCCACAAACAAGGGTGAAACACCAAACATTACAAAAAGGAATTAGGTTCAACCTGAACTGGGAATGAATATAAGGAAATGGGAGCATGAATACTGAGAGAAGCAGGGTGAAGGAGAATGAGAAGTGGGACAGGAACATAATAAAAACAATCCCATTTTCTTTTTCTTACAGCTCTATAACCAAGTGGATAAAGAGTTGTTGAGCCAAGCAATCTTTGGTGAAATCTTTACAAAGAAAATTCTGATCATTAGCTAAAATGTATTCATAACCATCCCACAGATGTATCATTACATACAGCTACTTTCAATAATATTGAAATAAAGCTTATGCCAAAGTTCAATACAGAAGATCTGTGGTCTCACAACTGTCCGCTCCCAGGTGCTGCTGGATAAATAATCTTGATACGTGTGTTTTCAGGTTGGTACACTGAGAAATTACTGAAGAATCTACCTCTGCAAGCTAACCATTTAGCACCACTATTTCAGTAACCATTTGCAGATGCGACTGTTTATTGTAGTCCAGTTTCTGGTTTCCATGGCATCGTAAGAGCAAAAAACAGGAACTGTGTTGTTTTTTTTTAAAAAGGTCATAACGTGCCACTGTGATTGTGTGTATTTATTTTCAACATTGGGGCACTGAACACTTGACAGATGTTGTAGTTTCTGTTGAGAAAATGCTAACATGAATGTAGAAGAAAGAGCTTTAATCCTGAAAATAGACTGAGTGAAGGTTTAAAGGCTGTTTTAAATCTTTTAGCTTTGGAATATAGTGGTATTCCAAATTACTGAATATTCCCTTTAGGATGCGGTTAATATTCTCAGATGAGAAAAGTAATATGTTACCAAAGTAACTCCAGTCGAATAGGTGATGATTGATGGCTTTAAGTTAGATAAACAATTTCTAACTTGCTTAATTGTTTTACATGGCTGAAGCCTTAGCACCTCGATACGGCCGTGGAGTGGAAACCAGGGGCGATTTTAGCCCATTTTTGGGGGTGCTGAAAAATGATGTGAATGCTGCAGGCGATGATGTAGAAGTCGCAAGGAATGAGTCAGCAGGTGACAACAGACTTCCCCGGACCGTCAGCTGATGTGAGGATGTGCTGGGTGGGCTCCTTGGACCCTCCAGCCGACGAGGCAGGACGCTGGCTGGGTTCTCCCAAACCCCCAGCAGACGAAACTTATTTATTTCATATTTATTTCATTTATTTATTTCATTTTGGCAGTCCTGGCGCCTGGCTCTCATCTTGAATTAATTTTATCTGTCAGCCTCACCCATCAAACTCAGGGGGCGGGGTTAACACTGCCCACGCAGCTTCTGTAACATTTGATTGGTTGCCGTGCAAAGTAAGTCAAAACAGGTCGATCCTAGATAATCGATTGCTTGTGTGGACTTGGGGCAGCCAGGTATATGGGCTCAAAATGTGGTCAGAAATATTTTGTACTTGTAAAAAAGATTTGTATGTGTAAAAAAGATTTGTATATGTAAAAAAGATTTGTGTGTGCGTAAAAAAGATTTGTATGTGTAAAAAGAATTTGTGTGTGCGTAAAAAAGATTTGTATGTGTAAAAAAGATTTGTGTGTGCGTAAAAAAGATTTGTATGTGTAAAAAGAATTTGTGTGTGCGTAAAAAAGATTTGTATGTGTAAAAAAGATTTGTGTGTGCGTAAAAAAGATTTGTATGTGTAAAAAAGATTTGTGTGTGCATAAAAAAGATTTGTGTGTGGACTTAGAAAAAAAACCCCTGCAAGTTACATTTACGGATTTTGACCCTATTTTTCTTCCTTTCATCTGATTGGTCAATGTCATGTCAATCACAAATGTAACAATCCAATCAGAGAACAGATGGGTTTGGCTGTCGAGGGGCGCTTTTTTTGAACTGCAGGTCTTTGAAGGGAATAAATGCCGTTTTACATGCCAACCCAGCGTTTTCCTTCATCACCACGAAGGAAAACAGTCTGTGGTCGTCCGAGTGATTTTTGTGTCACAGGTCTACATGTTTAATACAGGGACTTCCACAGCCTTTTCAACAGCGCTGCGGACCGCGGGGTGGGGGCGGGCAGTGTTTTGGAAATGACAGTCTTAATTACAAAGCTTTCTTCGTCATGAATTAGCATACATGTTTTTATTGAACATTTGAAGAACCAGCAAAAAAACCTCTTGTAGAGGACATAAAGTCAGAGATAGAAACGACAAGGAGCAGGTGCATCTAGTACAGGTAGAGCTGCTGCAAAAACCCACAGAGCTCAGCAGCCAGCGTAACAAATTCTGGATCCTTTGCTTTTAGTTAGCAGTTAGCATTAGCAGCGTATCCTGCATCCGATGTGAAAGGACTTTTATGCTGCGCACTGTGACTCACAGCAATGGTCCTGGGTCAGCCCTGACTTTGTGTTAAACTAATCCTAAAGTAATAATGGTATTTCTAACCACTGATATACCACAACTTTTTCCTTTCAACAGCTACTGAAAGTTAGGGGACCTAGCTGCTATCGGATATTTATATAGCGATCCTCCAGCTTCAAACTGTATCGCCCTTCAAGGACCTGCAGTTCAAAAAAGCGCCCCTCCGACAGCCAAACCCATCTGTTCTCTGATTGGATTGTTACATTTGTGATTGACATGACATTGACCAATCAGATGAAAGGAAGAAAAATAGGGTCAAAATCCGTACTTGTAACTTGGTTTTTTTTTTTTCTAAGTCCACACACAAATCTTTTTTTACGCACACACAAATTCTTTTTACACATACAAATCTTTTTTACGCACACACAAATCTTTTTTACACATACAAATCTTTTTTACACATACAAATCTTTTTTACAAGTACAAAATATTTATGACCACATTTTGAGCCCATACAGGTATCCCAGAATGCAGATCAAATTACAGGAAGCAATGGTGGTGGTGTAGTTTTAAAATACCCCGTTTTGCTGTCACCAACTACACTTTTAACAGTGTTTTAGCCGCAAATGTCGCGCCGTATGTCTGGTCAGGTTGTCAACATAGAACATGTTTGCAAAAGTGGCAGCCTCGCTTCTGTCAGTCTGCCCCAGGGCAGCTGTGGCTACAACCATAGCTTGCCTCCACCAGTGTGTGAATGAATAGTGGCATTGTAAAGCGCTTTAGGTGCCTTGAAAAGCGCTATATAAATCCAATCCATTATTATTATTCATTATTAAGGACTGTCTGTTAGAATGTGATTTTTTTCTGTCTCTTTTTTTTTGTTTGTTTCTTTTTTTTTTTTTTTTTTTGCTTTTTCGGTCATGTTATGTTTACCTGTCAAAGGCTTGTTACAAACTATGAAACACATCGTGCAGACTTCTGGATGTTAGAAGAAAACTAATACTGCTCATGAATGAGACTAAAGGCAGGAAGGTGTCCTTTAAAACTAAACATGTTAATAGGACCTCCCTATTTATATCATACTTTATCATATAGCACGTGTCGTGTATTTCAGTAATAGCCTGCTGATTTCAGTGTAGTGGTGAACAGTCACACAGCTCACGTATGCGTTATCTGTGATACTCCTTAACTATAATTTATCCAAGTTAACTTCAGTTAACCATTCAGACAGTTCTTTTGTAATGAAAAACATAAACACCCATGCTGCCGGGAGGTTTCCTCAGTGCCAGCTGTTAACATTATAGCTGCTTATGCAGTAACCATGGTAACCACGGACTCTGAGCGGCTGGATCGACGGAGGTCAGACAACAATTTTACATGTATGATCTTAAAACAGGACACAGCCACTATAGGTGCTGGCCTCATATCAAATGTGAAGGCAGACTGAATCTATGTTTGACATTTTTTATATCTAATCTTCCTTTTCAAACATTGAAACAGCAGCGAGTCTGCAGCTGAGGGAATACAAACTCAAATTGTCGGAACAGGTTTGCTCGTTTCTTGGATTCATTTGGGGATTTATTAAATGTATAACTGTTATTCTAATCTGCTGCTCACATTAAAATGTGAAATACATAAATAATTAATTAAATGTGTCAATAATTAATTAATTACATGGGTCATAACTATTTAATTTATTAATTAAGTCCAATTTTAATTAATTATTGCCACATTTAATTAATTATTTATAGGTGTATTTAATTATTTCATTATGGCAGTCCTGGCGTTCCATAATTTCATGGATGCTTTATGTGCTTTTAAAAATGCAGATTGATACATGACTTTATGACTAAGGTACCTGTAAAAGTGTGATCTCAGAATAGCCTGTAATAAATTTTTTTAGATATTATATATATATATATATATATATTAAAAAAAACACCCAGCACGCCCCTGCGGGCGGTTTATCCTTCAAGCTCGGGTCCTCTACCAGAGGCCTGGGAGCTTGAGGGTCCTGCGCAGTATCTTAGCTGTTCCCAGGACTGCGCTCTTCTGGACAGAGATCTCCGATGTTATTCCCGGGATCTGCTGGAGCCACTCGCCTAGCTTGGGAGTCACCGCACCTAGTGCTCCGATTACCACGGGGACCACCGTTACCTTCACCCTCCACATCCTCTCGAGCTCTTCTCTGAGCCCTTGGTATTTCTCCAGCTTCTCGTGTTCCTTCTTCCTGATATTGCTGTCATTCAGAACCACTACATCGATCACTACGGCCGTCTTCTTCTGTTTGTCTACCACCACTATGTCCGGTTGGTTAGCCACCACCATTTTGTCCGTCTGTATCTGGAAGTCCCACAGGATCTTAGCTCGGTCATTCTCCACCACCCTTGGGGGCACCTCCCATTTTGACCTCGGGACTTCTAGGTTATACTCGGCACAGATGTTCCTGTACACTATGCCGGCCACTTGGTTATGGCGTTCCATGTATGCCTTGCCTGCTAGCATCTTGCACCCTGCTGTTATGTGCTGGATTGTCTCTGGGGCATCTTTACACAGCCTGCACCTGGGGTCTTGCCTGGTGTGATAGACCCCAGCCTCTATGGATCTTGTACTCAGAGCTTGTTCTTGTGCTGCCATGATTAGTGCCTCTGTGCTGTCTTTCAGTCCAGCTTTGTCCAGCCACTGGTAGGATTTCTGGATATCAGCCACCTCCTCTATCTGCCGGTGGTACATACCGTGCAGGGGCCTGTCCTTCCATGATGGTTCCTCGTCTCCCTCCTCTTTCTTGGGTTTCTGCTGCCTGAGGTATTCACTGAGCACTCGGTCAGTTGGGGCCATCTTCCCAATGTATTCTTGGATGTTCCTTGTCTCATCCTGGACTGTGGTGCTGACACTCACCAGTCCCCGGCCCCCTTCCTTCCGCTTAGCGTACAGCCTCAGGGTGCTGGACTTGGGGTGAAACCCTCCATGCATGGTCAGGAGCTTTCTTGTCTTTATGTCAGTGGCTTCTATCTCCTCCTTTGGCCAGCCTATTACCCCAGCAGGGTACCTGATCACGGGCAGGGCGTATGTGTTGATGGCCCGGATCTTGTTCTTACCATTCAGCTGACTCCTCAGGACTTGCCTGACCCTCTGCAGGTACTTGGTGGTTGCAGCCTTTCTAGCGGCCTCTTCATGGTTCCCATTTGCCTGCGGGATCCCCAGGTACTTGTAACTGTCCTCTATGTCTGCAATGTTGCCTTCTGGTAGTTCAATCCCCTCAGTTCTGACTACCTTCCCTCTCTTTGTTACCATCCGACTACACTTCTCCAGTCCGAACGACATTCCAATGTCATTGCTGTATAGCCTGGTAGTGTGGATCAGTGAATCGATGTCTCGTTCACTCTTGGCATACAGCTTGATGTCATCCATGTACAGGAGGTGGCTGACAACTGCTCCGTTCCGTAGTCGGTATCCGTAGCCAGTCTTGTTAATGATCTCACTGAGGGGGTTCAGGCCTATGCAGAACAGCAGTGGGGACAGAGCATCTCCTTGGTAGATCCCGCACTTGATGGTGACTTGTGCTATGGGCTTGGAGTTGGTCTGTAGTGTTGTACGCCACATCCCCATTGAGTTCCTGATGAAGGCTCTTAGGGTCCCATTGATCTTGTACAATTCTAGGCATTCCAGTATCCAGCTGTGGGGCATTGAGTCATAGGCCTTCTTGTAATCAATCCAGGCAGTGCACAGGTTGGTCAGTCTGGTCTTGCAGTCTCGGCTGATTGTTCTGTCTACCAGTAGCTGGTGTTTTGCGCCTCTGGTATTCTTGCCAATTCCTTTCTGTGTCCCGCTCATGTATTGACCCATGTGCCTGTTCATCTTAGCCGATATGATGCCTGACAGGAGCTTCCATGTAGTACTGAGGCAGGTTATTGGTCGGTAGTTGGAGGGGACCGGTCCCTTCTTGGGGTCCTTGGGGATCAGGACCGTCCGGCCTTCGGTTAGCCATTCCGGGTGTCTCTCGTTAACTAGCAGCTGGTTCATTTGTGCTGCCAGACGCTCGTGGAGTGCAGTCAGCTTCTTCAGCCAGTAGGCGTGAACCATGTCGGGCCCTGGTGCTGTCCAACTCTTCATACTGGAGACCCTTTCTTGGATATCTGCCACTGTGATGGTTACTGGACCCTGTTCAGGGAGGTCGCTGTGGTCTGCCCTCAGATCCTCTAGCCACTGAGCATTGCCGTTATGGGTTGCGTCCTTCTCCCATATGCTCTTCCAGTATTGCTGCGTCTCCAGCCTTGGTGGTGCTGTTCTCTTATTGTTCCCTTGCCACTGAGAGTACACCTTTGCTGGTTCTGTGGAGAACAGCTGGTTTATTCTCCTGCCTTCTATCTCTCTGGTGTACCTCCTCAAGCGGCTGGCCAAGGCTGTGAGTCTTTGCTTGGCAGTTTCCAAGGCCTCAGGTATGGACAGCTTGCTGTATTTCTTAGGCACCTTATTTGTCGCACCTTTCTGCAACTCCGTTAGTTGGCTAACCTCCCTCCGTGCTACTTTGATCTTGCCCTCTAGCCTCCTTCTCCATGGAGGGTACTGCCCCTTGTGGCTGTTCAACTTGTAGCCAAGCATGTCACTGATCACTGCTGCCGTATTGTAGATCAGCTATATATATATATATATATATATATATATATATATATATATATATATATATATATATATATATATATTTAGTAGAACACTAGTAGAACACTATGCACCTTTGATGATGTTATGTTGAATTTGTGAAGTGGTGTTGTTCAACATGGACAGTGAAAAGGGAAGGAAAGAAAAACATGATTACATTTTATTGATTATTTAACTGTCTGTTGCAATCCAGCATCAACCTCTGAGATTTAAAGTAGACTTTAACTGAAGTTCATCATTATTTCACAGAGTGGAGCTGCAACACAGAGATAACCATAAAATGCAGGTTGAGGAGATAATAAACGGATATTTAATATGTTTGCTGTACATGTATTTGTCTTGTTATTCTCACATCATATAAATATTTGTTCCTCTACAGATTGACTTTTGCTGACAAATGTATTTTGTTCAAACATATATAGAAATTCATTTTAAACGTTTTATAAGCAGTAAGGCAATAAACAAAAACACACAGAGCATCCTGACATTTGAAAGCACTTCACTTGTTCCACAACTTGTTATGTTACAGCTTTATTCCAAAATGGATGAATTTATTTGTTCACAGGCGAGTATGTACAACCTTTGCATCAGCACTAAAAATTGAGCTCACGTGAATCCTGTTTTGGTGCATCTCGTGATTGTTCGTCAAATCTTTCCCAGCTTGATTAGAATCCACCTGTGGACAATTTATTTGATTGGTGATGATTTTATATAAGTTATTATGATTTGATAATATCGTATAGTTGACAGACCATAACCAAGCCAAGAGGTCAAATGAATAGTTTATGTAGACTTCTGAGACACGCTGCTGCTGTGTTGAGATTCACGAGTCCGGAGCGGAATTAAAAACACGACATTCATTTCAGGTCATCGTGTGTTTTGTGAGCAAATGCTTTTGCATATTTGTAGTGTTTCCTCCCTTAAATGAAATATCTACTTTGCAAGCATTGCAAGTTGCCCTGTTGCCATCCATTCTCGTAAAGTATAACCAAACTTTTGAGCGTTTGAGCCGTGTTTCCTGCCAGGTAAATGACGCTCTGCAACGTGGTGACGTCATTTGGGGCGACTGGAGTCGATAAGTGAATCGTTTGCAAAAATGGCAAAGAATTCCAAGGAATTGAAACAATGGGAACCGGTTGTCAACAAGAACCGGTTTTCAATACCCATCCCTACATCTTGGTAGACTGTCAGCTGCAATCCAACTTTAATTCCTGTATGTATGAAGACAACAACAGCAGCCATGTTCATATAAACTTAAACATACAATCACAACAAGCTTCTGACTGATCTGTTTGACTGAATTTTTCTCTCTGTCACAGTTCTCCTCGCACATTATCACTGAGGAGACTAGGAAAAATGGGATTTTATTGTATTTTTTTTAATTGCGTGGAGTCACTCCAACACTATTCTGATATTGACCTCAGAGCCTCCACCATGCAGTCTGGACTCTTCACAAAATAAAACAGCTGCTTCCCATCTGATTACCTAAAACTGTTATATATTTATTTATTAATCAATCACGTCTCATGTTATATCAAGCTAGCTCAAAATGTGTGTGAACAATCCTGTTGCTAGGCAATCTGGTGGCCATTAATGAATTATTATTGCTATTATGAGCCACCATCATGGCACTGAAAACTGACTTTCAGCCCCATACACCTTGCTAACTTATTAATTGATGCAGACAATTCTGCACATTTGTCTGCAGACAAATGGCCCAATATTCACTGTACTGAATCACTTGACGGATTTACTATATTGTTGAAAATAAATCAATGTGACAACATTTAGTGTTATCCCACTACTTTCACATTTGGCCACAGTGGCTGCTTCAGCTGAAATATAGATGTATAAAAATGAAATCATCCAAATAATTTTCTGTTAAAAAAACAACAACAAAAAAGACATACAAAGCATTTTCTGTGTTTGAAATATCTCAACAACATGTGTGACAAAATTAATTGACATGTAATGTTTCCAATAAATAACTGGAACTGTTTACTACGAACAATGAGAATCTTTTAGTAACAACGTCATGTTTATCTACGTTCTAAGTACGGACTGTACTTCTTTAACAAATATCTGTATTTTCCAAATATTGCAAAATTACAAAACTGGATTCACATTCAACACAGTATATGTGACACACCATTCTCTGAGCTGTAATATGACACAGCACTGAAAAACACACTATTGGATCGCTAATGAAACACCACAATCAAGATAACATTCAACAGTAACATTACAGTAGGGAAATTATTAAAACATCTCACAGTAAAACAACAACAACAAGGACCTGCACAAGAAAAGTCTGCTTTTAGTTCCAGGACTATCTAGATGGCAGCTATTGTACCTCAAACGTATTCTTTAACTTAGGAAAGTATCTGTAGGTTTAAAATAAGAGCTCATTATTCCAAATAATGTAGCAGAACTTATTCCAAAGTTTACTTACTCTCGTAAGATAAATGACAACATCTGTCTGTTTTCAATGTACATTCTAACTGTAGTCTCCTCAGTGGGTCGTTGGGTGTGGAATCAGTGCAATGAAACCTGTTTCGCAAGATTCTGCTCAGTAACAAATCAAAACTGAATACAAAGTGTCCTTTAGCTGGGTGAGCTGAATGTTTCACACTGTAGAAAAGTCAACACTTCCATACTGACACACTCACTGGTTCATAGGAGTCATCCAGGAAGTAAAGGCATATAGGAGTGTCTGAAGTGGATATGACGAGGTGTTTTACCTCAGTCCTGTACTCCATCCACTGAAGAGAAGTTCATTAGTTTCCAAAGACCTTATCTATAAACCAAAGCATTGACATTAGAGTTAAGGCCACACTGTCTTTGTGTCTTTATATGTTCTGGAACAGATTCAGGAAGTCTGAGTAGAGCCATGCTTTGACCACTGATTCCTTTCAGGATTAGTCTGTAGGCATCACTGCATGTCTTGATCTGTTTAAGACTGAAAAAGATTGTTGCATATGCGTCAAATCATTTTTAGGGAACCAATCATTTCATTTTTTAAAACAGAGAGGAACAGCACATTTCCATTTTAACTTTGAAAATAAACAAACATCGTACGTTTTGCTGAATCATTAAAAACTAAGTGATTCTATGTATGTTTGTGTGAGACAACTAGTACACATTTAAAAACATCAAACATGAGAAACTTGGGTATATATGAATTTAAATATGAAATTTTTACATATAATTCTTTTTTTTCTTTTTGTTTTTTATGAACAGGAGTAATTTTAATTAGTAACAGCATTTTATCAAAAGGTCAGCAATTAAATTAAAATGAATTTAATGAAAAGAATGAAACCTTTTGAGGTAAATCCATCAAATACTGAGTTTCTGCATAGATCATTCAAAGCAAGCAGGTCTTCAAAACATTTGAGTAGAAAAACATCCACAGACATGCACATCAATGCAAGGTTTTAATTATATATTAGATCTTGGGATACTATTTATAATTACAATGATTTAACTGGCATGGTCTTGGGTCCTTTGACCCAGTTTTTTGGATTTTCGTGGATTTTTTGTCATTCTGTATTATGTTTAAGTCCACTTGTTACTGTTATTCTATGGTTTCTAGATTATTCTGTTTGGTATTGTTTATTAGATTTCCCTTTGTGTCTTTGCCCTCTGTGTGTCTGGGTTTGTATAGTGGTGTGTTCATGTGCCTTGTTTCCCCTCCTTGTGTTTTATTCCGTCATGTTTATCTACGTTCCCCAGCTTGTCATGTCCTCTCTCCCCCTCCAATCCACGTCTCTGTGTACTTCCTTTTTTACTTTGATAGTCTCCTGTCAGTGTGCGTCATGTTGTGTTTGCTCTTCCCCTGTCTCGTTATTCGTGTCAGCTGTGTTCTCAGTTTTCTTATTTGTAGCTGCGTCGTAATTCAGGGGAAGGATGCTCCGATCCTCCGTATTTGGAGGCAAAAGTCAAAGCGGTTTTACGACAAAGGCTGTTTGAATTCAAAGAGTCCTTCAAATGTGTCGACAAATGTGTCCTACTTCTCCCCCAATTTTTTTTTTTTTGCCTGTCCCATTTGGTTCTTTAGCCGTCAGAATTGTTGTCTGAAGACCAACAAAGATACCCAATGGATTTACTTTGCCAAATGGATCATCGTGGCATTGCCGTATTGATCCATTTGATCGACCTTTGTTTTTATTATTTATTATATCTTATTTTCAGATGTTACAGACGGGACAGACATGAGTGAGGGATAGGAAAGGGAGAAAGAAAGAGGAAGGAAAGGAAAAACAGAAGGGGAGAGGGACAGTGAGAAAGGGGGGGTAAAAAAAATCTCCTGGATCACCTGTTGAGAGGAGAAGAATAGAAAACAAGCAAAAAAAAAAAACAAAAAAAAAAAACAAACAAAAAAAAAAACAAAGCAACATACTAAGAAAGATGAAAGAAAAGAAAAACAGAAGGGAAGAGGGACAGTGAGAAAGGGCACTTAAAAAGAGAAAGAAGAGAAAAAAAAATCTCCTGGATCACCTGTTGAGAGAAAAAGAAGAGAAAACAAGCAAAAAGAAACAGAGCAACATACTAAACACAACACCATCGCATTAATCTAGCTAAGTGTAAACAGCAGTAAATACTAAAAATTCAATGTTGTTGTGCAGCACACAGGACTGACAGAGCACAATGTGCTTTGAAGTAGCAGCCAAGAAAGGTGTAATTTAGTCAGAGGGACCTTGGGACAACTGGAGACATTTAAGGATGCAGGGACTGACAGAGACGAGGAAGAAGTCTCATTGTGACGAGTAAAGTTTATCTTGCCTGGCTGGGCAGCTCTCTGGGTGCTCAGCACCCCAAAGCTCTGATCCTAGAATCACCCCTGCTATCTTCCCTGCTCATAGTCAATTACATGACATTAATCTTAAAATTCTCTTTAGTAATCTTGAAATTGACACTAAAATGTATAAATTACAGTTTTTTCTGATTGCTTAAGCACATTTTTTGTAACTATTGGCTAATTTTGCAAAACTCTTCACACAAATAAGAAAACCTGTCACCCAATCATCAAAACATTGTAGTTCTCTTGCAAAAGCAAACACAGCTAGATTAACTCTTCACACCTTCGTAAAAATGGTGTTTCCGTATCAAACAGTACACACAAGCCATCATCTACTAAGCACACAATGCGGCAACTGCACACTGATGGTATGAATACAAAACACATCTGGCTTTTGCTTTCTCTGTGCACAAGGTAGGCTATGTCAGTTTGAGCTCATACTTCTGTCATAGATCCATAAGCATAGAGGGATCCAAACTTCAAGTACTGGGGCCCGTTCTTCGTACCTCGCTAAGTAAGTTAGCTGGATTTGATTGTTGACGATTTCGCGTGATCTTGGATCGTTTGGTTCCCCGAAGCTCATCCGGGACTTGCTGTCATAGCAACAGAGCCGTAAGCGTAAACCTGCTCGGGAGCAGGTTCACTTTATGTAAACAGGATTAGATCGTGGCCACGCAGGTATGTCCGCTTCATTCATACGAAAGCAACAGCGATATTTTACCACTGTTTCACCATAAATAAATAACATCAATGTAACTAAAGATAATGCAGCACTTGATCCTTTTATTGATGTCATACAGATACATACAGGTCATTTCCTAAAAAAGGGAAATGTACTATTAACATTCTATTACATGTATGTGATTATTACAGATGTAATTCATATTTCAGAGTAGTAATTGCAAATTACTTTGTGTAATCAAGATGAGAGACCACGGCTATAAAAGCGAAGGTGGATTTGGGAAGTCTGTCGCAGCCATGTCCTGTCCGTTTACGCGAGCCACCCATTGCGGAAGGTGCAAGATTGATAAGGAGAGTTTCCAGAATTCAGCGTATATTGCGGGACAGACAGGATCCTTTAGCTCAGCGCGACAGTGTGCTCATAGAGAGATATCGATATTCCCGTGAGGGTATTATTCACTTAACCAACTTGTTGACGTGGGGGTGCAGGACCACCACCTGTCTTTTTTTGCTCTGCCCTTTTCTTGGTTGCTGTTATGAACAAATAAACAGATTATTCCAGGGTCTCTTTCCAAGAGACGAAAAGCAATATAAGTGATAAATATTACCATTCTGTAGAATATTCTTATATTTCACTTTTACTTGTTCCCATGTTCTAGTGGGTCCTGTTGTGGCTCTAATGTGAAAGTGGATATAATATAACATAATATAATATAATGTAATATATTATTGGATAATATAGTGTAATATAATAAATCTACCCTACCGCCTACTGGTGTTGGCCAGAGGGGCCGATGGCGCAATATGGCAGCCTGGCTTCTGTCAGTCTGCTCCAGGGCAGCTGTGGCTACAACTGTAGCTGCTTCCACCAGTGTGTGAATGTGAGAGTGACTGAATAGTGGCATTGTAAAGCGCTTTGGGTGCCTTGAAAAGCGCTATATCAATCCACTCCATTATTATTGTTATTATTAAATTACTTACGAGTTTAATTTGTCAACAACTTTCTGCCAGCCCTCTCTCCTTGCTTTTGCAGCCTTTGCAGTGTTCCCTTGCGTTTTAATTAAACTCTGAAACTCCTGAAATCCCTCAATCAAGAGTTCTTGCTCTGCTGCCGAAAAATACCGAGCGCGCTCCTTCGACATTTTCGCCGACCAATCAGAGGGTTGCCGATCAATGTTTCTACTATCGATGCGTAGCCCCTTTTATGACACCCAGTGATCTCACATTACTTCATCCAGCTGTACTAATCGTCAACAGCAGGTGTGTTCGGAGAACCGGATTAGCGAGCTCACGGTTAGCGCGATGATTTGGTCTTGGATGTAGTAAGCGAGGTACGAAGAACGGGCCCCTGGTGTTTATTCAAAACATCAAAACAAACACAAGTGTTTATTTCCAAGTATAGGATTATTTGCAATCGCCATAATGACTATATGGGTTACTTGGTCTGCAGTGAACATGCTTCCTCTGTCCCAGCATCTGGTCATCTAGCAATTCTGTAAAGTAACAATTTCAGTATTTTTACATCAATGGTATTGGTGTGTTTCTCATTGGCATATGGCAGTGCTACAACTCTTTGTGCGAAGTGACTGCATTAACCGATTCTCATTTCAAGATGTCCTTATGATGCTTGCTACAGTGTAGCGGCTCGAGTTAGGCTGGACCCGTTGGCCAGCTACCCTCAGGGTCATTCCACGGTTGATTACATGGTCCACTATTGTAGCTCTGATGTCATCAGCAATTCTATTTCTTACTCTTCTTACCCTTCCTATCCCCCCTCCTCATCTTCCTCTCCCCCCTCCTCGTCTTCCTCTTGCTCCTCCTTGTCCTTGTCGTCCTCTTCATCCTACTTCTTCACCTCCACGTCCTCTTCCTCGGCCTCCTCTACTTCTCACTCTTTCTGCTCCCTCCATTGTACTCCGCACACACAGCTTACCTGTATTATAGTGCTTAGGCTGATTGCAAAGTGAACTAATTATCTAAGAAAGTTTTCACATGTGGCAGTGTGCCAGACAGTTGGCAAAATAGTGTAAATAATGGCCATAAATGTGTATAGTTTTGCTAGGAGTGCATTGATCATTTGGAAATTGAGTGTAAAGCAGTGAGTTGTGTTTACAGTTCTGCAAAAAGAGTGCTGTGCAGTGGATTGTAGCTACAGGTTTGCAAAGTGTGTGTTACAAAATGGCAAACTGAGTGCAAAGCAGTGTTTGTCCTTTTAGTTTTGCAAACTCAGTGAGTGGTTTTGCTATAAGTATCAATAGTTTTAGAAATTGTGCTGTAAGAATCACAGTTAGGGTTTAAGCATTCAGAAAAAAATTGTAAATACACTAAGAGATCTCAATAATACTCACCACAGTGCAGCATCTAAACCACAGACACTCTGCAGGAACATGATGAGATGGGTCCAAAAACAGATAGCATACAAAATGAATTGTTACATCTTTTTGTTAACAAAGTGAGAAAAGACAAAGGAGAAGTCACACTAAACAAACTACATTAAAACTGAATACAAGTACATCCAGGGTTTGTATTTCTAATAGATTCATTTTTGTGTTAAAATGCTTTTACTGATCAGTGTCTCCTTTTGTAACCTGTGGAAGATGGAGGTCCAGGAAGAAGTGAGCAGCTTACTATTGTGAATGTGAGAGAAATAACATTTCCTGACATATTTAACTTTGGTACAGATAAAGTCACAGTTCGTGTATTTTTGTTCTGAGTACATAATGGCTATAACATATTGATTTACATGTGGTGCATTTGCAGTTAGAAGTCATGCAGTGTCAAATTTAGTTCTCTATTGAAAAGCTATACACAGTGTACAGAAAGAGCTGCTCTGCTCCTGGTGACTGTTTTCCACAGAAAGAGGTGGGTGTAGTGCCCATTCCAGTTTGAATCCACAGATACTGAAAGGAGTTTCTAACTAGAGGTATGCAGACATGGTTACAAAAAAAAATAAAAAAAAATAAAGATCTGTGTTGTTTTAAACAGAAGCCCGAAACGTAAATACTGGGGACATGTGAAACTAAGAATTTATAAAGTATAAAAACACAAGACCTTTAAATATGCAGTTCAATGTTACCATATGAACCGCATATTTAAAGATTTTCTCTAAAATGAGGAGTAACTTTTACTTTTGTTACTGTGGATCATCACAAAGTCAGCCTTCTACACACATCCTTATTCTCTTTGTATGTGTGATTGTTTGTTCTGCAGACACACCGATAAACAGAAACCAAAGAAATAATTTTCCTTTATAATCTAAGTCAAGTGAACTGACCTTTTAAACTGTAGTTTGCAGTGTGGACTCTCCAGGTAATCATACAGCTGTTTCATTCCTGAGCCCTCCAGGTTGCATCCTATTAGATCCAGACGTTTCAGGTAGGGGGGGTTGGACTTCAGAGCACTGAGCAGAGCAGCACAGTTGTTCTCTGACAAAGTGCTGTCCTCAAATCTGTAATTCACATGATTGTTATTCAAAGTGGGTTTTTTTTATTACATCATCTTTTTCCTATAAGAAACCAAGTGAATCTCTAATGGAGCTACACACTATTGCAAACTCTAAAGATTATTTTCAAGTGCAAACATGCAGAAAACACACACACATACGGCAACAGAACACTTCTCTGATTAAAAATAACCAAGCTCCAGTTTGCTAGAGATTTGCTAGTGATTGTGTTTTGTTCATGCATTAATTAAAAAAAAAAAAATCTTAAATTGTCTACATGTACTTGCACCATTTTTGATGATGGTGCAAGTACAGTCAAGTGGAGCATGCGTCTGTCCTCTCAGTAAGTGAGTGAGACAGTAGACAGCGGTGAGGAGGGCTGTTCGAGCGCACCGCAAAAACACAAATATGCCTGACACCTATAAACGAAGCAGCATCTGGCTGCAGTTTAAAGACTTTTTTGTCTCGTTCTCATCTTGACTTTGTCTTGGTCTTGACTTGGTCTGTCTTGACCTTGGTCTTGTCTTGGTCTCGATACCCTCTGGTCTTGGTATTGTCTTGGTTTAGGCAGTCTTGACTACAAGTCTAGCTTTTAGTATCTCTTTAGTCCAAATTTTTATTCTTTGTGTGAAAACTCATCCTAAAAATGTCAGCATCTAAAAACCTGCAGGTTATTAGTCAGCTGCTCTAACCTCTGGTCACTGTCTCATCCACATTGTCCCCCTAATGTTTCCAGATGTCCAATGTAAGATAGCAGGCTACATCTGACTCTGGTTACTTTGTTGTGCAATGTGGGGGTGAAGATTACTACAATCCTGTAATTGGATGCAAGATTTTCCAAAACTGTAAGTGGTGGATTTGTGGGAATCAATGAAATTATGCTAAAATCCAAGTCCTCATTGCCTGACGCTAAGGCAATGAGAAAAAAAATGGACTGGTGCATCCCAGTCCTCCATCTCACAGTACTGGAGTTGGGCTATAGGGGGATAAATTCATAGTTCAATATATTGAAATAACTTTATAAATAACAACAGATTCAGTTTCAGTTAACTGACCTGAGTGTCTCCAGTCTACAGTTTGGATCCCCCAGATTAGCAAAAGTTTCATCTGCTGGAATCTCCAGGTTGATTGAACTCAGGCACAGCTCTTTCAGATGGGAGGGGCTGGACCTCAGAGCTGAGGCCACAGGGCCACATTTACCCGCATAGACAAAAATCTTATGAAGTCTGTGTTGACACATATTAAAAAAATAACATGTTATTATGAAGAAGACACATTATATTTAGTTTGTGCACTCGCTGGCAAAGAATTGGACACTGTCTCTTCACATCAGTTGTTCAGCTGATCTGATCTGACTGACATGAAACATTCTTATGACTTCTCAGACCCACACATTTTCAGTCTTTGTTCTGATTTAATGTGGAGATGAAGGAGAAAACACTGAATTCCATTACATATGTGAGACTTTTTCCCCTCCATTTTGACAAACTTTGACAAATATAAAATCCAAGAAGGAAAAAACTAAAGTTATTTACTGTGAAAACCAAAAACATGTTTAATGAACCATTTTTAGATTTTGGAAATACAAATACCATGTATTTCTTTGAAAAATGGTATATAAACATCACATTTTTGAAGGTTGATGTGATGCTGTGATCATATGATATCATTATGTTAATCATGCTTTTCTTTTTTCAATAGCTGCTTGGCCCCGAAAAAGGAATGAAAGTTAGACAACAGGACAGAGCTGAACTGCTGTGGAAAACTGCTAAGAGCAAACTTCCAAAAAAAATAAAAAATAAATAGGAAATAAACAAGCACTCAGCTTCAAATGCTGTATGCTTTGGGTCCTTCCTATCAAAGTCTTATGTTTAATTTACAGCTGCTCACTGTGATGTTATCAAGCTTTAAATAGATAGTATTATCACTGACTGTATTGAATCACTTTTTTGATTTCATTTCTATTCCTGGAAGTAAATAACTGTGACACCATTCAGTTTTATCCCATTGCTTTCACACTTGGCCATTGTGGCTGCTTCAGCTGAACATTTACAGTGGCTTGCAAAAGTATTCAGGCCCCTTGAACTTTCCCACATTTTGTCACATTACAGCCACAAACATGAATCAATGTTATTGGAATTCCACATGAAAGACCAACACAAAGTGGTGCACACGTGAGAAGTGGAGCGAAAATCATACATGATTCCAAACATTTTTTTTACAAATAAATAACTGAAAAGTGGGGTGTGCATAATTATTCAGCCCCCTGAGTCAATACTTTGTAGAACCACCTTTTGCTGCAATTACAGCTGCCAGTCTTTTAGGGTCTGTCTCTACCAGCTTTGCACATCTAGAGACTGAAATCTTTGCCCATTCTTCTTTGCAAAAAAGCTCAGTCAGATTAGATGGACAGCGTTTGTGAACAGCAGTTTTCAGATGTTGCCACAGATTCTCGATTGGATTTAGATCTGGACTTTGACTGGGCCATTCTAACACATGGATATGTTTTGTTTTAAACCATTCCATTGTTGCCCTGTTGCACCTTTATGTTTAGGGTCGTTGTCCTGCTGGAAGGTGAACCCCCGCCCCAGTCTCAAGTCTTTTGCAGACTCCTATTAGTCGTGCAATGCACAAAGTTGGCCTTTATGGAAGAGTGGCAAGAAGAAAGCCATTGTTAACAGAAAACCAGAAGAATTCCCGTTTGCAGTTTGCCACAAGCCATGTGGGGGACACAGCAAACATGTGGAAGAAAGTGCTCTGGTTAGATGAGACCAAAATGGAACTTTTTGGCCAAAATGCAAAACACTATGTGTGGTGGAAAACTAACACTGCACATCACTCTGAACACACCATCCCCACTGTCAAATATGGTGGTGGCAGCATCATGCTCTGGGGTTGCTTCTCTTCAGCAGGGACAGGGAAGCTGGTCAGAGTTGTTGGGAAGATGGATGGAGCCAAATACAGGGCAATCTTGGAAGAAAACCTCTTGGTGTCCTATGGACAGATTCCCCCACCTGAGCTGTAGATCTCTGCAGCTCGTCCAGACTCACCATGGGCCTCTTGGCTGCATTTCTGATCAGCGCTCTCCTTGTTCAGCCTGTGAGTTCGGCCTTGTCTTGGTAGGGTTACAGTTGTGCCATACTCCTTCCATTTCTGAATGATTGCTTGAACAGTGCTCCGTGGGATGTTCAAGGCTTGGGAAATCTTTTTGTAGCCTAAGCCTGCTTTAAATTTCTCAATAATTTTATCCCTGAACTGTCTGGTGTGTTCTTTGGACTTCATGGTGTTGTTGCTCCCAATATTCTCTTAGACAACCTCTGAGGCCGTCACAGAGCAGCTGTATTTGTACTGACATTAGATCACACACAGGTGCACTCTATTTAGTCATTAGCACTCATCAGGCAATGTCTATGTGCAACTGACTGCACTCAGACCACAGGGGGCTGAATAATTACGCACACCCCACTTTTCAGTTATTTATTTGTAAAAAATGTTTAGAATCATGTATGATTTTTGTTCTACTTCTCACGTGTGCTCCACTTTGTGTTGGTCTTTCACGTAGAATTCCAATGAAATTGATTCATGTTTGTGGCTGTAATGTGACAAAATGTGGGAAAGTTCAAGGGGGCTGAATACTTTTACAAGCCACTGTAGATGTATAAAAATGAAATCATCCAAATAATTTTCTGTAAAAAAACAAAAAACAAAACAAATAAAAACCATTTTCACAGTGTTTGAAACATCTCGACAAGATTTGTGACAAAATTAAATTGATGTGTTATTTTTCCAATAAATAACTGGGACTCTGCAATAAGAAAAATGATTTTGTTTTAGTAAGAATAACTTTAAGAACTAAACTATTGATCTACACTGATTTATAATCTTAATCACATCTGGACTCACCGAGCCTTTCTGCAGTTCTTAACAGCTGGAACCAGTCTCTCTCTACCCTCCTTTGTTGTGTTGTACTTTTCCAGATCCAACTCATCCAAAACCTCCTCTGACATCAGCAGCATATATGCCAGAGCTGTGCACTGAATTCCAGAGAGTTTCTTCTCTGATTTTTTCTGTGACTTTAGGAACTCTTGGATCTCCAGATGTACAGAGAGGTCCTTCATCTCCATGAGACAGTGGAAAATGTTTAGACATCTGTCAGGACACTTGCCATCACTGCTAATCTCCTTTAGGTTGTTGATAACTCTCTGGATGCTTTCAGGATTGTACTCTGCCTGACCCAGCAGACCTCCCAAGAGTCTCTGGTTGGACTTTAGACAGAGGCCATGAAGGAAGCGAACGAACAGTTCCAGTTGGCCGAACATACAGTGGAACGATTTCTCCATGGCTCTGCTCAGAAAACCTTCCAGAGATGAGATATCTTCCAGAGATATCTTATTTCCTTTATCGTCCTCAGTAAGGAAGTTCTGCAGCACCTCTGTCTTCCTGTTGGTGTAACAGTGGAACATGTAGACTGCAGCCAGAAACTCCTGAATGCTCAGATGAACAAAGCAGTAAACTGGTTTCTGGAAGATCACAGACTCTCTTTTGAAGATCTCTGTACAAACTCCTGAGTACACAGAGGCCTCTGTGACATCCAGACCACACTGCTCCAAGTCTTCTTGGTAGAACAGGATGTTTCCTTTCTGCAGATGTTCAAATGCTAGCCTGCCCAGCTTCAAAATAACTTCCCTGTCAGTTCTGGCGAGCTCCTGCTGCTTTATCGCTTGTCCTCCGTGGTACTTGTGCTTTTTCTTTGTCTGAACCAGCAGGAAGTGTGAGTACATGTCAGTCAGGGTCTTGGGCAGCTCTGCTCTCTCCTCTGTAGTCAACATGTGCTCCAGAACTGTAGCAGTGATCCAGCAGAAGACTGGGATTCCACACATAATGTAAAGGCTCCTGGATGTTTTCAAGTGAGAGATGATTCTGCTTGACAGCTCATTCTTTTTGAATCTCCTCCTGAAGTACTCCTCCTTCTGAGCTTCAGTGAAGCCTCGAACTTCTGTCACCCTGTCAACATATGTTGGACGGATTTGACTTGTTGCTGCAGGTCGGGAAGTTATCCAGATGAGAGCAGAGGGAAGCAGATTCCCCTCGATGAGATTTGTCAGCAGCTCACTAATGGTGGACTTCTGTGTGACATCAGACACAAGCTTCCTGTTTGCAAAATCCAACAAAAGTCTGCTTTCATCCAGGCCATCAAAAATGAACAAAAGATGACACATAGTGAGCTTCTCTGCTGTGATGCTCTGTAATGTTGGATAGAAAACTTGGATCAGCTCCAGAAGACTGTACTGCTCATCTCTGACCAAATTCAGCTCCCTGAAAGAAAGCAGAACCACCAAACTAATGTCTTGGTTTTCTAAGCCATCTGCCCAGTCCAGAGTGAACTTCTGCACCAAGAAGGATTTTCCAATGCCAGCAACGCCATATGTCAGAACCACTCTGATGGGTGTCTTTTGATCAGGCAAGGTTTTTAAGATGTCCTGACATCTGATTGATGTTTCATGGAGGATCTTCTTCTTGGAAGTTCTCTCCACCTGCCTGACCTCATGTTGGATTTGAAACTCTTCATTCTGCACATCTGTGATGTAGAGCTCAGTGTAGATCACTCTGAGGGGGGCTTCACTTCCTGTTTTATCAGTTCCTTCATACACATGTTCACATCTGTTAATCAGAGTGAGCTTTAATGCATCTAAAGCTTTTTGCAGACCAGTATCTGTTGAAAGAATGGAAAACAATGAATCTGGAGAGCCCAAAATGCCTGAATAACAGAATAATTAAAAAAAACAATATCAACAGAAAGATATTAGATTTTTCTTTGTGCACAGCTGCTCTTACTGGCTGCATGCTGATTATCTCTGGTTCTGGAATTTTCTCTACACTGTGGACAGAAGTCTGATGAATCCTTCAGGGCACCATGACACGACACACAACAGGATGTTGGCTTCCCCACGAAAAAATTATTACGCTTTGTTTCTCTGTGGGGACCAAAAAAAAATTATTCTCACCAAAGAAAAACGGTAAAATCAGACAAACCAAAGTTTAATAGTAGCCCGGGCATCCAAAAAAAACCATGGTTTATGTTTCTAGGCACCCAGTAGTCAATTCTTGACTACAAATTTTGCTTTGGTGCTTAGATTTTATTATGAGATGGATCGCTGATAACTTTCTTCAACAAAGTGAGAAGAAAACTGAAGTCCTTGTTTGTGCTCCTAAAAAATTGGTACCTATGGTTACAGAAACCTTAGGCCCTCTCGCTACATTTGCCAAACCTTCAATCTGTTTTTATTATTAAAAAAAACATTGCTAAGCTGAGTCCCATTGTCTCACGCTCAGAATTAGAAATGGTCATCCATGCATTTGTCTCATCTCGTTTGGATTATTGTAATTCTTTGTTCACTTGTTTATGTAAAGCCTCTGTGGATCATCTGCAAGTTGTTCAGAATGCTGCCGCAAAGCTTCTGACCAAGTCTTCTAAATACTCTCACGTTACACCTCTACTGATCAAGTGGCACTGGCTCCCCATAAAATTCAGAATCCACTTTAAGATTTTGACTTTGACATTCAGGGCTCTGCATGGACAAGGACCAAACTAATATCAGAGATCTTACATCCCCAGCAGCTCCTTGAGGTCATGTGATCAGGGCTTACTGGTCGTCCGTCATACGAGGTTGAAAACGAAACGCGAACAAGCATTTGTAACTGTAGCCCCCAGACTTTGGAGCTCCCTGCCTTTGAGCCTGAGACCTGTGGACTCAGTGGTTTCATTTAAAAAACAGCTAAAAACTAATATTTTTAAAATTGCTTTTGGTTGATTTCTGTTTTATGTTTTAGCTTTGCTTTGAAGCACATTATGATTGTTATCTTGAGAGGTGCTATACAAATAAAATTTTACTCTACTTACTTTACTTCTTTTCAGTATCTTTAATTTATTTTGTGTTTTGTTGCATTTTACTTTCTGCAAATCACTTTTGTGCCAAAGAAGATAAATCACAGAATCTGAAAGGCAAATTAGACATTATTCCGTAAAATAGATAAAAAACTACTCATGTCACGAGCTGCACATTAACTTTTGAAGTTTGTTAATCAGTCATAAATGTCTGTGCATGATTTGATACGCTTCATAATGTAGCCAAGGTCGGTATCATGGGACATGCCACTGGATGGCACTGTTTCTTTTGGGGTACCTCTTGATGGGGATCTACAGAAACATTCACGGAAGTGCTAGCTTGCATTGGTGTTATGTGGGTGTGCAATGCCGTTTTTCGCTGCCTGGTCTGTTTTAAATGCAAAGAGTGGAACAGTTAAGGCACTGGGAGTTGCTGCAACCGACTTCACTGTTCATGTCAGAGGGATCTCTATGCCATTTTTCTGCTGGATTAATGCATTGTATTTGTTTGAGTTCACACTTGTATTATAATATCTCCATGGATAAGAGGGAAAATGTACCTTTGTTAACTGTTTAATGTGTCTCTGTTTAATTTTAGCACGAGAAGCCACTACAGTTATTTCTGCACTGCTAAGTTTGTTTTGTTTCTGGATGGCTTTATATCAGTCACAAATTGACACTAGACATCTTTGAGTTCCAGATGCTGATGAAGTTGGGAAAATAACCTGCAGTAGCAGTGGGTTACCAGCAGAGATGGGCAGTAACGCATAATCCAATTACTTTTTTCAAGTAACGAGTAAAGTAAGGGATTACTATTGCAAAAAAGGTAATTAGATTACTGTTACTTTCCCGTAAGCACGCTGCGTTACTACGTTAATAAAACCGTGATTTTTTTTTGCGAGAGTGTCTCATGACAGTGACATAAGCGAGTGCGACATTCGTGTCAACAGCTGTGTGCAGATCAACAATGGATAATATATCGAGTGTGGGAGAGAGTATGAGCATGCAGCGTTTAAAGCGTGGAAGTACTGACCTTACTTTGAGTTTGATTCCGTAAAAAGCGTTCGACACACACACACGGATATATACAGCTACACATGCATACACATGCATACACAAGCTGTGTAAACCAACCATAAATAACCAATCTAAATCTTATAAACATAAAATACAGGATGACAGAAATGAAATGAAGTAAAATGAATATCACAGAATGTACATAAGATGCAGTTGCAGTCTGCTAGTGGGAGCAGGAAGCGAGGGAGCCAGAGAGGGAAGTGATGGAAAGGTACATCTGGGAGACACAGGCAGCAGGAATCATTTCTCTCCAGCAGGGGCTGGACTAGTTTTCATAGCAACTACGAGCAACAAAGGCAATGACTTTGTTGTTTTGTATTGACTATTTTGGTTTATATGAATAAAAAATTAAAAATAAGTACCTCTTGCCTCTGATTAACTCAGCTTTTGAGTCTCTCCACAAAGCCGCCATGTTCACTAAGTTGGATCTTCAAAACACATACCACCTCATTCCCATCCAGTAGGGTGACAAATGGAAGACAGCTCTTAACACCCCGCTCGGACATTTTGAGTATCTCCAAGGTAAGCTCCAACTCTGTGCCTTTTTCCTCACAGGGACTGTCAAGCACAGAGCACATCTATGATGCTGGGGAGAGGGAGCTCCAAGCAATGAAGCGGGTGCTGGATGAGTGCTGCTGCTAGCTTGTTGGGGAGGTTTACCTCTGTTTTGCTAAGAGACTAAATGCTTGCTTGGCCCGTTGGTCCCTGATCTTTGGTCGACTCTGTTGTACTCTCTCTTATCGCCTTGGGTCTAGAAATAAAAAGCCTGATGCTTTCTCAGCCAGTTCTTTTTCAGTCAGAGCAGGAGAAGATTCTGCCTGCCAACTAATTATGCTTCCTATTTTATTGTGAAAATTCTTTTTCCATGTTCAGTGTGTCTAGTTTCACTTCCTCCGTGGCCACATTATGTCCATTCACATCAGCCCTTTCCCCGTGTTTTTCCACTCCCCTTGAACACCTCCTGTGTGTATTTAGTCACTGAGTTTTCATTCATTCTTTGTCTGATTGTATGCTATTCTGCCATGCTCATGCCATATTTACCAGGAGTTTCATGCCATGCCAAGTCTTCGGGTTTTTTATGTCTTTTTTCCATGTTCATGTTAATGTTCAGGGCTTTTTATGTTTAGCACGAGTTCACTCAGGTTAGGTTAGTGTTTAGTTTTGGCTTTGCCATTTTTTTACTGTTAAAACCAGTCTTAATAAATGGCTCGCTTTCTGTTAAGACTAAGTTTGGTTCTTGCATGTCTGTACTTGGTCTACCTCCTCACTCCACTCCCACAGATTGTGACAAGATTGTCACCAGGGAAATCCTTTTAAATCATTTATAGATTTCTATCAAATTAAAGTTTGGATTTCCATTTTGGTTTTTCTGCTATAGACCCACAGAATATTTAATGCATCTTTTATTTCTTAATCCTAGCACTTCTAATCGTGGCAAGGGGTCCCATGAAGCTAGTTAATTAACTCATTTTATGTTACCCAGGGTTCAGTCTAACTATGAACACAGTCACATCAAAGTTGTTGCATTTGCAGTAACAAACCAATCGAAGTCATGGATAGGTGCACTGCAGGGCAGCAGTTAAGAATATAAAACTACAAAAAATCACAGTAAAATTATCAAATATCAAAAATATCAATTAAACACATAAACATTGAAAGCAACACAGCTGCTGTGTGAGTGGTTGTTTTGGGGAAGTCATTTTTGAGGAAAGTTATTTTTCACCATTTTTGGAATACCTTAGAGCAGCGGTCTCCAACCCCCGGGCCTCGGACCGTGAGTCATTTAGTACCGGGCCGCAAGAGTTGAGGCTCAGGTGTGAAATGTATAGTTTTCAGGGGATTTTTTTCGGTTTTCAGCGTTATTTTGTTATCGTTTTTATCTTTTACTCGTTTTTTTCTTGGTCTTTTCACGTGTGTTATGAATAAATTTCTTTTTTTCGGTACCGGTACTAGTTTTATTTTGTTGTATTTATCCGCGACACCTTAAAGGCCAGAAAATATTGTCAGCCATAATTGTCGGCCATTGTCCGTGGCGCAAAACAGGTTGGGGACCGCTGCCTTAGAGTTTACCCTATAGGTTTGAAGAATGGTCTCTTTGCTTTCCAAAAAAAGCCTTCATTTCATACCTTTTGATCTTTAATCTCAAACAAAACCTGATGTGGAACAGGTTAGGCCACATTCAGTGACTCCAACCCTACAAACCCCTTTGAAATATTATGAAAGACTTCAAAACCAAAATCGTCTTAACTCAGTTGATAGCAGAAGCAGTCTCTTACTGTGTGACTGAGGGTCCATGTTCATGACTGAAGACTGGAGGATAATCTCTGGACGTGTCACTGTTCATGGACACAGAGCTGGATCCTGGAAACTCTGCTCTGTGTTTGTGTTGTTGACGTCTGCAAACGCAAAGACAAAATGAAGAAGCAATTCTTCTTCTGCATTTAACTGTTGTTGGCCACTGAGCTGCTTCTCTCTGTGTCAGATTTATCTGGCTGAAGCTTTCAATTTTGTCACTACTGACATAATTTTTGTAGGACAGTCTGTCACCAACTTCACTGAAAACAAATATCTGGAGATCAAACACATATAACATACTGAACACAACACAGATGTGTGAGTGGTTGGTTGAGAAAAATCAATTAAAGGAAGACACACATGACACACATAAACTCTCAGCTGCCGCCCCATGTGGGAGTGAAAAGTGTGAGCTGTAAGTGAGTGCAGTCCTTATATAATGTGTGCCAGAGCCAATCAATGGTGAAAAAGGGAAACATGGAAAATCTGGTGAGGGGAGGGAGAGTGAGGAAAAAGGGTAAGAAAAACAAGAATCTTGACAACAGCTGTTGTGTGAGTGGTTGTTCTCTATCATATCGAGACTATCTCTCCACGCTGTTATATATTCTATATGTATGTGGTATGACCCCCTCTTGGTCGTGGCGTGTGGATACTCAGGCTAGCCCGGCCACACCCAACAGCTTACGTATAAAACAGCTGTGCAAACTTGACACCGGTGATTGTTTTATCTCCACTTGTTTATGCGTGTGTGGTTGACTGATGGTACCTACTTGTGGTACTGTGTGACTGTGTGTGTGTGATAGTGGCAATGGCAGTGGTGTCCGTTAGTGGAAGCTTGTTTCTGCAGCCTCCCTGTATGCTGCCTCTCTCCTGGCCCTGGTCTCCCTTAGCCCCGGTCTCCCTTAGCAAGACCCTTAGCTTAGCTGCCATGCTCGATTGGCTTAGTAGGCTGTGCTCCCCTGGCGTATTGCCCACGTGCCGCAGGTTTACGCAGCCAGCAGAGGCTCAATCAGTGAGCTAAACTTCCTGGCAGCCTACAGGTGTCTCGTTTGCGAGTTCACTCTTGCTGCTTCCCTGTCTGTGGACGGTGAAGCTGCTTGGCTCTGGAGACCGACCTTCGGGTCACGTTCCTTACTCAGCCCGCTAGTGCAGACTGTGTATCCTGGTGTATTGCTCGAGCTTCACCAGTTAACACGCCGGTTGGACCTCACTGTGTCTGACACCTCAGCCAGCGGGTGAGAGTTCTTCATCCTGCAGCATCAGCTCCCTATCTGGCGTATTGCCCACATGTCCCCCGCCTTTGCCTTTTCCCCCCACCTTTGCATCTGGCGGGGCCATGACTGGGGAGGTATGTACAAGTTAGCACATTACACCCTGGGTCAACACACCTGAATCAAATGATTAGTTCATTACCAGGGTTCTGGAAAACTTCAAGACAGGTTGAGGAGGTAATTTAGCCATTTAATTCAGCTTTTTTTGGATCAAGGACACATCTAAAACCTGCAACTGGCCCTTGAGACCTGGAGTTGGACACCCCTGAATGAATGTGTCGTATTAACAGCCTTGGTCATAAATACTAGAAACATGCTAATATGTTAAAAGACGTTAAGCATACTTTTCACCATTTTTGGAAACCGAGTTTATCCTATAGCTTCCAAGAATGGTTAATTTTACTTTCCAAAGGAATAATAGTTCCAAAAGCCTTCATTTCATACCTTTTGATCTTTAATCTCAAACAAAACCTGATGTGGAACAGGTTAGGCCACATTCAGTGACTCCAACCCTACAAACCCCTTTGAAATATTATGAAAGACTTCAAAACCAAAATCGTCTTCACTCAGTTGATAGCAGAAGCAGTCTCTTACTGTGTGACTGAGGGTCCATGTTCATGACTGAAGACTGGAGGATAATCTCTGGACGTGTCACTGTTCATGGACACAGAGCTGGATCCTGGAAACTCTGCTCTGTGTTTGTGCTGATGACTGCAAACACAAACATACAATGAAAAAGATGTTTTTCTTTTACATTTACCTGTTGTTGGCCACTGAACTGCTTCTCTCTCAGTGTCAGATTTATGAGACAGGCTGTCACCAGAAAACAAATATCTGGAGATCAAACACATAATACATACTGAAAACAACACAGATGTCTTAGTGGTTGTTTGAGGAAAAGAACTTTTTATGAATGTGAGAGAACTTTGAGAGCTTTGTTCAGAAAGACTATTCTTTCACCATTTTCACATTGTAGATACAGTGGGGCAAAAAAGTATTTAGTCAGCCACCGATTGTGCAAGTTCCCCCACTTAAAATGATGACAGAGGTCAGTAATTTGCACCAGAGGTACACTTCAACTGTGAGAGACAGAATGTGGAAAAAAAAAATCCATGAATTCACATGGTAGCATTTGTAAAGAATTTATTCATAAATCAGGGTGGAAAATAAGTATTTGGTCACCTCAAACATGGAAAATCTCTGGCTCTCACTGACCTGTAACGTCTTCTGTAAGACGCTTTTCTTTCCCCCTCTCGTTACCTGTATGAATGGCACCTGTTTGAACTCATCATCTGTATAAAAGACACCTGTCCACAGCCTCAAACAGTCAGACTCCAAACTCCGCCATGGCCAAGACCAAAGAGCTTTCGAAGGACACCAGGAAAAGTATTGTAGACCTGCACCAGACTGGGAAGAGTAGGCAAGCAGCTTGGTGTGAAAAAATCAACTGTGGGAGCAATCATCAGAAAATGGAAGACATACAAGACCACTGATAATCTCCCACGATATGGGGCTCCATGCAAGATCTCATCCCGTGGGGTCAAAATGGTCATGAGAACGGTGAGCAAAGATCCCAGAACCACACGGGGGGACCTGGTGAATGACCTGCAGAGAGCTGGGACCAAAGTAACAAAGGTCACCATCAGTAACACACTACAACGGCAGGGAATCAAATCCCGCAGTGCCAGACATGTTCCGCTGCTGAAGCCAGTGCATGTCCAGGCCCGTCTGAAGTTTGCCAGAGAGCACATGGATGATACAGCAGAGGATTGGGAGAATGTCATGTGGTCAGATGAAACCAAAGTAGAACATTTTGGTATAAACTCAACTCGTCGTGTTTGGAGGACGAAGAATACTGAGTTGCATCCCAAGAACACCATACCTACTGTGAAGCATGGGGGTGGAAACATCATGCTATGGGGCTGTTTTTCTGCCAAGGGGACAGGACGACTGATCCGTGTTAAGGACAGAATGAATGGGGCCATGTATCGTGAGATTTTGAGCCAAAACCTCCTTCCATCAGTGAGAACTTTGAAGATGAAACGAGGCTGGGTCTTCCAACATGACAATGATCCCAAACACACCGCCCGGGCAACAAAGGAGTGGCTCCGTAAGAAGCATTTGAAAGTCCTGGAGTGGCCTAGCCAGTCTCCAGACCTCAACCCCATAGAAAATCTGTGGCGGGAGTTGAAAGTCCGTGTTGCTCGGCGACAGCCCCAAAACATCACTGCTCTCGAGAAGATCTGCATGGAGGAATGGGCCAAAATACCAGCTACTGTGTGTGCAAACCTGGTAAAGACCTATAGTAAACGTTTGACCTCTGTTATTGCCAACAAAGGTTATGTTACAAAGTATTGAGTTGTATTTTTGTTATTGACCAAATACTTATTTTCCACCCTGATTTACGAATAAATTCTTTACAAATCCTACCATGTGGATTCATGGATTTTTTTTTCACATTCTGTCTCTCACAGTTGAAGTGTACCTCTGGTGCAAATTACTGACCTCTGTCATCATTTTAGGTGGGGGAACTTGCACAATCGGTGGCTGACTAAATACTTTTTTGCCCCACTGTAGATAGATAGATACATTAAAAAAAGACTTCAAAACCGAAATCATCTTTATTTAGTTGATAGCACAAGCAGTCTCTTACTTTGTCCCTGAGGTTCCAGGTTCATTATTGAAGACTGGAGGATAATCTCTGGACGTGTCACTGTTCATGGACACAGAGCTGGATCCTGGAAACTCTGCTCTGTGTTTGTGTCGCTGATGACTGCAAACACAAACATACAATGAAAAAGATGTTTTTCTTTTACATTTACCTGTTGTTGGCCACTGAGCTGCTTCTCTCTGTGACAGATTTATCTGGCTGAAGCTTTCAATTTTGTCACTACTGACATAATTTTTGTAGGACAGTCTGTCACCAACTTCACTGAAAACAAATATCTGGAGATCAAACACATATAACATACTGAACACAACACAGATGTGTGAGTGGTTGGTTGAGAAAAATCAATTAAAGGAAGACACACATGACACACATAAACTCTCAGCTGCCGCCCCATGTGGGAGTGAAAAGTGTGAGCTGTAAGTGAGTGCAGTCCTTATATAATGTGTGCCAGAGCCAATCAATGGTGAAAAAGGGAAACATGGAAAATCTGGTGAGGGGAGGGAGAGTGAGGAAAAAGGGTAAGAAAAACAAGAATCTTGACAACAGCTGTTGTGTGAGTGGTTGTTCTCTATCATATCGAGACTATCTCTCCACGCTGTTATATATTCTATATGTATGTGGTATGACCCCTTCTTGGTCGTGGTGTGTGGATACTCAGGCTAGCCCGGCCACACCCAACAGCTTACGTATAAAACAGCTGTGCAAACTTGACACCGGTGATTGTTTTATCTCCACTTGTTTGTGCGTGTGTGGTTGACGGATGGTACCTACTTGTGGTACTGTGTGACTGTGTGTGTGTGATAGTGGCAATGGCAGTGGTGTCCGTTAGTGGAAGCTTGTTTCTGCAGCCTCCCTGGATGTTGCCTCTCTCCTGGCCCTGGTCTCCCTTAGCCCCGGTCTCCCTTAGCAAGACCCTTAGCTTAGCTGCTATGCTCGATTGACTTAGTAGGCTGTGCTCCCCTGGTGTATTGCCCACGTGCCGCAGGTTTACGTAGCCAGCAGAGGCTCAATCAGTGAGCTAAACTTCCTGGCAGCCTACAGGTGTCTCGTTTGCGAGTTCACTCTTGCTGCTTCCCTGTCTGTGGACGGTGCGGCTGCTTGGCTCTGGAGACCGACCTTCGGGTCACGTTCCTTACTCAGCCCGCTAGTGCAGACTGTGTATCCTGGCGTATTGCTCGAGCTTCACCAGTTAACACGCCGGTTGGACCTCACTGTGTCTGACACCTCAGCCAGCGGGTGAGAGTTCTTCATCCTGCAGCATCAGCTCCCTATCTGGCGTATTGCCCACATGTCCCCCGCCTTTGCCTTTTCCCCCCACCTTTGCATCTGGCGGGGCCATGACTGGGGAGGTATGTACAAGTTAGCACATTACACCCTGGGTCAACACACCTGAATCAAATGATTAGTTCATTACCAGGGTTCTGGAAAACTTCAAGACAGGTTGAGGAGGTAATTTAGCCATTTAATTCAGCTTTTTTTGGATCAAGGACACATCTAAAACCTGCAACTGGCCCTTGAGACCTGGAGTTGGACACCCCTGAATGAATGTGTCGTATTAACAGCCTTGGTCATAAATACTAGAAACATGCTAATATGTTAAAAGACGTTAAGCATACTTTTCACCATTTTTGGAAACCGAGTTTATCCTATAGCTTCCAAGAATGGTTAATTTTACTTTCCAAAGGAATAATAGTTCCAAAAGCCTTCATTTCATACCTTTTGATCTTTAATCTCAAACAAAACCTGATGTGGAACAGGTTAGGCCACATTCAGTGACTCCAACCCTACAAACCCCTTTGAAATATTATGAAAGACTTCAAAACCAAAATCGTCTTCACTCAGTTGATAGCAGAAGCAGTCTCTTACTGTGTGACTGAGGGTCCATGTTCATGACTGAAGACTGGAGGATAATCTCTGGACGTGTCACTGTTCATGGACACAGAGCTGGATCCTGGAAACTCTCCTCTGTGTTTGTGTCGCTGATGACTGCAAACACAAACATACAATGAAAAAGATGTTTTTCTTTTACATTTACCTGTTGTTGGCCACTGAGCTGCTTCTCTCTCAGTGTCAGATTTATGAGACAGGCTGTCACCAGAAAACAAATATCTGGAGATCAAACACATAATACATACTGAAAACAACACAGATGTCTTAGTGGTTGTTTGAGGAAAAGAACTTTTTATGAATGTGAGAGAACTTTGAGAGCTTTGTTCAGAAAGACTATTCTTTCACCATTTTCACATTGTAGATACAGTGGGGCAAAAAAGTATTTAGTCAGCCACCGATTGTGCAAGTTCCCCCACTTAAAATGATGACAGAGGTCAGTAATTTGCACCAGAGGTACACTTCAACTGTGAGAGACAGAATGTGGAAAAAAAAAATCCATGAATTCACATGGTAGCATTTGTAAAGAATTTATTCATAAATCAGGGTGGAAAATAAGTATTTGGTCACCTCAAACATGGAAAATCTCTGGCTCTCACTGACCTGTAACGTCTTCTGTAAGACGCTTTTCTTTCCCCCACTCGTTACCTGTATGAATGGCACCTGTTTGAACTCATCATCTGTATAAAAGACACCTGTCCACAGCCTCAAACAGTCAGACTCCAAACTCCGCCATGGCCAAGACCAAAGAGCTTTCGAAGGACACCAGGAAAAGTATTGTAGACCTGCACCAGACTGGGAAGAGTAGGCAAGCAGCTTGGTGTGAAAAAATCAACTGTGGGAGCAATCATCAGAAAATGGAAGACATACAAGACCACTGATAATCTCCCACGATATGGGGCTCCATGCAAGATCTCATCCCGTGGGGTCAAAATGGTCATGAGAACGGTGAGCAAAGATCCCAGAACCACACGGGGGGACCTGGTGAATGACCTGCAGAGAGCTGGGACCAAAGTAACAAAGGTCACCATCAGTAACACACTACAACGGCAGGGAATCAAATCCCGCAGTGCCAGACGTGTTCCGCTGCTGAAGCCAGTGCATGTCCAGGCCCGTCTGAAGTTTGCCAGAGAGCACATGGATGATACAGCAGAGGATTGGGAGAATGTCATGTGGTCAGATGAAACCAAAGTAGAACATTTTGGTATAAACTCAACTCGTCGTGTTTGGAGGACGAAGAATACTGAGTTGCATCCCAAGAACACCATACCTACTGTGAAGCATGGGGGTGGAAACATCATGCTATGGGGCTGTTTTTCTGCCAAGGGGACAGGACGACTGATCCGTGTTAAGGACAGAATGAATGGGGCCATGTATCGTGAGATTTTGAGCCAAAACCTCCTTCCATCAGTGAGAACTTTGAAGATGAAACGAGGCTGGGTCTTCCAACATGACAATGATCCAAAACACACCGCCCGGGCAACAAAGGAGTGGCTCCGTAAGAAGCATTTGAAAGTCCTGGAGTGGCCTAGCCAGTCTCCAGACCTCAACCCCATAGAAAATCTGTGGCGGGAGTTGAAAGTCCGTGTTGCTCGGCGACAGCCCCAAAACATCACTGCTCTCGAGAAGATCTGCATGGAGGAATGGGCCAAAATACCAGCTACTGTGTGTGCAAACCTGGTAAAGACCTATAGTAAACGTTTGACCTCTGTTATTGCCAACAAAGGTTATGTTACAAAGTATTGAGTTGTATTTTTGTTATTGACCAAATACTTATTTTCCACCCTGATTTACGAATAAATTCTTTACAAATCCTACCATGTGGATTCATGGATTTTTTTTTCACATTCTGTCTCTCACAGTTGAAGTGTACCTCTGGTGCAAATTACTGACCTCTGTCATCATTTTAGGTGGGGGAACTTGCACAATCGGTGGCTGACTAAATACTTTTTTGCCCCACTGTAGATAGATAGATACATTAAAAAAAGACTTCAAAACCGAAATCATCTTTATTTAGTTGATAGCACAAGCAGTCTCTTACTTTGTCCCTGAGGTTCCAGGTTCATTATTGAAGACTGGAGGATAATCTCTGGACGTGTCACTGTTCATGGACACAGAGCTGGATCCTGGAAACTCTGCTCTGTGTTTGTGTCGCTGATGACTGCAAACACAAACATACAATGAAAAAGATGTTTTTCTTTTACATTTACCTGTTGTTGGCCACTGAGCTGCTTCTCTCTGTGACAGATTTATCTGGCTGAAGCTTTCAATTTTGTCACTACTGACATAATTTTTGTAGGACAGTCTGTCACCAACTTCACTGAAAACAAATATCTGGAGATCAAACACATATAACATACTGAACACAACACAGATGTGTGAGTGGTTGGTTGAGAAAAATCAATTAAAGGAAGACACACATGACACACATAAACTCTCAGCTGCCGCCCCATGTGGGAGTGAAAAGTGTGAGCTGTAAGTGAGTGCAGTCCTTATATAATGTGTGCCAGAGCCAATCAATGGTGAAAAAGGGAAACATGGAAAATCTGGTGAGGGGAGGGAGAGTGAGGAAAAAGGGTAAGAAAAACAAGAATCTTGACAACAGCTGTTGTGTGAGTGGTTGTTCTCTATCATATCGAGACTATCTCTCCACGCTGTTATATATTCTATATGTATGTGGTATGACCCCTTCTTGGTCGTGGTGTGTGGATACTCAGGCTAGCCCGGCCACACCCAACAGCTTACGTATAAAACAGCTGTGCAAACTTGACACCGGTGATTGTTTTATCTCCACTTGTTTGTGCGTGTGTGGTTGACGGATGGTACCTACTTGTGGTACTGTGTGACTGTGTGTGTGTGATAGTGGCAATGGCAGTGGTGTCCGTTAGTGGAAGCTTGTTTCTGCAGCCTCCCTGGATGTTGCCTCTCTCCTGGCCCTGGTCTCCCTTAGCCCCGGTCTCCCTTAGCAAGACCCTTAGCTTAGCTGCTATGCTCGATTGACTTAGTAGGCTGTGCTCCCCTGGTGTATTGCCCACGTGCCGCAGGTTTACGTAGCCAGCAGAGGCTCAATCAGTGAGCTAAACTTCCTGGCAGCCTACAGGTGTCTCGTTTGCGAGTTCACTCTTGCTGCTTCCCTGTCTGTGGACGGTGCGGCTGCTTGGCTCTGGAGACCGACCTTCGGGTCACGTTCCTTACTCAGCCCGCTAGTGCAGACTGTGTATCCTGGCGTATTGCTCGAGCTTCACCAGTTAACACGCCGGTTGGACCTCACTGTGTCTGACACCTCAGCCAGCGGGTGAGAGTTCTTCATCCTGCAGCATCAGCTCCCTATCTGGCGTATTGCCCACATGTCCCCCGCCTTTGCCTTTTCCCCCCACCTTTGCATCTGGCGGGGCCATGACTGGGGAGGTATGTACAAGTTAGCACATTACACCCTGGGTCAACACACCTGAATCAAATGATTAGTTCATTACCAGGGTTCTGGAAAACTTCAAGACAGGTTGAGGAGGTAATTTAGCCATTTAATTCAGCTTTTTTTGGATCAAGGACACATCTAAAACCTGCAACTGGCCCTTGAGACCTGGAGTTGGACACCCCTGAATGAATGTGTCGTATTAACAGCCTTGGTCATAAATACTAGAAACATGCTAATATGTTAAAAGACGTTAAGCATACTTTTCACCATTTTTGGAAACCGAGTTTATCCTATAGCTTCCAAGAATGGTTAATTTTACTTTCCAAAGGAATAATAGTTCCAAAAGCCTTCATTTCATACCTTTTGATCTTTAATCTCAAACAAAACCTGATGTGGAACAGGTTAGGCCACATTCAGTGACTCCAACCCTACAAACCCCTTTGAAATATTATGAAAGACTTCAAAACCAAAATCGTCTTCACTCAGTTGATAGCAGAAGCAGTCTCTTACTGTGTGACTGAGGGTCCATGTTCATGACTGAAGACTGGAGGATAATCTCTGGACGTGTCACTGTTCATGGACACAGAGCTGGATCCTGGAAACTCTCCTCTGTGTTTGTGTCGCTGATGACTGCAAACACAAACATACAATGAAAAAGATGTTTTTCTTTTACATTTACCTGTTGTTGGCCACTGAGCTGCTTCTCTCTCAGTGTCAGATTTATGAGACAGGCTGTCACCAGAAAACAAATATCTGGAGATCAAACACATAATACATACTGAAAACAACACAGATGTCTTAGTGGTTGTTTGAGGAAAAGAACTTTTTATGAATGTGAGAGAACTTTGAGAGCTTTGTTCAGAAAGACTATTCTTTCACCATTTTCACATTGTAGATAGATAGATACATTAAAAAAGACTTCAAAACCGAAATCATCTTTATTTAGTTGATAGCACAAGCAGTCTCTTACTTTGTCCCTGAGGTTCCAGGTTCATTATTGAAGACTGGAGGATAATCTCTGGACGTGTCACTGTTCATGGACACAGAGCTGGATCCTGGAAACTCCGCTCTGTACTCCATCAATCCACTCAACTTTAGGCTTCCTGACAGAGAAACAAAGAACACTGACTATGACTACAGCAGAAAAACAAACATCAAAAACATTTTTATAGACACCTGTAACTGGCAGAACAGGAAATACAGGATACACAGATGCACACACAGTTCTAGCGTGTATTAAACCCAGCTTACTTTCTACCTCATAAATCAACAGATACTTTTACTCTCTTACAGCCCACTGAGAAATAGAGAACTCAGCACAAGAAGAAAAATGTCAGTCTGACCATAAACCAAAGCCTTATTTCCAATCATCACATTTCTTTTTGGAAGGTGTCACAAACTCAAGTACTAAAATGGACCAAAACAATTTCCAAATTTTTTTGTTCTACCTTGACAAACATTAATTCCTATTTCTTAACTTTTTCTCATAAGAAACATTTTTTCCTATTATTCTGACACCCCATAAATGCTCAGTAACACTCACCTTGATTTCACTTGTCTGCTTCGTGACTGCAAAAACTGAAATTACAGTATTTTGTTTCCTCCTCACCTCAGCAGAGCAGCTCCTTCCTTCTCCACAGGAACTTGTATGACTACATTCCCAGTGTGTTAACCAGTGGTTAGCACAGACTGAAGAGATATATCTTTGCTTAAATGCCACAAATAAGAGCGTGAATATAATTTAAATATCAACTAGACCTGCTAAACACAATCAATTCATTTTTAATTCAACTGACTTTTATTCAAGTAGCACCTAAGAACAACAACAGTCATTTCAAAGCACAAATAACATTAAGACAAACCCGTTTGAGTGAGTATTTGGTGACAGTTGGAAGGAAAAGCTCCTCTTTAAAAGGAAGAAACCTTCAGCAGTAGTAAGACCTTTGCACACAGCACATGTGGGGATCTGCTCTAAAACCCAGTATTTTCTATCGATTGCGCTGCACAATAATGGTTTCCCACTGCATCAAGGAAAGCACAGTGAAAGCGTGGCAGTGAAAGAAATATTTGAGCATTTATTCTAGCTAGTGGATGGCAGAGCTCATGCAATGCCCTATGTGAAGAAACCTTCAGGCTCAGGGAGGGGATGTTATCTGCCACAACAGGTTGAGGGTTAGAAAAGTGAGACGTACTCTTAAAAGCTGAAAAAAAGGATTTCATGGACATAGTAACCACCCGTCTTTACTTCATGTCCAGCAACAATGGTACACTCACTTGGTGTTGGCTCTCAATGCAGTATTAATATCACTTGCTGTTCCCAGTGCAACAAATAAATAATCGCAGCACAGAAGGGTCTATGTGTTCAACAACAATGATGGTTTCTGGCCTTTAATGAAATGAAACCATTAATAGGAGCTGAAACAATACAAACATAGAATGTTACAGGAGCTCAGTGTAAGGACAAGAAAGACATTGTGGACAAAACAGGACATGCCCCCATAATCTTTAGTTACAATATTATAGTTATTTAAATGGTCTGATTGTTCAAATATGTATTTTCTTTGATTGTGGTAAAATAATGTGTGCCCCAGTCTCCAAAAATGACATAGTGCAGGAAGGGTAGTTATTCCTCTGTTATACCACAAGAGGGAGTATCCCCTAAAATGAGCACCTCTAGCGGGAGTAAATAAGCCCAGCCACTACCCATAAGGCAGTGCGCCTATAAGAGTTGTGTGAGACTGCAAAAGTGTGTAACGTTGTGCTATGTCCATGTATATATTTGCAGGTAAGCAGATACAAGATGGTAAATAACTTAAAATGTATCTACAGATGAGTCCACGGGGTTGCAGAGAATGTGGGAAAGTTGGCCGTTAATCCCCACTATGTGTCATTAGTGTATAAGTTATTGGTAGCGATGTGATTGTTAATGTTTCTTCCAAAAAGCTTTACAGTTGACAGTTATTGTGTAGATTAATAATTACTTTCTTGAACTGTAAACTACAGGTTTGTGACTTAGCTTCTTGGAGGTGAGACATACGTGTCATGTTCAGTGGTTGAACCTGCTTTCTGCCACCTGCATCACACGATGGAGGTCTCCGATGATGACTCAAACTATAAGGTGAAATTTAAGACCTATTCCAATGTGCAGCTGCACTCAGCCATCAGTGTCTCAAGATAGCTACTGTGCTTGACCCACGCTTTAAGGATTTAAAGTGTCTTGCAAGGGGAGAGCGAAAAGAGGTTTGGACCAGCCTTGAGGCCCTGCTGTAGGAACGGTGCAAAGATGACACCACAAAGGAGCCAGCAAAGATAAAGAGCCACCTCCTCCCTTCATTTTCTTCAGAGTCTGATTCAGATGAGGAAGCCCTATATAACAGGGCCCTGAGTTTGTACAGAGCAGAATACACCATCAACGAGACAGACTGCTCACTGCAGTGGTGGTCCAGTCGAGCAAGGACCCACCCACAGCTGTCTGTCCTGGCCCACAAGTATTTGATTAGTCCTGCTACTTCTGTTTCACTTGCAGGTCACATAGTAACAAAAAAGAGAGCTGCCTTGTGCTCTGAAAATGTGCACAGGCTAATTTGTCTAACTGGCTGAAAAAGAGACAGTAAATAAGCATTGAGGTATTGTGAGTCCAATGGGTTTATTATTTTTTGCACTACAATTTTTGATGATCACATTGTTTTAGCCTCATGCACAAAATTATGTAGGCCAAGGTTAGTCAGAGTTTAAAGGCGAAGCTGCTTAAATAACCTTTTATGTTTCTGCAAAAATTTTTAAGACGAAAAACTGCATTTTATGTTGAAATTTTTATTATTATTATTTAAAGACAATACCATTTTGAAAATGGACTTAAAGTCTGCCCAATTTTGTCCAGGGATTAGGGCTGTTCGATATAACGATATATATCGGATGATGATATGAAAAAGCTGTGGTTTCATTTTACGCTATCGTTTGTTTCGTGGTGTTGCAAAATAAACTGTTTACTGCAATATTTTTTTCACCGTTTTGATGGTCACTGTAGTGGCTATATTAATTTCTTAAAGTTCTCTTTCTCTTATATTTAATATAACCACATTACGGGCGGACAGGCGCCAGTTTTTAAGCGTTGTCGTTAGCAACAAGGATGGTAAAACCATTGCGTGTCCGCTTGTTTATTTTCCACATAAACCTTTTACAATAAAGCTCAAGATCATGTTGAGACTTTTCAAAATAAACTGAATCACGTGAAAGAGTATGCAGAGTATTTACGGATGAGGCGCAAAAAAGAGCCGTCGAGTGCTAAAAAATAAACCTTAGACTCAAACGTTAGAACAGGCTTTTCCCCGCAGCACGCCGTGTAATAAATACTTACAAAGAAAACGGCGGCCTTTACAACTTGTAAAAATGTATAGTTTCACGCATCGGTTAAAACACTCGACTCCAGGTACACGACGCCCAGCTGGAAACACTTCCCGCAAATCGAGCTGCCTGAGATTCACAGAATTTACAGAAAATGTTACATTTTTGTGATTTATATCGTTATCGGGATGATAGATGTCTTATATCGGGATATGAGATTTTGGTCATATCGCACGAAATGCTTTTTTCCCCATAAATTAAAAGAGCTTGAGTTTACAGTATTTATGTCCATGTCTATTATTGTCAGGCTCAGGAGAGACTCGGAGGCAGACGGTCACTTAAGTTCACAATTTATTTACACACAGACACCAGGTGTGGATATATACAGGTGAGGGGGCACAGGAAGAGGGTCTCCGGGGAACACAGGCACGGGAAGGGGACGGGCTATGTACACAATCCTTCACTGAAGCTCAGGTAGCTCGGACTCCGGCTTTTAGCTCACCAAATGGCAGTCCTCAGGCTGGCGAGAAATCTGGCACAGGGAGGAAGAACAGGTAAGTTGCGGCATGAAAGAAACTCGGGAAAAAGCTCAAACTTGCAATGACACTGACGAGTGTTACACAATAATCCAGCGAAGAAGCACTCTCAGCAGCCGCCTTAAGAAGTGAATGAGATGATTGCTTGCAGGTGTCCGAGCCAGGGGCTGGAGCCATCATGACTCCGCACCGGTAGAGCGCAGTGTGCGGGAGGGGAGAGAGAGACGCAGCACAACAAAATCACTTGTAGCCATACAGAGTCAGCCGAGAAGGCACAGGGTCATGACAATTATTTGATTCTGTCACCCACTAAAACCCTTTTAAATTAAGATAAACATTTGCGCTTTGAGGTAAATTTTTTTGCGTGATTAAGTATGATTAATCGAGATTAATTAATTACAAAGCCTCTAATTAATTTAATGTTTTTAATCAAGTCCCACCCCTGGTAATATCTGAAATAACACAAATATAAATGACTAAATAAACAGATAAAAGGCTCACATGAACAAGAGAAGCCTATAGAGATTCTATATATCTGTTCTTGCAAAAGCAAAACGTGTTTGGCACCACCATTCATTGAGGTTAATATTCTCATTGCAAAAGCTGGCAGATAGGACAGGATGATATAATTAGAGAGAGAGAGAGAGAGACTGGTGTTGGGTCTATATTAGGGCTGCACGATATTAGGAAAACCTGCGATGTGCGATAACTGTGATCAATATTGCCATAACGATATGACTTGCAATAAAATAAATAGCAAAAAAAACCCCGAATACATAATTTCCGTTTTACTGCAACAGTTTTATTTAAAGAAATCTGCTGTATTAGCAGTGTAACAACAAAGTGCACTTTAACACTGAAACATTGCCCCCATAAAAAATTTGCTGAGGATTGAATTCTGAAAGGAAGGTGAGGAAGTGCACTGTGAAAGTCATATATGGTTCCGTTGTATGACTTGACCATCGCTGAGAGCCAAACGAGATATTCTCTTTTGGCTCTCAGCGAAGGCGGTCGCACTTTTTCTCCTCTCCTCTCCCTTATCTTCCCTGCTTAGCTCCTCATGTCCTTGTCTTGTCTCGTGTTTTTTATTAGTTTTCCCTGGAACATTTTCTCACAGTCTGTTCTCTAAAACCTAAAAGAGGAATTATGGATTGGATCAACTGGTCCCTAAATGCAATTGACACCCCTTTCTCAACGAGAAGTCTGGGCTTGGGTGAGCCTGAGTGCTGAAGATATCTACCTATTCGGAACCATGATAACAGGGTTCTGGCGGATCGGAGCTGGCTTGGCCCTGACTTATCGAAGAATTAAGAAAGCGGAACCGGCTGTTCAAACCCCCACAAGGCTGCCCGCTGGGATTGGAATGACGGGAGAGGCGTGAGTTTCTCAAAATGGGCTCATTGAGTCAGCACAGATAAGATCTTGGAGAGGCTACGGCTGCTGTGAATACTCAGAATAAGATCTCTGACTGCAGACTGGATACATCTCGGAAGGGCTAGCTCGGAATAACATCTCTGGGTGCAAATTGGATGACATCTCGGGGAGGCACACTGCCGTGATTTCTCAGAAATCTGTTCCTTGAGCACAAGAAATGACAACATCACAGAACGCAAGTATGGAGAAGCTCGCGGCTCTCCAACGGGAGATTGAGAGACCAGTGTTGGACTGTAGAACTGCTTTGAAATTCATATGAGCTGTTCGCACTAAAGTAAAAAGCACAATCACTTCATGCGGATACCCCTTTGGCGCCAGCGGCAGTCTCGAGGCTGGAGCCCAAAAACAACACTCTGATAACGACTGTGTTTAGACTGTTCCTTCCCATTCCATGCAAGGCCACCTGGGTTGGCTGGAAGACTGTTTACTTAGCCTGGCACGGCAGAGGACACTGTCTCAGCTGAACTATGGACACGCACACACATACACTTACACTGATAAGCACACACTCATCCCCCTCCCTTTTCAAACGCGTTCGATGCTTGTTTCCTGCAGGGGAACACGGCGGGTCTCTGTGTCGCGCTGGAATGGTAGCGCTGTGCAGGGCGGCTGCTGTGTTTGCTTCGTATTACTCCTCACCCCCCACCCAATCCTGTGGCTTGTCATGTCTTTCACAAGTTGTGCTGTGGACATTTATGTGCTTTTTGTGCAGAGGAGTTTTTTTGTTTCCTGTTCTCATCCTGTCCTACCATGGAAGCACAGCATGAGTAGAGGTCTCTTTTTTCCTCTTGTACTTTCCCACTGTAGTGTATATTTCAGTGTTTTTCTGTAACGCTACCGATCTCCGACTTGTATCCCCATGTAATGTCTGTGTTGTGTGTGTAAGGTCGGGGGGGGGGTCCCATTTCACTGCAGGGCAACCTGCATGTGGCGAATAAAGCATTGATTGATTGATTGATTGATTGATTGATGTCTGTAGTGCCTGCGTAGTTTTCAGCTTGGCTCAGTTCCAACATGACAGTCTTGCGGCATGTTTTGTACATTTGTGGAATGGCAACACGGGAAAAGTAGTTTCATGAGGGGATGCGGTATCTCCGGTCCACTTTATGTATCAGACTGGTGAAGCCCTCTCTGCTAACTGTATTTATAGGCATCATGTCTTTAACCAAAAATTGTGTAATGGCCTCTGTTATTTCTTTGTACCGCTTTGACGTTTTCTCATAAGGAGTTCCACTTGAAAAACGGCTGTTGGAGTGCTGTGCTCTTTGTCTTAACATTAGCAACCTGTGTTTCGCCAGCCCTATCTTTCTGGAACTCTTCAAACTGTTCTCTGTGGTTGTATTGAAGATTATGGTGGAGATTAGTCGTGTTTCCTCTGGTGGTTGCCACGAGTGTTCGGCAAGTTTTGCAGAGTACCTGTGTTTGGAGAACGTTGTCTTTATCAAATCCAGAGTACCTCCAAATAAGCGAGGTACTATTTTTTTTCTTTTTTGAGCCACGAGTTCATAGTCAGTAGCGTTCTCGTCATGCGTCTCACTCTCAGCCATTACAACTCTGACTCGCTGCAGCGTTGTTCGCTCCCCACCTACATAGGAGGCGGGCCTCTAATCCATTTGATTGGTTAATGCCGTGAAGGGCTCTATTTGACTGGTCAAATGTGTAGAGGGGTTTCTTTGATTGGTAAATTCTTTAAAGCACGTGTGTAAACATTTTAAGGTACCCAATTATCGCAGTTTTCGCCATCTTTTATCACACAGGCTGATATCACAATGACAATAAATTTTCGATTTATTGTGCAGGCCTAGTTTATATTTTATTATTGTCATTTGTATTTAGAAACATATAATCATTTATGCTTAGAAGTGTATAATCGTTTGTAGATTGAAAGAATGTCTCATCCTAGGAGGTCTGTAACAACCCTGTTTAGCGTGAAGAGGGGAGTGCGTTCACACACACACACACACCTACACACACACACACGGTATTCTTTGTTCACATATATGCCTATGTAAGACGTCATATGCTAATGCTAACTGTGTTGGAAACACGGTTACTAGAAACATGCTTAAAAGCAGCTCAAAAGAAAAAGGACGGTACAGAGGCAGATTGTGTCTGGATGCAAAGAGACGGTACTTGCAAAAAATAGCATGCATTGGAAATGTGGACCCGTATGAAATACGGCCGTGGAGTAGAAACCCCAAAGACCTACCGCTATTGACTTAGCCTGATATATTTTCCTACCTTGTCTGTGGAGTCAGCACGTACAAGGTGAACCGGCTTCGCAATTATAAATCTCTGGAGGTACACATCCAATTCACCAAGGATTGGGTACAAGATTTGGCTATTTTAAGCCTCCATGTTGTGAGTACGTCATCATTCAGACAAAGGTAAGTCAGCTTGAGTACTGCATTTGATTTCCGCCCTGAACATTCACATTAGAGCAGCATAAATTCACTCATGAGGGGGAAATTACAGTGAGAACATGTGGAGGCTCTGTTAGATGGATAACATAGTGAGTTCAGTGCATTGACGTGACATTGACCTGAAGGATTTAGTTATTCTCTATGGTTAAAGAAATTGCAATGATTTATTCATATTTAAATAATCCTAATTATACATCTTGCTTACGTGTTTGTGTCCTGTGTCTGTACGGTTTTTACTAAGCTAACTACCTTTAATTTAGTAAACTCCCACCGTAAGGGTGTGTTTTAACTGATGAAACTGTGTCGTACTCAGGCTCGGACATCTGATTGCTGCCTTTTATAAGTTTTATTGTACAAGCATAAACTAACACCAGTACAGTAACTGTGCCTTTACAGAAGCCAGGTAATCAACTGAAAGACACAAAATAAAACAACCATACAACATTAACAAAGCAACACTATTAATGACAGTGCAGTTTAGTAATAGTCATATTTATAGCTTTAACATGTTACTTAGTTAACACAGAAACTCACCAGCTCGGCTTCATCAGTCATAATAGCAATATCAATGAAAAGAAGATCCGGCAGGTAGGCTCTATGAGCGGCCGTTAACACGTACTGAAGGAAATTGCCTTCCCGGGTTTCCTCCGTGGCGTGAGCGATAAGCAGAGTTCTGTCCTTTCCTTATAAGATTCCTAATTATTTAAAGTAACACTCAGGTATGCCATTCAGCTGGGTTAGTTACGACGTCGGGAGCAGCTTGGGAGAACAAGGAAACACAGACTGCTTCAGGTTGTCTTCCCAAATCGACTCAAAGGTTTATTTGATACACAGCAGTTTATATAGATGAAAAAAGGTTCGTGTGTCAGCTTTCCCAGTTCAAACCGGTACAGACCAAATAAGGAAACGTCTTCCTGCCTTCTGAGCAAAGTATCCCTTGTGTAGTTTATCAGTTCAGCTACAATTTATGATCATCCCAGCAAAATACACTCCTAGACATAGAATACAGAGTTCTTTCATTAGTGAATTCTGAAACAAACCACCTAGCCTTTAACGAGCCTTTTCCAGGAGATAAAGAAAAAGGGAGGATGGGAGTAAGGAAGTGGTCTCATCTCTGTGGTGTTTTCGACCTTGAGGTACCAGCTTGTGAGTCTCACATTAATTCTTGGGTCCCAGAGAAAGAGAAAAACAACTAGTAGATTGGCCTTATTGAGTAACAGTTTTCCTGTATAAAACAATATCCTGTAAATGCTTACCGTGGTATCAAAATATCTAACACGTACCATCCCAGACTTAGATAAATCACTCCGTCTTAAATAAATTTGTCATTTAAAGCAAATATGGGTCTGGCTGATAATAAATCACAACAAACAAATTGGCATGTTAGTAATATGGGAAAAAACCACACAGTGTCACTATAATTTTTTTTATAGGCAGGTTTCTGAAAGAGAACAGACAGATTTAGAATATATCATACAGCGTTCTATAGATGGATACATAAAAAAAAAAAGAAAATTACATGTATGTGCTAACTTTCTAAACATGTTCATTGTTACATTTGTGACAAATGGATTTGAAAGTAGATAAAAAACATTTATGTCAGCCTTTGTTCATTTAAGTCCTTGTCTTTAAATTAACATTGCCTGTGTGCGTGTTTCAGGTCCTGCACTCTCAAAAACTGAATGAACAGCATTGCAGCCATGGGTCATTGTGAGCATCACAGGGAAGTTTGAAGCCGCCCACTGCACCTGTATGGCCGGCGTCGCGGAGACCTGCATCCATGTCGCTGCTCTTCTGTTTAATGTGGAAGCAACAGTGCGGATCCGTGGCACAAGGACTGTTACAGATGAACCTGCATACTGGGTTTTGCTGGGTAATATGACCAAGATACAGCCAGAGGTTGGCCATAAGATGGACTTCTCCTCTTCAGCTGCCCAAAAAAAGGCTCTTGATCAAAACATAAACAGACCATCCGTATTGAAGGGCAAATTTTCTTTTCAAAAAAGAAAAATTCCACCTGCTACTGTGGAGGAGTTGTCACTGCTATTGGATACTTTGCTGGAACACAGTAAAGCTGTGGGTCGTGGGAATGACCCATAATGTTTTATCTAGGGGTCTAGATTTATGCCTGTAGTGCACTGCCATGTAAATAATTTGCTTTTACTGAATATGTACTGTTGGAGCCAAGTCCAGGCCAATATTTTACTCAGTTACATCATGCCATATTTAAGTATTTGTCATGATCTTAAAGTTTCTGTTATAATCTTGATCATTTTATGTTATAATGTAATATGCTGTGCTCCATAAATTAATCCTGCTTTATTAGTCTGTTGTTGTTGTAAAGTGTTGGTAGATGTCGTAAAGGGGTGTGTATTTGCTTTACCCACACCCCTCCGCATGCGGGCCAAATACACACCCCTTTACGACATCTACCAACACTTTACAACAACAACAGATTAATTTATGGAGCACAGCATATTACATATGCTGCTTAATTCTGACCGTCGCCGTTTTAATGTTATTTTTTTGTTGTGACATAAAGGGAATATAAACGGAGCTCCCACCAGAGGCATTTGTTTTGTACCTTTCGATTTGTATGGAAAATAAATGTTTTGCCCCTTTTTTCCTTCGCCTCGTTTTTTGCTACCGGAAGGCATCCAAGCGACTTAACAAGAGCACGAGTCAGAAACTTTGCGTTCTGCAGAAGCGGCAAAGAAGGACCGAAGGTTGCCACTATAATATGTGCTTACTAAGTACCACTGTTCAAAAGTTGAATAAAGAAACAAACAAATTTGTGCCTTTATTTTATTAAAACCATTTTGTGATATGATGTTCTACAATGTAGAATCCATGTCATTTATAGTTTACAAATGACAAAATGTTTACAAAGAATGAAAATCATGACAGTGTTTACATAATATCACCCACTACTAACACTACTTAATTTACTGTATCTTTTGAAAAATTACCGCTATATATATACAGCACAAGACTTAAGAGTAATTAACAACAGCAAGTCTCATTTTTCCCTGGTTTTACTACCACACTGTTCTCCAAAACGCAGCAAACCTTCACAATCTTATCCAGAAGGGTCACCACTTCTCCCTCACATGGAAGAAATAATCTGATTGGAAAGGTGGTATGTTTGAAGCAGGGATTTCGGAGTGCCCCTTATGTAGCGTTGGAACCCAGTCATGATGTGGTTTCATCCATTTCATAGGCTGGTTTACCTGGAATAATGCCAAATAATTAGCAACTCTATAAATATATAGAGTTGCTATATATAAACCAAAGAAATATTTTTCCTTTATAATCTAAGTCAGGTGAACTGACCTTTTAAACTGTAGTTTACAGTGTGGACTTTCCAGGTAATCATACAGCTGTTTCATCCCTGAACCCTCCAGGTTGCATCCTATTAGATCCAGACGTTTCAGATAGGGGGGGTTGGACTTCAGAGCACTGAGCAGTTCGGAACAGTTCTTCTCTAACAAAGTGCTGTCCTCAAAGCTGAATAAACATCATATGAATTACAAAGTATTCTTTTATTAAATCATCGTTTTCTTATAAGAAACCAAGTGAACGTCTAATAGAGGTACAGACTATTGCAAACTGTACAGATTATTGTCAAGTTTAAACTTGCAGAAAAAACACACACACACAGCAGCAGAATCAACTCTCCACATTGATTAAAAATAACCAGATATTACCAAAACCAAAATTATAGTATGTAGTTTTAGTACCCAAGCTTGTACCCACACCGCTGGTTTATGTGATAATATCAGGCCGAAAGGAATTCCCTCACTGAAGCCAGCCACACCTGTCGTCCATCAAGCTTCACCGGCTGGTGCTGATTGTCCTCATCAGTGGTCACTACTTAACAGTGTGGCTGAGCTTCAGTGGATGCTGGGTCATTTAACGACCTGGTCAGTACAGCCCCTTAGGTAAACCTATCTTTTGCTTGTGTCTGTGATTGTGGAAGACTGATCAGTGTTCACTATTTCACTGTAAATAAACACACTTGTCCTGCATTTGAGTTCTGTTTTTGCTGCAAACGTGACATGCAGTGCATCCTCATGTTCGCTTATTTTTAAACAGAAGTGTTTTACTATTACAGTAAATACAGTTAACTAACCTGAGTGTCTCCAGTCTACAGTTTGGATGCCCCAGATGAGTAAAGAGTTCTTCTGCATCTTCCTCAAGTCTCACTGATTTCATGTGCAGCTCTCTCAGATGGGAGGGGTCTGAGGTCAAAGCTAAGGCCAAAGATCCAGAGCTACCCCCAAAGATATGAACATCATGAAGTCTGTATTGACACAGATATTATGTTATTATTAAGAAGACACATTATTTTTACTTTGTGTGCTCGATGCAACACAATGGGAAACTGTCTCTTCTGGCTCAGCTGATTTGATGTTACTAACATGAAACATTTTAATAATTCTCCTCTGTCTCTGTCAGACCTACAGATCTTCAATCTTTCTTTGATTTAATGTGTTACTTGCAGCCACTTTCTGCTTGGCAGCACTGTCCTTAAAACATCTAGTTTTTACCATTTCTTCCTGTACCAAACATGACAACAATATTCAGAAGAAGCATATTGTAAACTATTTTTCCTGGCCTATCAACACATTTTAAAAACCGGATAAATATTTTGAATTCTTCACTTGAAATAGAGATGCAGTTAGGCTGTGTCTTCTTTACATTTCATTTTAATATTTCATGTGATTTGGAAGTGCTACTGTGTCCCTCAACTCCAGAGTGCTAAAATTAAAAGTTGGACTCAGGAGTAAAAATCAATCAAAAAGACTGCAGTGTCAGTTTTTGGCTACATTCACACTGCAGGTCTTAATGCTCAATTCCGATTTTTTGATCAAATCTGATTTTTTTGTCTGCTTGTTCAGACTACAAATAAAATGTGACAGCAAACGCGCTCTAGTGTGAACGCTCAAAGTGGCCCGCATGCGCAAAAGAAGACCACACAACGCGCTCTGTTTAGACCCAGAGCAAACAGTATGGTTTGACTGATGGTCCTTAATATAAAGACTTGTTTGGGACTTTACGTTTCCCAATTTTGCTTTAAGTTTTAAAGTTATTTTGTTACTTACATATGGCCTAATAATTATCCTTATTGCTGTTTTAGAGAGAAGCGGTTCTTCAAAGGATAGTTGCAGATTTCTGTCAGAATCTGCAGATTATACAGTACAAATAAAATGTTCACGTTTCTCCAATGCTGTCTTCCCAACAGTTTCACTGACATCTACATGGGATGGCCAGGAACTGTTCACGATGTCTTCTCGGGCACTTCTCCGGCGCTGATAATTGGCGTCTGTCTTGTGTCAGTGACGTAAAAGACGGATTTAATGCGACATTACCATTTAAATAGCAGTCGCTTTCCACATCAAATATGTATCGGATTCAGTACCACATACGAAAGTGACCCAGATCGGATTTGAAAATACCGGATTTGTGCCGTTCACACTGTCATACCATGATCGGATATGAGTCCCATAGGGTCAGAAAGTCGGATTTGATGCGCTTTCACTTGCAGTGTGAACGTAGCCTTAGTTTTTGTTGCTAGTACTTGTTTTTTGTTGTTGTTTTTGTTTTGTGGCTCAGCTGCAGGAGACGGAGTGTCACTACCCGATCCGTACCGGAAACCCGATCGGTACCCCGCATGCGCGAAAGGTTTCTACTTCCGGTCGAAGCATTTTACGATAGTTACAGGTCAGAGTATCTGTTAAGATGTTAAGAATAACAAGTATCTCTTAAAATCTTTCAGATAATGAAACCTTTAATATAATGTAGAGAAAAACAAAAAAATAAAAAGATAGTGACAGATCGGGACTCCCGATCCTTACTGCGCATGTGCAAAGTCGGACCGTACAAATCGGGTCTACCCGATCCGTACCGCGCATGTGCAAGGGGTTTCTTCTTCTTCTTTTCGTTTAATGGCAGTGTACTCCCCAGTGTACGAGGATACCGCCACCTGCTGACTGAGCGAATGAACCCTATTGTAAACTGAATTAGCGTCATTACAAACGTGTGTTAAAGTTGATTTAGTGATAATCGAGTGTGTTTATGCTTGTCACTGTGGAGACTATTGATTAGAATAGTTATGATGTCCACCCCCCTCACTGTCAATTGTCAGTAAACACTTTATCTGGCTGATGAATCTACACGTGAGATATTACAAAGCCTGCATTATTAACTCTGTAATTAGGCGCCATTCTTCTTATTTTACGGCGCTGTTGCTCAATCGGGGGACGCTCTCTGTTGAGGAGAAAAGCATGAATTTCTTTGTATACGGATTATCCATTGTTTAAATGTCCCGGGCAGTCGAAAAGAAGGCAGAGCTGTTGAGAAATGCTAGGAGCTAACTGGGCGCTAACCGCATCATTCAAATATATTGAATGTCGCAAAGAGAGGAAGTGACGTAAGATTTGCGCATGCGGGGTACCGATCGGGTTTCCGGTACGGATCGGGTAGTGACAAGGACACGGAGGAAGTCTGGCTGTCAAAGCTGATATCGATTATGCTAACCATGCTTTCCCTATTTCAGTATCTGCTGTGGCCTGAAAGAGGAGTGACAGTTGAACAACAGGACCGAGCTGTGTGTGGTACAAAGATGAACTGAAGTGTGCAGCTGCAAAGCTGCTAAAACCAAACTGGTTAAAACACTTTGTAAAGAAACCAGCAGTGATGGGTAAGTTACTTTAAATTAGTAACTTAGTTACATTACTAGTTGCTTCTATCAAAAGTAACTCAGTTACTTCAAGTTACTCGTTACTTTCAGAGTAACTAGTTACTAGGGAAAGTAACTTTGGTTTTACTCAGAATTCTCTTGTTAATGTGTTGCTTCCGTAACTGGATACCCAGCAGGTTTGCCAGTCTTCTAGCTTGCTTACTTGCCACAAGTGCACTGTGCCACCTACCAATAGAAAGGAAAAAAGATAATGTGCATATTTCCACGAGAGAAATCCCACGCCTGATTCTATCCTAGCCTGCTTTTTACATCCAACACAAAAACTGCAGTCGTGGTGCTTTCGATTGTACTCAGAACTCGGAAATTCTGCCTTCTGAATAGGAAGATGCAGGTAACACCAGACTGCAGATGAGCTGCATACAGGGCTGGACTGGGACAAAAAAATCGTCCCGGGCATTTTGACTAGAGACCGGCCCACCATTATAGGAAAAATCATAAAACCTTTGAATGATAATAAACACTGTTGTTTGTTGCAAGACTCAGATAATTATTTTTTTAAAAGTGAGACATTTTAAATGAGAATGAGAAAGTATTTCCTTGTACCCCCTTTCCCTTTTAATGCCCTACATGGACCCCTGGCAACACTTTGCTAGACCCGCCCCTGCACAATTACCAGCTGTCAGCTACTTAGAAAAGGATCCTGGTGTTATTTGTCTCTCAGAAACAGTTCATAACTTCCCTTCAACTCATTCATGTCACCTAAAAGGTAAACCTGTTTCTCCATCACCTGTTCAGCTCTGATGATTCAGTAAGGACATCTCCTGGTTTCATCTTCATGTTTCCCTCTCACCAGATAACCAAACCATATCATGACCAGCAGCTTTTTTGCAGCTGTGGCTCCAGCAAACATCAGCTGATACTAGAAATTAATAATAAATAAATTCTAACAACAGCTGATCAAGCTTAAACGTGTTGCTGTTGTTTACCGCGACATCCGCTGGTTTCCTCTTTCTGGCGTAAAGTGGGCGATAAATAAACAAGAGAGCCGATCAGCTGATCATTGATCAGTTTCATGATTGAAGTAGAAACAGGAGACGGAGGGGGAGAGGATGAGAGAAAAAGAGGCAGCTGTGCAGCGTAAACACAGAATAACTTCAGCTTTGTGTCTTTTTCATTGCCATTGTAGCTGAAGTCTGAGACAAACTGTGTTCCTTTTCACCTCAATACGAAACGCGTAATATTTTCTCTGAATACGGGACGATTCCGTTTTTTACGGGACGGTCGGCAACTCTAATAATTAACCTTGTGAACAAAATAAAGTTCAACATCAGTAACATCATAGCACCCACCCAGCTGTATAGAAACTCCGTCATGCTAGCTAGCATGCAGTACGAAAAAGTCAGCATAACGAAAATAAACTCCATCTAAACTTGGTTTATATCTGACCCAGATAGACTGCAGGTCATAACTTCTTACCTGAAGTTCAGTTCACCTGACACTCTTGGACCAGCGGCCGCTTCGGGTCTCTCCTTTTGCCTCCCTTTTCCTTCATCCACATGCTGGCCTCCACCACTTGCTAATGTTATTGAATCTGTGGAAGCTCCGCGATAGCCACCACACGAAGTAATGAATAACGATCTAAATCCCAGTAACGAGTAACGCGTTCCCGGTTTTGGCATAATAACTACCGTGCTCGTTACCACAATAATAACGTAGTTACTGTAACACGTTACTTAACCCTCTGAGGTCCAGGTTATAATTGGCCGTTTTTGACTACTTTTGATTTTACCTCTATATTTCACCTTTAAAATATGTTTTTCTTGCCTTGTTTGGTATCATTATTTTCAGCACAACCTCAAATTTGAGTTATTTTTTTCATTTTGGTATACTATATTAGCACAGCTGATCTAAATTCAGACAAAAAATTCAAAATCCAAGTAGAAAAAAGTTATATTTTTTTCCTGTAAACCCCACAAACATGTTTAACGAATCATTTTCATAACTTGAAATGCAAATAGAAATTGTACATTTCTAAAAATTATGCACAAGTTTTGCAAACAACACAGATATATGGCACTATTTACCTAAAAATGCAGCCAAGGCCTCGGGCGTTTTTTATATAATCATTTAAATCTATTTACTGAACAATCAGGTGTTCTGCATCAAAGAAGGCACACAAATTATTTGTGCCAGTCCAAAAAATGTAGTTTGTGTTCAGTATAAGACAAAGGAGAACACCACAGGTCTAAACCCTGCAGGTCTGACAACAGGAGGTGCATCAGTCCAGTTTTCCATGTGGGAATAGCGTTTACACTGGAATCTGCCTTTGGCAGCTTTTTTAGAGCAAATATGAAATTCAGCAGTCTAACTGACACACGATACAAGACAATAACTACACAACACACTAACTACAGCCTCCAAACACGCTAAACGTCACTAATGTCTCACATATGAAAACTCGCTCTCTCTTTCTTTCGCTCGCCCACTTTCCATCGCGAGTGTCACTCCTAAAAACTTCCCCTTCTCCCTAAACAACCAAATGTCACATGTTGCCATATCATTTTTTTGATTGGCTGACATGGTAAACTCTAACACCAATAGGGAAGGGGTGTTTTTTCTTTTTCTTTTTTCACTTGCAAGCGAGAGTGTTTGCTAGCGCTGTCTCTAGAAAACGCCGTTTTTACCGTTCTTCCCGCTGTAAACACCACTGTTTTGTTCAGAAAAAAACATTGCGTGTATTTTTTATCATAACTCTGGTTTTACGTGGCCCATCGACACAACTCAAAAACTGGTATATAGTTTGAAGTCCGCACTTTCGACCCAAGTTGAAATGGAGACAAGATGACGTGCTGCATCTTGTAGCTGTGTCGTCTTAAATTGCTCATGTGATTTTGACACATCTCTAGAAACCAGCACTCATCTTTCAGTGCTGTGTGAGTGAAAGCTGTGTGTTTCCTATCACAGTCTCATATGATTAATTCCTGACCACTCACTGTGATGTTATCAAGATTTAAATCGATGTTATTATAGCGGGTCAGGGCTGTTCGGGGTTTTGTTTTTACAGTTATGTTCTGTTGTTATGTTGCCATAGTTACAGGTGACGCGCTCTCTCTTCGACTGGTGTTTCCGGGTGAGAGAGAGCGCCTTTTTGTGTTGTTGTTGTTGTTGTTGTTGTTGTTGTTGCGGCTAATAAACGTCTGTGCTCCCTGGCTGATGGGAAGCAAGACCAAACGAAACCTCTGAGCTCGCCACATTGGTGTCAGAAGTGGAATTGCTCACCCTCACCGGAATGGAGAGAGACACTCAGAGGCTGGAGCAAGCCGTCGAGGAGAGCATTCGCTGCTTGGGAAGTGGGCGATCGAAGCGAGAGCAAGCGAGTGGACATGTAAGTCCCCCGACGGGTCCCGACGGTGCACCGCGTCAGCGGCCCATCGTGACCGACGCTAGGACAATGCTTCATGGGTTGCCTCTGTCGACCGACACGCCGGGTCCCCGACAGCGAGCAGTGATGCCTGCAACGCCAGCCAAGGTACCGAAATACAAGGGGCTAACCCCGCTAGAGCCCTACTTCTCACAAGTACGGCTAGCCGCAAGGCATAGTGGCTGGAGCGATGAAGAGGCTGCCACACACCTAGCGCTAGCATTGGAAGGAGATGCACTGCAGGTACTCCTTGACCTAGCCCCATCAGAGCATCATGAGCTCCAAGCCCTCACCATAGCACTCGAGAGGCGGTTTGGGCAGCAGCACTCCACTGATCAGAGCAGGGAGCAGCTGACCAACCGGAGCCGTCGGCCGGGGGAGAGCCTGGGAACCTTTGCAGCAGACGTGTTGCTGTATGCTCGTCACGGCTACCCGGAGTTCCCAGCAGCAGCCCGTGAGGCGCTTAGCCTGCATGCTTTTCTGCCAGGACTTTTTCCAGAGCGACTGCGCCAACACATCAGCCTGGCCATGCCTCAAACTCTCTTTGAGGAGCTCCTCGAGGCTGAAAGGGCAAGCTGGTGCCCACCTCGCGACCTAACCAGCAGGTGTCCCCCCCAAACTACCCCCGAATCAGAGCCGCAGACTACGACAGGGAGGGGGAGGTCCCGGAGATATGCCAGCTGCAGCCCTCAGTGCCCTGGAGGCATCCCCGTCAACCGACTGACCGCTGCTACCGGTGCGATGAGCCTGCCCACGTGGCGTGCGACTGCCTGGCTCCTGCCCCGAAGGCCAGAACTATGTGGCCTCAGGGGAATGAGAGGGGGAGCGGTACAGCGAGGGGACCACCGCTTCAGCTTCCTGCCCCCTCCAAGAACGATGCACGGTGGTGGGCCTAGTCGGGCACCTCAAGGGACTCTACCTGAGCTGCTGTGTTGAGGACCAGCCCTGCCAGGCCCTGGTGGACACGGGGTCTACCATTTCTCTAATACGACATGGTGTGCTCCCTGGAACGTCCAGGCCGCTTGTGAAGCGTTGGTCACCCACCGACACCCAGCTGATGACAGGCAGAGAACTGACATGCGCGGGAAGAAACCGTTGAGGATCCGAGTGAAGGATCTGGAGCTGGTGCACGACTTCTGGCTTGCTGACATTCAAGAGCAGTGGGGGGCCTGCGTTGACACCGCAAAGCTGGCTATCACTCTTGGTACAGAGACTCTGGCCCTCCAGTGCAGTCAAAAGCAGGGAATCAGAGACAGACAAGCCAGGCTTCAGGCAGCTGCTGCTCGACAGTCTTCAGACCCCAGTGGCTCTGGACCATCTCTACTCGCCTCAGCCCCAGTCTCTAGGCCCGACAAAACTCCCTCGACCGAGACAACCCAAGCTGTTGATGATCTGTGGCAGTACTAGCGGTTGAGGTGCCTCCTGGGCGAGAATGTGGACATCATTGCCGCTAGTGACAGAGACTGCAGGCAGACGCGGCTGGTTCAGCACACCATCGACACTGGCTCTGCTCAACCCATCTGTCTGTGCCCACACCAGCTGCCCTTCTCGAAACGGCAGGGAGAGCGGGCCCAGGAGGCACTGGGCGTGGCTACTGCTCGGGCCACAGCCGGCGGAGGGGGATGGCTCTCGTTGACCATGCAGCAGCTGAAGCAGGAGCAGGAGGCTGATGCGACGTTGGTTCAGGTGGGGGCCTGGCTGGAGGCGGCACGATGCCCAGGCTGGACAGGGGCGTCAGGACAGGGGCTCGAGGTGAAGGCCTACTACTCCCAGTACAACAATCTGGAGACCCACGACGGCCTCCTATACCGGAGATGGCGGGCCCCCGGACAGGGCAAGGATCTCCTGCAGCTGTTGGTGCCTCAGTCGTTGCGTTTGCAGGTGCTCGAGCTTGTCCACGGCTTGGTGGGGGCCGGCCACTATGGGAACATAGTGGCCCCAACATCTCTGCACAAACATCTCTGACAAAAATAACTGACATGTAATGTTTAGAATAAATATCTGGAATAATGTAATAAGAGCAATGATGTTTTTTAGTGAGAGTAATTTTAAGAACTAAACTATTGATCTACACTGATTTATAATGTTAATCACACTTGGACTCACCGAGCCTTTCTGCAGTTTACCACAGCTGGAAGAAGGCTCCATCGTCCCTCCTGTGATGTGTTGTACTTCTGCAGATCAAACTCGTCCATAACGTTCTCTGACATCATCAACATATGTGCCAAAGCTGTGGACTCAATTTCAGAGAGTTTCTTCTCTGACTTGTTCTGTGACTTTAGAAACTCTTGGATCTCCTGATGTACTAAGACGTCATTCATCTCCCTGAGAGAGTAGAGAATGTTTATGCATCTTTCAGGACACTTGCCTTCACTGCTAATCTTCTTCAGGTTGTTGATGACTCTCTGGATGGTTTGTGGACTGCTCTCTGTCTGACCCAGCAGACCTCCTAAGAGTCTCTGGTTGGATTTCATAGAGAGGCCATGAAGGAAGCGAACAAACAGTTCCAGGTGGCTATTCGGAATTTTCAAGGATTCTTCCATGGCTCTGCTCAGAAAATCTTCCAGAGATGAGATATCTTTCAAAGATATCTTATTTCCTTTATCGTCCTCAGTAAGGAAGTTCTGCAGCACCTCTGTCTTCCTGTTGGTGTAACAGTGGAACATGTAGACAGCAACCAGAAACTCCTGAACACTCAGATGAACAAAGCAGTAAACTGGTTTCTGGAAGATCACAGACTCTCTTTTGAGGATCTCTGTACAAACTCCTGAATACACAGAGGCCTCTGTGACATCCAGACCACACTGCTCCAAGTCTTCTTGGTAGAACAGGATGCTTTTTTTCTGCAGATGTTCAAACGCTAGCCTCCCCAGCTTCAGAAGAACTTCTCTGTCAGTTCTGGCGAGCTCCTGCTGCTTTATCGCTTGTCCTCCGTGGTACTTGTGCTTTTTCTTTGTCTGAACCAGCAGGAAGTGTGAGTACATGTCAGTCAGGGTCTTGGGCAGCTCTGCTCTCTCCTCTGTAGTCAACATGTGCTCCAGAACTGTAGCAGTGATCCAGCAGAAGACTGGGATTCCACACATAATGTAAAGGCTCCTGGATGTTTTCAAGTGAGAGATAATTCTGCTTGACAGCTCTTTATTTCTGAATCTTCTCCTGAAGTACTCCTGCTTCTGGGAGTCAGTAAAACCTCGAACTTCTGTCATCCTGTCAACACATTTAGGAGGAATTTGACTTATTGCTGCGGGTCGGGAAGTTATCCAGATGAGAGCAGATGGAAGCAGATTTCCCTCAATGAGATTTGTCAGCAGCTCACTAATGGTGGACTTCTGTGTGACATGAGACACAAGCTTCCTGTTGTTGAAATTTAACAAAAGTCTGCTTTCATCCAGGCCATCAAAGATGAACAAAAGATTACACATAGTGAGCTTCTCTGCTGTGACGCTCTGTAATGTTGGATAGAAAACATGGATCAGCTCCAGAAGACTGTACTGCTCATCTCTGACCAAGTTCAGCTCCCTGAATGAAAGCAGAACCACCGCACTGATGTGTTGGTTTTCTAAGCCCTCTGCCCAGTCCAGAGTGAACTTCTGCACCAAGAAGGTTTTTCCAATGCCAGCAACACCATATGTCAGAACCACTCTGATGGGTCTCTGTTGGTCAGGCAAGGCTTTAAAGATGTCCTTGCTGCTGATTGGTGTTTCACAGGGGATCTTCTTACAAGCGCTCTCCACCTGCCTCACCTCATGTTGGAAGTGTACAGCTTCACTCTGCTCCTCTGTGATATAGAGCTCAGTGTAGATCAATCTGAGGAGGGCTCCAATTCCTGTTTTATCAGTTCCTTCAATCACATGTTCATATCGTGTCCTCAGAGTGACCTTTAATACATCAAAAACTTTTTCTGGATCAGTATCTGTTGACAGAAAGAAAACAATTAAACAAGAGAGCAAGAAAACTTAAGTTTTCATTTTTGCACAGCTGCTCTTACTGGCTGTCTGCTGAAAAGTTCTGGTTCCAGACTTTACTCCACATTGGGGACAGAAGTCTGTAGATGAATCCTTCAGGACATCCTGACACCACACACAACATGACACTGGCTTCTCCACAAAGAAATTCATCTTCTTCTCTCTGTGGACACAAACAAAAATTATTCTGACCAAAGAAAGGAAGTAAAAACATTTGTAGACATCATGTAAACACTTGTTTCTGTGGTAGGTTCATAGTAGTGGGCATTCAGTTACTGGTTTTTCCCCTCAGTATCTTTCACTTATTGTGTTTTTGTTGCCTTTTCGTGTATAAAACAGTGCATTTATTCTTAATCAAAGCAAAACAGCTTTTATGTGGGTGGCTGTTTGATCTACTGAAATAAGGAGATTGGCCTTAGGGTTTAGCCTAGCTTCCAATAATGTTTTCTTGACTTTCAGAAAACTGGTTATTCCAAAATCTGTACTTTGTGCCTGATGATCTAGGTTCATAACTGAATACTCAAGGATAGTCTCTACAAAACCTGAGGCCTCTCATCCAACATCACAGACCTCTACCTTTGCCTTCATCTTCACCTCCTCTGCTCGCTAGTTCATCTCTTAAACCTTAAATCTCTGAGAACCTTCACAGACTTCATCTCTTAAACCTGTTTGTCTACTGTGCTCAGGATTTCCCTCTCAGTTTGTTCACGTTAATTCTCCATTTTCTGGAGTCTTTTGAGTTCAGCTATGGTTCCCACACTGCTCAGAGGAGCTAGCAATCCGCCTGGTTTCCACGTGTTTGGTCACACACACTCCCCAACACTGTTCCCTCTAAGCTGAGCACGTGAGCAATCGCACACTGCTGACACAGTCTCCACACACAGAAAATCAGAGAAATTAAAATAAATACATGTATTTACTTTCATTTCAATTCAAACTGGATTTTTTTGTGCGCAGCGCAGATGTGTGCGGAGACTGTGTCAGCAGCTTAGAGGGAACACTGCTCCCCAATCTGCTCTGGTTTTGCTTCATCTTCTTAAAGCAGTACAGTTATATTAATAGGGTGTCTGCCATACATGATCACATATCTGAATTCAAACAGAATCAGATAGTCGACTAGAACACAAATATCAGTGCAAACATTAGGACCTCTCGACATCAGCTGTTAATTATGGCAGAACTCAGGTGGTGAGGGTGGGTAGATGCGTCTCTAACAGCATCAGCATCAACACAGGAGCACCCCAGGGATGTGTCCTCTTGACACTGCTCTACTCCCTCTACACAGCAGACTGTGTGCCCACCCACGGCTCAAACATCATTGTGAAGTTTGCCGATGATGCAGTGGTGTTGGGCGCCATCTCCAACAACGATGAGGCGGCCTACATGGAGGAGGTGAAGAATCTGGCATCATGGTGCCAGGATAACCACCTCCAGCTGCACGTTGGCAAGACCAATGAGCTGGTGGTGGACTTCAGAAGGAGTCAGCACAGAGACTGGAGTTCCAGTGGAGAGGGGGCAGTCCGTCAAGTATCTTGGTGTCCGTATCTCCTCAGACCTGACATGGTCTGCCCACATTCAGGTCCAGACGAAAAAGGCTAGGCAGCGCCTGTACCACCTACAACAGCTAAGGAAGTTCAGGGTCTCTCCAGTGATCCTCAGGATTTTCAATACAGGCGCTGTGGAGAGCATCCCCAAACAGAACATCTCATCGTGGTTTGGGAACAGCTGTGTTAAGGACCAAAAAGCTCTCCAGAGAGTGATCCGTACAGCAGAACGCTGCTGCAGGATTGCTCTCCCCCTGCTTCAGGACACCTACACCAGGAGATGCCGGACTAGAGCAGCGCAGATACTGAAGGACCCGTCCCATCCTGGCAAACTGTTCCAACTTCTGCAATCTGGTAGAAGGTTCTGCATCATCCGGGCAAGGACAGAGAGACTCAAGAGGAGCTTCTATCCCCAAGCCATCCGGGCCCTAAACCATAACATCACAGATTGCCTCATGTGTGTTATGTCCAGTTTTGCTTCCTCTGTCTAACTAACCAAGGGAACCAGTCTACTCTTAAGTGTTGCATCTGGGCTGTATTTAAGCCAAACATGCAATAGACATTAACACAGCTGTGTTAGTGGTTTTGGGGGAATAATTGCTTAATTGCAAGTGCGTTAAGAGCCTTCTCAGAAAGACTGTGTTTAGCCTCGATCTTTTAAGAATGGTGTCTTTAATGTTTGTAAAAAAAAAAACATGTTTGTGGCCACATGTTTTTTTTTAAATTGCAGTAATTTCATTCCTACCAATCTCTGATCTGCTTCAGAGGAGTATAAGCACAATTCAGTGACTCCACCCCTGCGAACTCCTTTGAAACAATACGAAATACTCGAAAACTAAAATCATCTTCACTCAGTTTATAGCCAAAATCAGCCTCTTACTGTGTGATTGGGGGTCCAGGTTCATGACTGAAGACTGGAGGATAATCTCTGGACATGTCACTGTTCATGGACACAGAGCTGGATCCTGGAAACTGTGGTCTGTGTTTGTGTTGTTGATGTCTGTAAAGACAAACAATGAATCCAGAACATATTGTTCTTCTACATGTGCCTGTTGTTGGGCATTCAGGTGCTTCTCTCTCTCTGTCAGATTTAGGAGACTGAAAAACTCAATTTTCTCTCTACTACTGTACTTTCTGTAGGGCAGGCTGTCACCAGGGTAATCGTTTTTAACTCACTTTCAGATCTTCATTTAATATTTCAGAGCTTCCCATTTAGATTTTTCTGTTATATAAGCAAATAATCTTTCCCTCATCAGTATTCAATCATCTTAACATCAGTTACCAGGATACGGAGTCACAGCTTGTATTATGTTCCTTTATAAAATAAAATAAAAAACTCAATGGAAAACAAATATCAGGAAGTCAAAAACATAATACAGACTGAAATACATAATACAGCGTCAGTGGTTGTTTGAGGAAAATCACTTGATATGAATGTCTTAGTGCTTTAAGAGCTCTTTTCAGAAAGACTTTAATATGTTACTAAAGTCTGTCCTCTCCTTTCATCATTTTCAAATTGCTTATAACAGACACAGTTTCTTACTTTTTGCCTGATGGTCCAAGTTCATGACTGAAGACTGGAGGATAATCTCTGGACATGTCACTGTTCATGGACATAGAGCTGGATCCTTGAAACTCTGCCATGTTCCCCTCATTTTTAGGCTTCCTGGGAGAGAAACAAGGAACTGTGACTGTGAGCACGGCAGAAAAAAACATCAGAAATATTTTTAAAGAACGCCATAACTGGCAGAACAGGAAACACAGCACAACAGCACACACACACACACACACACACACACACAGAGTTAGCTTGTATTAAACCCAGCTGACCCTTTACCTCATCAATTAATAGATAAGTTTACTCTCCTACAGCTCACTGAGAGACAGCTCAGCACAAGAAGTTAAAATGTCAGTCTCACCATTAACCAAAGATATAGTTTCATTCATCATGTTTCGTTCTTTTTCGTTCTATGGTGCAACAAACTCAAGTACAGAAATAGATCCTAACAATTTCCAGCTTTTGTTCCACCTTGAGAAACATAAATGTAATATCTTCCAGTAAGAAATTGTTTTGCTATTTTTCCGACACCCAATAAATGCTCAGTAACACTCACCTTTTTTTTTCACTCGTCTGCTTCTATGACTGTAGAAACTGAAATTACAGTACTTTGTTTTCTCCTCACCTCAGCAGAGCAGCTCCTCCCCTCTCCACAGGAACTTGTATGACTACATTCCCAGTGTGCAAGAGAGATATCTTTGCTTGAAAACAACAAATATGAATGTGAATTTATCTTAAATATAGACTAGACCTCCTACACACTATCAATTAATATTTAATTCAATTCCCTTCTAGCATCTAATAACAACAACATTCATCTCAAGGCAACTTATATGGTAAGGTTGTCACGGACCCGGCTCTGGGGACTCGGGGTCCGTGGGCAGTGTGGACTCTGACTGTTATTGTTATTGTTGTTATTATTATTATTTGGTGTGTTGTCTGCACTGCCCCTGTGCACATCTGTATGTAGGCAGGTGTGTGTGTGTGTGTGTGTGTTTTTTCCTTTCTGCTGTGGCCAAGTTACAGGCACCTTCAGCTCTGGGGGCGTGGTCTACCTTGAGGGCTGGCCACACCCGAAGTCCTGGCCGCACACCTGCTCCTCATCTGGGCTCGTCGGGGGAGTTATTTAGATGAGCGATGGAGCGCGGGATTATTGCGTTTGACTACACGTCAGTCTTCAAACTAGTCAAGTGTGAGTGTATGCCTGCTGGGATAAGTGTTAACGGCTGCCTCTATTGTTTTCCCCTCAGGAGGAGTGTGGGACGAGAAGGAGCAGTGAGCACGGGGAGTGCAGGGACACTGGGGCAGAGAGCACTACACGGGGACTTTTGGGAAGAAGACACTACACGGGAGTCTGGGAAACTGGGGATTTATTGTTGTTTATTTTCACCACCTTGTAAATAAACACTGTTGCACTGAAGAGTCCGGCGTTTGGGTCCTATTTCCCCATCTCCCCACGGTCTGCCAGCCAGACCGTGACAAAGGTAAAGACAAATACAATAATAAAGGAAAAAAAATAACAAAAAAACCCTCAAAAATAACATCAAGACAAACTTATTTGAGCAAAGGAAGGTAGGAAGGAAACTCCAGCAGTATTAAGGCACATGAACATTCCAGAATATTCCATGTGCTTAACAAGTCCCCACCGTGTCAATGAAAGCAAAGCAAAAGCATGCCAGTAAAGAGTACTTGCCAAGTCTGTGCATTCTGTGACGTACCTTTGTGTAACCAGTAGACACACAGCAACGCTAAATTTAGCCACACAATGAACAAAATAATGCAAACATGGAAAAGCTGATTCTGTGCACATCCAAGTTCAGCGAGTTTTATGACTAAAGTGTAAGTGCAAATAGGCACCATCAGAAGGAAGTAGTGGAATTGACAGACACTGCACTAGTAGGGATAGTTTCAAAGCTTTATGAATGACAGATTCATGTTTTCAAATGACAGCGAGCAAACACTTACATGCACAGGGGTGCAAAAAATGACATACAGTGTCCATGTGGTGTGACAGTGTGTGGTATGTGAGAATACAAGAAAAAGTGAGCTCTTTTATTGAGCACATGAAGCTCAATAATCCAAATACAAGGGTGAAACACCAAACATTACAAAAATCAATGTGATGGTTTTAACTCTGACCGTTTAATGAAATGAAACCATTAATAGGAGCTGACACAGTACAAACATACAGTCACAGGAGCTCAGTGTCAGAGAAATAGACAGAGAGGTATTAAAAGTGAGGATAAATAACAGTTTATCAAGACTTTGCTAATAAAAAAAACAGACAGTGTTGTTCTCTGATAGCTGTGACAGTTTCAACATGTCTCCCAATTCTCCTCTGACTAGGGACAAACACATGAAACTGAAGATGAAACTTGATGGGGGTTTTGTGTGTGCAGAGATACAGTACATTCTTTCTTATATGTATGAATGTATATATTATATTCTTTCTAATATGAGTGTTGGCTATAAAGTGGATAATGGAAGAGAGACCTTATGAAACAGATCATATGATCCACATGTTTTTTACTGAGTGTTACCAAAAGTGTTACCAAAAGCTGTTGAACTGCATTCCAGTCATGCTAGGACATGTTCACTGAGTTCAGAGATTTTTATTTTCATTTTTAAATTCTGCCCATTCTGGTAGCTTTTGCAATCAGACTTGTGATCTGAATACGCTGTTGTGCCAAACACATTTTGCTTTTCAAAGATCAGCTCTATAAACTTTCTATAGGCTCCTCTAGATTTCTTTTACCTGTTCATTTCATCATTTCAATTTATTTTATTTCAGTTATCTGGTATGTGGTATACAGTATGACAATGACTAAGGCAGGAGAGACAGAAGAGGGGATAGGGAGGCATAGGGGAAGATGTAATAAAAGAATAGAGTAAAAATATAAATGCACAATATATCACCAACTGTCACACCTGCAAGAAAAATGAACATACACCACCTGGATCACAAAAGGTCAGCAATGCATCTTCTTGTGCTGTGTTTCTGTGTGTGATAGAGAGTGTGTGTCTTTGCTGTTCTTACGGCCAAGACGGAGAACGAGGAGGTGGGCTCTAGTAAGGAAGCTCCTGTGGTCCTGGGCTCGCTGAGGACTGGCTACCTTGGAGTTCAGGGCTAAGAAGAGAGCCAATGGTGTGATGGATAAGGGCCGGTGCAGCTGTTAAAAGGAGGACAATGTGCCAGGTGAAGGGGAACGCCTTCACCTGAGCCTGCCAGTTGCCTCCCTGTCGGACGCCTCTAGAGACTCTGTTTGTTGCACACAGCCTGAGTGTTAGTAGTGACAAGTGCACTGGCTGTTTGCCTACACATTGCTCCAGCTTTGTTGTTTTATGTTTTGTGTTTGCCACTGTTAATGCCACTGTTTTGCACATGTCTCAACTCTGTATATTTTTATATATTTTATTTATTGTTGACTCTATTTAATTTGTAAAATATGTGTATACACACACACACACACACACACACACACACACACACACGCAGAAAAACATTTAGTATACACATCCAGAAATTTTTGTTGTTGTTTTTTTTTGCATATACTATTATATATTGTACATATATTTATTAGTTTTAGATTTAGCCATTCGTATATTTTGCCTGTTTATGTTATTGTATTTTGCACAACTCTGTTGCTTGTGAAGCTCGCACACAAGAATTTCACTCGCATGTGCTGTACCAGTGTACCTGCACATGTGATGTGACAATAAAAGTGATTTGATTTGATTTAATAAAGTCCAAACCTCAGACACTGACCGAGTCTCTCGCGTTATCTCCTTTTGTCCCTGAGCTGGGCGGTAACAGCTGTGAGAATGTACTTGAGGGTAGGAAGCAAAGAGGCGATGGTTTGGTCTCTTTGATTATAACTTCTTGATGTTTGCAGAATAGATAAAAAATAATATAGCATTAAACAAAAACCACACACACACTTTATGTTTAATAATGTACAGCACAGTTCAAGCTTTGAAATATTCTTGTGCTGTTCCAATGGGGAGGTGAGTTTTGCTATAATATCACATTATTATTTATATGTATAATGAATTGCTTAAAGTACACTACAAATCTTTTGTTTTGCCTTTTTTTTTGTCACCATCAGCTTCAAACAGACCACCACTAACTGTAAGTAACTTTAGGTCCACTTCATGATTCACTGCGAAGAAGATGAGACTGAGAACACTTTATGATCTGTTCACATGATCATGAGCTCAGTTGTAACTATGCAAACCTGTGACTGTAGGAACTGTTGTTAGATAACTTCAGAAAATAATTACATCTCAGCTGTACCATGCAGGCAACATTAGTGCGCTCCAATAGCACATAGTACATAGTAGAGCGGTACAAACTCTAGCTCACCTAACAGTGGGTTCATGGTTTTGTATCAACAGTGTAGATGTGTTGTAACTGCAAACATTTCTGTCACACACCATAACGTACGTTTACTTTCTTAGAAATGCAATTACAAATTACTTTGACACATTCAGCAATATAAGCACTGTGTATGAGCATAAATGTTGACAACAAGGTCGACCTCTTATTTAGAGACGTGGAGGATTGAATTCTCACCAGGTTAATTCTCATTGCAGGCTAAAAGGGTTTGAAATCCAGACTTTTATGTTTAAAATGACAGAGTCTATATCTGCTTTTGCTACTAATAAATCATTTTGTATTATTAATCAAACTTAAATCAAAGTTTGAGTGATGATGACTGAGAAATACAGTTAATGTAATGAAATGGTTCTAATACCTGATCTTCTGACAAATCTAATGATTTTGTGTGTGTGCGTGTGTGTGTCTGCTTATGTGCTGTCATTGTTTGTACAGGCGGGGAATTCAACAGTGGCACAGAGCCCAGATCTTGTCTGAGAACTTTAGTGCTTCGTGAGAATGACTAAGCAAATATTCACACAATGTTTAAATCTAACATGTATGATTTAATAAAAGAAATTAAATCATACATGTTTAATGAAAATGTCAGGGTTTTCCTATAGGTCTACAGAGGACCCATATGTGTGACATCATCCCCGAGCAGCTGCTTTGTGAGTGGTTGTTCTTCGCTTCAAACATCATCAGCACGCCTGATGATGTTTGAAAGGTTACCAAAGCGCAACTGCAGCTTTTCAAACGAACTGCAAAAGAAATTTCCCTCGTACAGTCTTGGTACTGGTAATTTTTCTCATACAGATGAGATCTTATTTCTGTGCCCTTATTTAATTCCAGAGGTTTTTAAGGTTTATTTTTCCCTTGTTGACATGTAAAAGCCTATATGACATTTCTTTCATTTCACCGTCCATTAACCGCACAAAGAAGGCACCCTGTAAACCCCTTGTGGTGTCCTCGGGTCAAAATTGGTCCCTAGGTGAACGCCAAACAAGTATATGGGAATCCAGAGGACACAGAGTTCTTCATGACTGGGCCAAGTGTCTTCTTTTTTTTAGAAATCAAAATATTGTCACCCTACCATATAGCGTGAAATGGAATTAAAAAATAAAAAAATAAAAACGCCCCCTACTGGTGAAACTAGAAGTTACAGCAAAGGAGCTGCAACTGTAAAACCTGCTGATTTCTAACAAATTACCACTTGGAGGTAGGGACAGGTTGCATTTTAGCCACATGCTGACTAGTTTCAGTCTTTCTGAAAATATGTGAAATGTGCTTTTTTATTTGTGTGTTTAGTTTTGTTTTGTTTTAATATATGTGTTATGTGGGACAAACACATGTTGTTGTTCATATCTTTTGATCGACTTCTCTGTGAAGAGAGGTAACTGGCACCTTTAAGAAACCTTTGAGTCAATCACAATTACGAAGAAAACTCTGACTTTAACCATATGTATATGTTTTATTTAATTCTTGTGGAATTGGTCTATCTATCTATTGCAGTTTCAGTAAAAAACAACTGAAATTTGTTATCATTCCACAGGGTGGTGCTGCAACACAAAGCAATGCAGTAGTATCTGCCGCTTTTACAATAGTTCACAGACAGTGAAGCAGTTTTGCGTTCTTTACATGATTGTATATGTTGTTGTGTCATGAATAGAAATAATCTGCAGAATCATTCTGGCTTTGGAATATTTAATTGAATTAAAAGATGAAGTAAAAATAGAGGTAGAGGATATGGGTGTGAAGGAGAAGGTGTGGAGGAGTCGCAGTGTGTCTACAAAGAGTGTGAGAAGGACAGAGCAGCAGCAGAGCAGTCCGCATACATCGATTGACCCTTTGTCAGATTCTGAGTGACACAAAGGGGATGATGCTGGACTCTGCACTGTGTGACAGTGGAGCTGTTCTCAGAGCAGCTCCTGATGTAGGAAATCCAGTATAAAGATCAGCAGGGACTGCAGTCCTTTCAGAGCAGCTGTGTAGTGTAGCCAGCTTCCTTTTAGTCTTGGTCGAGTGAACACAAAAAGTTTAAGTTCAGAGCAGAGATATTTAACATCAAGTGAGTTTCCTCTGTTGATTTTGCTCAAGTCCACAGTTAAAATAATCTGCAGAGAGTCCTGAATGCCTCATTACCGCAAAAAAGATTTAGTGATGGATTTCCTTCTGTTCCACTGAATTCATTTTTCACCTTACAATTCTACACACTATTGACAACGGGAGAAAAAATTCAAGCAAAAACATTCTTGAAATTGTTGCACATGTATGTATGTGTGTGTGTTCCTAAAATAAAACATGTATTGAATTGTATTGAAGTATTTACAGTTTTTACCATGACACTCAGAATTGAGCTCAGCTGCACCCTGTTTCTGGTGATCACCTGCCAGATGTTCCTACAACTTGGAGTCCACTTGTGGTAAATTCAGTTTATTAGAAATGGTGTGATTTATTATGATTTGATAGGTTCCCATGTTTGACAGTGTATGTCACAGCACAAATCTAGCTACGAAGTAGTTGTAATTGTAGACAGGATTACATTGATCCATTCTCTTCCACTTATCATAATCAGCATTGCACAGGGCCTATCCCAGCTGCATTGGGGTGAAAGGCAGGGTACACCCTGGCTACATCGCCAGTCTGTTGCATGGCTAACACAGACAACCATTCACACTTACATTCACACCAATAAACCGAGCCCCACTAATTGCAAATCTTTTGACTGTGGGAGAAACACGCAAACTCCACACAGAAGGGTCACATGACATGATAGACCTTCTGTAAGATAATAATGCTAACCACCCTGCCCCAGGCTAACATGGCAAAATGTAGAACAACTTAAGTGGTGTGAATACTTTATTTTTTACTGCACAATACTTCTTTAACCAAGTACCTGTATTTTCTCTTTGTTGCACGATTACAAAACTGAATTGCCACTTCAACATGACACAAACTTGATTGAACTGTAATATAACACAGCACTGAAAAACACACTGCTGGAGCTTTAAAGAACACCATAAACATGCAACATTAAAATTACTACAAAGTTCCATAGCAAAATAATAAAGTAGGACTGGCCAAGCAATGCCTGGCTTTTAGCTCCAAGACCAGTTAAAGAGCAGCCATAGTACTTCAAAAGCAACATTCAACTCAGGAGAGAGGCAAAAAATAAGTGATCAGTAGTGCAAATAACATATTCCAGCACTTAATCCAAAGTTTAATGACTCTTCAAGGCACAGTCCTTATTTCTAGGAATGCGAGTATGCCAGTATTGACACATCCACTGGAGTTATTAGAGTCATCCAGAAAGTAAAGGCAAACAGCAGCAGCTGAAGTGAAAATGACACTGGCACAGTCTGGGGTCAAAGTATTCCCCCTCTGTCTTGTAATCCATCCACTGAAGAGAATTTCAGTAGTTTCTCAAACGCGTATCAATAAGTCAAAGCTTGACACTGAAGTTAAGGCCACACTGTCTTTGTTCCTTCTGGAACAGATTCAGGAAGTCTGGGTAGAGTCAGTCTTTGACTTAAAGAATCCCTCTGCAGACGTCACTGCGTGCCTCGATCTGTTCAAAAGTAAAAGATTTGTCTTAAAATGATTGTTGCGTACTCTTCACTTCTTTAAAGGACACCAAAAGTTTTACTGTATTTTTATTCACACACTGATGGGGTGCATTTAAAACATCATCATTGAAAATAACATTTTTGAGAACACCAAAAAGAAGGATTTAAACAACTACAGTCAATGCAGATTGAATACTCACTAATACCAATAGAAGCAATTACCAATTAATGAAGAGAATGGAGTCTTTTGAGTTATATTCACCAAATAGTGAAATCTTGCATAGATCCATCAAAGAAAACCAGTCTTCGAAAGCTTTGTGCAGAAAAAAAAACATCCACACTAATGCAAGGTATCAATTATATATTAGACCTTGGAATGAAATTTATAATTAAAAAGAGTTATCCTAAAATTACTATGAAAGTGAAAATACATAAATTAATCCCACTAAAAGATCTGAGCAATACTCACCCCAGTACAGCATCTAAAGCAAAGTAGAGGTCAGCCTGTAGGAACACGGTGTGATAGGATCAAGAAAAGCTTGCAAGAAAATGAAATGTTAAACCTTTGTTATATGACAGCCTTGTCCAGAAAAGATGCAGAAAAAGAAGTAATACTAAACAAATAATATTAAAAAGGACTATATACAAAGACACTAGCAGGATTTGCCTTTGAAATTAACTCACTTTTTGTGTTAAACTGTTACTGATCAGCCAGTGTCTCTCTATGTAACTGGTGGGAGGTGTGGGTCCAGTAAGAAGTGAGCAGCTTGCTATTATGAATGTGTTAGAAATAACATTTCCAGCACATAACCATAGCCCTTGTGAAATGCATGCCAACAGGGATCTGAACGGGCTTGTATTTTGATGAACCATATTTTTTAATGTGCAATTCAGCATTATTACATTCTAAATGCTGTGAATATTGTTTAATGTGCACCATGTGCTCCTTAGTCTTTTGCTTTGTTTGCTCTGCAGACTCACAATGAATGATAGTCACACTGATAAACAAAATTTAAAGAAATGTTTTTCGTTCCTCAGTTGTGGAGTTAACTGACCTTAAGGTCTCCAGTCTACAGTGTAGACTCTCCAGGTAATCACACAGTTGTTTCATTCCTGATTCCTGCAGGTTGTCTCCTATTAGAGCCACATGTTTCAGATAGGGGGGGTTGGACTTCAGAGCCCGGACCAGAGCAGCACAGCTGATCTCTGACAAACTGCAATTCTCAAATCTGAATAAAGATTAGAACATGTAGAAAAAATAATTGGTAATGTAATCTGATGTTCTAAGCTTAGTATTATTATGTCCTAATGAATTAGTTTTTTTGAACATAATACATGATTATCATCACGTCAGTCTCCTGCATATATCATCCAGTTATCAGCATACCATCCAAACACCTATTCATCCCAAACACATTAATTGCATGTTGGATTAAATACTGTTTTTTATTATCAAATCAAATTTATTTATATATTACTTTAAAAACAACAACTGTTGACCAAAGTACTGTACAACTGAATAATCAGATAAAATTTAAAAAGAAAGTAAAGTCAAGGATAAGAAAATTATAAGAATAAAATAATGACAGCCTCAAACCGACTTGAAAGCCAAGAAGTAAAAATGGATCTTTAGGCGTGTTTTAAAAGTATCCGTGTTGGGGAGGTTGGGATATGTAATGGTAGTTTATTCCACAGTTTCAGAGCAGTCACAGCAAAAGCCCGATCTCCTCTGTGTTTTAATCTGACAAGTAGAAGCATTTGATTTGCAGATGGACCAAATGCTTCTAGAGACTTATTACACAAGCTTACAAAATCAAGTAAGCATCTAATTTACAGACTTTAGCAAATGGATTAATGCTAAGTGCAACAACTTGCAACATTCAGCAGCACAATCACCTCTCTAGACTGATTATAAATAACCAAGCTCCAATTGGCTAGAATTGCTTTTGTGTTTTGTCCATAGCGAGAGAATTGCCAGCCACTCATAGCATTTTTTGACAAGATTCACAATAATTTCAAGACTCCTAGAACATAAAACTGGTAAATAGATCAAAAGAAAAAGAACACACAAAAAAGTTCTCCATACTGGTTTTAAATTATGTTTTTTCCCATTGTGATAATTTTTTTTAGCACAAATAAAAAATAATAACAAAACATACAGTTTGCACAGCCTAAGATGTCATAGAGAATCCATGCTTTAAGAACTTTTAAATATATATGTGATATCAATGTTCACTTCATCAATCTGATTCTGAAAGTGGATTGAATAGATTGAATGAAGCATCCAAATTTGAGTTCTTCAACAAGTGCAAGGGTTGCGAAACTTTATCACTTCATTTACCCTGGGATTTTCTTTACTTAGCATCCATGCTGAATAGCCCTACTGTGCTTAAAAGCACACTTCTCCTGTTTATGAAGTTTACAATGTCATTAGCTATGTAACAGCACTCAACTCAGCAACCTGCAGGCTATTAGTCAGCTGCTCTAAACTCTGGTCTTTGTCTTACCCACATTGTCCCCTTCACATTTCCAGTTGTCCCACTTAGGACACCAACTGACCCAGGTTACTTACTGGTGCAATGTTGAGGTGAAGATTATTACATTGCTGTACCTTAGTGTAGGGTTTTCCATTATTATAAGTGCTTTTATAGTTTATAGTTATGGGTATAGTTTGAACTTTGTAGTTAAAACTATTGAAAGACCTTGAGAAATAACAACAGATTCAGTTAACTGACCTGAGTGTCTCCAGTCTGCAGCTTGGTTGCCCAAGACTAGCAAACAGTGTCTCTGCTGAATCCTCCAGGTTGATTGAACTCAGGTGCAGCTCTCTCAGATGGGAGGGGTTGGACATCAGAGCTGAGGTTAGAGTTTTACAGTGGTTCTCTGAGAGCCAAACATCATGAAGTCTGTGTTGACGTATATGTGTTAGAATATATGTCATTATGAAGAAGTCACATTATGTTTACTTCATGCACTCGTCAAAAAACAACTGGACACTTTCTCTTCACATCAGTGTTTCCACTGATGTGTTTGTTTGACACAAAAAGTTAATTTCCTCAGTCTCTGTCAGACCCACAAATTTTTTATTTTGATTTAATGTGCAGACAAAGGGTTCCAGTCAGGCTTCCACGTGGTTATCCAGTGTAATGTGATCTAGCACCAACTCCTTAACCTTATGTGGTCAAGGTTTAACTGGATGTTTCTGACTACTTTTGATTTTTCCTTTTTATTACCTTAAAAATGATTTAGCTTACTTTAAGTGGACTCAGTTTTTTTCAACACAACCTCAGATGTCTGACCTTACAGAAAGTTTTTTTTTAATTTTTCCATTTTGAAATACAGTGTTAATATATTGGACCTAAAATCCCAAACAAAAAACAAAAAATCTGTGAGGTTAAAAAGTAAGTTTTTTAATGGTGAAAACCAGAAACGTGTTTATTGAACTATTTCTAGACCTTGAAATGCAAAAATAAATCATGAAGTTCAAAAACCCATGTGCAAATTTAGAAAGGAAAGAAAGTATACATTACTATTTATATTAAAATTCAGGCAATTCTTTAAGTGTTTTTTTTCTTTTTTTTTTGTACAAGTATTTACAAAACAGTCATATGTCACAGTTATTCTGTACCACCCCACAACTGATATCTCATGTCTCTGATGAATCACTGGAACAGTGTAATAAGAATAACAAGTAGGTTTTAGTCAGAATAATTTAAGAACTAACCTACTAATGTACAGTGATTTTTAATGTTATTCACATCTGGACTCACCGAGCCTTTCTGCAGTTCCTCACAGCTGCAATTAGTCTTTGCCGTCCCTCCTGTGATGTATTGTAGTTCACCAGGTCCAACTCATCCAAAACATCTGACACGAGAAACATATATGCCAGACACGAGCACTGAATTCCAGATAGTTCCTTCTTTGATTTGTTCTGTGACTTCAGGAAGTCTTGGATCTCCTGATGATCTCCAGGGGCAAGGGTACCTAGACCCGGGGCTTAGAGTACGCTTGGGGAGTAATTTCATATGGGGCAACCGTGGCTCACGGTGTTGGGAAGTGCATCTGTAACCGGAAGGTCGCCGGTTCGATCCCCAGGCTCTCTGTCCTGGTCGTTGTGTCCTTGGGCAAGGCACTTTACTCTACTGTCTACTGGTGTTGGCGTGCGATATGGCAGCTTCGCCTCTGTCAGTCTGCCCCAGGGAAGCTGTCGCATTCACACACTTCCACCAGTGTGTGAATGGGACAGGGGATAGGCGTCCAGGTACACACTGATAGGTTTTGTATTGTTGATTGTCATTTATGCTTAGAAATATTTACTTTTATATGCTTAGAAGTATATAATCATTTGTAGATTGAAAGAATGTCTCATCCTAAGAGGTCTGTAACAACTCTGTGTAGCATGAAGGGGGGGGTGAGTTCACTCCCCTACAGAGGAGAGGTCGTATCTTCTTTTGCTGATTTATGGTATAGCGAACACACGTATATCTGTTTAAGTATAAGAGCCTTTTGTTTAGATGGACCCACTGGACTCCTGGCACCAGCTTTGGGGAGTCTTCACAGGGTCACATCTCTCTCTCACACAGATCTCTCTCTCACACACACACACACACACACACACACACACACACGCAAGGTACTCTTTGTGTGTATGTAGACGTCATATGTTAATGAACCTATGCATATTCATGTAACCTCAATAAAAGAACAGTGGTACGGGAGAGCGGGCGAGAGCAACTGGGGTCAAGCGAAGGAACCGGTTCTCTCCCGTGCACGAGAAACATGAAGAAGCTTGCCTACTTGTGTCTTGCTTTGCAGTGTAATTATATTGTCTTCAACGTTCCAGCGGATGGGTTCAAGCTACAAACCTATCACACACCGGCTCACTCCTTGATGGCTGCTTATTGGGGCCTGGAACCTGGGGCTCGCTCGGGCCCCTTCGGAGGTGGGGTTCCCCCGGCCTCTCGGCCTGGGGCTCGGTCACTCAGGCACAGCTGGCTGCCGGCGGAGCTCACGGGCGCGTCACTGCAACTCCCCCTGGCTTCTGCTCCGCGGCTGCTGAGTGAACCCTCATCTGAGACTCTCCTCAGCTCTTACTGGAACAGTGGCGCGGCTGCCCCTCTGTTGGCCTTCCTTGGTCTCTTGTGTTCTGGGGGCCTCTGGATGTCTGGAGTTTTGATCTCCTCCATACCTGCTTCATGCCCTGGAGGACGGGGCTGTGGCTCCCCCACACCCTCTAGCAGATCATTACATGAACAAGCGCATCCATGCTCACAGGTGTACACACGGGTGATCACACACACAAATGACACCCTTTTTGGCTCCTATGTCAAAGCACACTGTGCGCTGTCGATCTTACATGCTGCACAATAATGTTTAATATTTAGTATTCACTGTTATATTCACATATATCATCATGATGTTGTTTATTCTATTACTCTCTTTTTCTTCTGCTTGTTTTCTTTTTTCTTTCTCAACAGGTGATCAAGGTGATTGACATATGTATTTTTTGTTTTTTACCCTTTATCCTCATCCCTCTTCTCCGCTGTTATTCTTTCCCTCTTTCTTTCTCCCCTTTCTTTTCCCCAGTCAAGTCTGTCCCGTATTTAGCAAGTGAAAATAAAAAAATTAAATAAACAATAAAAGGTGAATCAAAGAGACCATTACGGCAAGGCTGGGATGGTCAATTTAGTAAAGTAAATCCATTGGTCATCTTTCTTCGCCTTTAGACAATAATTCTGATGGCAAAAGAGCCAAACAGGACTGTTAGGTGCTGGCTGTGTGCGGACAGGGATAGGATCCAAGATGCAGACTCCAGAGAGAAACTTAAACCAAAACAGCTTTAATGCTGAACTCAAACATAACATAACTGGAAAAAGGTCAAAAATAAACTAACACCAGCCGATTGACAAAACACACAGCAAAATAGACGGTAGATCGCGACACGGACACAGAGAAACACAGGGCTTAAATACACAGAAGGAGCAATCAGGGAATGAATAACAGGAGGGAAACACAGCTGGGGCAAATCAGAACTGACGAGACAAAAGGAAGCGTAAACTGAACACACTGAGATAAGACAGAGACCTTCAAAGTAAAACAGGAAACACATAACACAGACTCACATGCAGGCACTACAGAGGGAACAGAGACGTGGGACCAGGGCAAACAAACACTGACTGAACACGGGGAAATAGCAACTAAGGATACACAGAGACGCGAACTAGACAAGGGGATACAGGTGATAGGGGAGACAGAGCAACTAAAGAAGACAGAGACATAAACCATAAGACAGAACTCAAAGAAGCCAAAGACTAGAAAGTATAAATAATATAATAAACTCAAAAACCCTGGGTCAACGACCCAGGCATCCTAACAAGGACAGGCAAAAAAAAAAGAAAAAAGAAACAAAATTTGCTGATTGAATAAAATAAAGACAGAACTGTTTGGCCTCAATGCCAAGAAACACATCTGGTGGAAACCAGGCACCACTCATCATCTGTCCAACACCATCTGTACAGTGAAGCGGCATCATGCTAATAAAGGAGAGGCTTCGGGACCAATCTGTGAATGTCCTTTTTTAAAGGTATTATTAATCTTTTATTTATCCAGGTAATAATCTTACTGAGATTCAAATCTCATTTCCAAGACAAAATTTCCTTAAGTGGCCCAGATAGAGCCCAGACTTTAACCTCACTGAACATTGAAAAGAGCTCTTAAAAAGGTGTGCTGATGTTCCCCAACAAACCTGATGGAGCTTAAGAGGTCTGCATAGAATGGTAGAGATAGAGCCCAAAAAAATAGCTGTGCCAAGTTTATAGGATCATACTCAAAAATACTAGAGGTTGTAAGTTTGTTACAAAGGTGTAACAAAGGTGCTTTAACAAAGTATTGAGCACAAGCTATAAACATATATAATACTATTTATATATTTTATCTTTTTTAATAAAATTGCAACATTTTCAATCATTTCTTTGCCATTGTCGTGTGTTGGGTGTAGAGATGAAAATTAATTTAATCTATCTTGGAATAAGACTGTAACATAAGAAAATGTTAGTTTTCTGAATGCCTTTCCAGATGGACTGTACTTCTTTAACCCTTTAAGACCTACCATAGAACCAAGTCCGCCAGAGCTTATATTATATTTTTACATGGTGTGGTGGCATTTTTGGGAGCATTTCAAGTTGCTATACATCAATACAACAACTATAGCCCAGATTTTAATAATATGTATTCATTAAGTGCATAGAAATTACATAAATTGCAAAAAAATGCAATAAACTACAAAAAATTTGAAAATCGTTTTTGCTTTTTTAACATATATTTCTAGTTAGAGAAATTAAACAGGCTTATCCCTCAAAACTGTAAATACAAAACAGTTGCACAAAATAGTTTCCTACCACAGGAAATTTATTTTGAGTGTCTTCATAGTTTTATTTTTGAAATACACCAATTTTTATATACTGCAGGACAAACGAAAATGAATATTATACTGCAAATTTGCAAAGAAAGAAAACAGCATATGCATCAAAATAAACCATTTCCAGCAGTGCAATATGAGTCCTAAGCATCCCAGAAAAGACACAGAAAGTCATAAAGTCAAACATAGCTTTTAAAAACACCAGTACAGGCCCTGAGGCCCTGATGGTAAAAAACAAACAAACTACATTTCCCCAAAATGACGTCACTTCCGGTTTCGGGCAGGTAATGGCGGACATGCAAAAGTTCGCGCTGACGTCTATTCCAACGTAGGAAGTGTTATGAACAGCTGATCGGAACGGTAAAGCGTGTTTCTGGAATATTATGTTTTTGTTGCTGCAAGTGCTTTTTATGCAGTTCTTGCAAAGCTTTATGTGGAAGGAAACTGTGACCGAGGACAAGCTGATGGCATAAGATGTAAGTACAACTCCTCCGGTTTCATATGCAAAAAAAATTATTGCGCTAGCTTACGTGGTTGCAGAGCTACCGGGATTTAAAAATAGTTACACAAAACAGAGCGTACCCGCTCCGACCGGCTCTAAAGGGTTAACAAATATCTGTATTTCCCAAAATACTGCAAAATTACAAAACTGCATTCCCATTAAACAAAGTACATGTGCCACACCCTTCTCTGAACTGTAACATAACACGGCACTGGAAAAAATACACTGCCGGATCACTAATGCAACACTACAATTGAGACAATGTTCACCAGTAAAATTACAGTAGTAAAATTATTACAACGTGTCATAGTAGTCATGGGGCTCAAGAGTTGGGAGTTCGCATTGTAATCGGAAGGTTGCTGGTTCGAGCCCAAGCTTGGACAGTCTCGGTCGTTGTGTCCTTGGGCGAGACACTTCACACATTGCCTACTGGTGGTGGTCAGACGGCCCGGTGGCGCCAGTGTCCGGCAGTCTCGCCTCTGTCAGTGCGCCCCAGGGTGGCTGTGGCTACAATGTAGCTTGCCATCACCAGTGTGTGAATGACTGGATATGTAAAGCGCTTTGTGTGAGACAACTAATACACATGTCACATCAAACATGATAAATATGGGTAAATATTAATTTAAATGCCATATAGAAAGACAGATTACTCACCACAGTGCAGCATCTAAACTGAAGTCACTCTGCAGGAAAATGAGGAGACAGGATCAAAAACAGGTAGCAGAAAAATGAATTGTTACATCTTTGTGTTAACAAAGTGAGAAAAGACACTAAAGTCAAAATAAACATCTTGGTGTAACCTGTGGAAGATGGAGGTCCAACAAGAAGTGAGCAGCCTACTATTGTGAATGTGAGAAAAATAACATTTCCTAATTTTTTTTATTTTGATACAGCCACATTTACAGTTCATCTGTTTTCAGTAAACAATGTTCTTTTTCTGAGAACATAATGGCTATAAAATATTGATTTACATGTGATGCATTTGAAGTTAGAAGTCATGCAGTGTCAAATCCAGGTCTCTATCAAAAAGCTATACGCACTGTACTTAAAGAGCTGCTCTGCTCCTGTTGACTGTTTTCCACAGAAAGAGGTGGGTGTAGAGCCCATTCCAGTTTGACTTGAGTCCACAGATACTGGAAGGAGTTTCTAACTAGAGGCATGCAGACATGTTTAAAAAAAGATCTGTATGTTGTTTTGTTGTTGTTGGTAGGTGATCGTGGCTCAAGAGTTGGGAGTTCGCCTTGTAATCGGAAGGTTGCCAGCTCGAGCCCCGGCTTGGACAGTCTGGGTCGTTGTGTCCTTGGCCAAGACACTTCACCCGTTGCCTACTGGTGGCGCCAGTGTCCGGCAGCCTCGCCTCTGTCAGTGCACCCCAGGGTGGCTGTGGCTACAATGTAGCTTGCCATCACCAGTGTGTGAATGGGTGGATGACTGGTTGTGTAAAGTGCTTTGGGGTCCTTAGGGACTAGAAAAGCACTACATAAATACAGGCCATTTACCATTTTGAACAGAAGCCTGAAGATTCTGGGGACATGTGAAACTAAAAGTTCATAAAGTGTTAGGACACAAGACCTTTAAATGTGCATTGTGCAGTAACTTTGTTATTTTGTTACTGTGGATCATCACAAAGTCAACCTTCTGCACAGCTGTATTCTTTTTGTATGTGTGATTGTTTGTTCTGCAGACACCGATAAACAGAAACCAAAGAAATATTTTTCCTTCATAATCTAAGTCAAGTAAACTGACCTTTTAAACTGTAGTTTACAGTGTGGACTCTCCAGGTAATCATACAGCTGTTTCATTCCTGAGCCCTCCAGGTTGCATCCTATTAGATCCAGACGTTTCAGATAGGGGGGGTTGGACTTCAGAGCACTGAGCAGAGCAGCACAGCTGTTCTCTGACAAAGTGACGTTCTCAAATCTGAATAACAATCATGTGAATTACAGAGTGTTATTTTATTAAATTACCTTTATCTTTTGAGAAACCAAGTAAACAGCTAATTGAGATGCAGACTATTGCAAACTGTACAGAATATTGTCAAGTGCAAACATGCAAAAAAACCCCCAAAAACCCCAAAACAAAACCCCACACACACACAAAGTTGGTACTCGGCAAACCCAGTCTTTTGTGTTTTTTGTATTGGTTTCTTATGTTTATATTTTGTTCAAGTAGTGTGCTTTTCTTAAATTTAAGGGTTTAGTTGAGTTTATGAGATAAAGCTAAGTCTTAATATTGTTATTTATTGCCTTAAGTTGTAGTCTAGTTTAAGTCCTTTCATGTCTCCTTAATTATGAGTCTCGTCATGTCCCCTGGTGTAAGTCTGTTCTGGTCTTCTGAGTCATGTTATGTATTTGCTGTTTGTGTGTCAAGCCTGTGTCATGTCTGCATCTCTCTGTGTTTCCTGTTTTGTTTTGTTTAGGTCTTTTGTTCAGTGTGCATTGTTTTAGTTTCACCTTCTCTTGTGGCGTCATGACGTTCATTTGTGTAAGTTGTGTCCCCGTGTGTTTCCACTTCCCTTAATTACCTCCTGTGTGTATTTAGTCTATGTACAGTGGACATAATGCGGAACCAGTTCAGTGGAACCCCAAAATTAATTAGTTCCCGAGGGTCTTTCGTAAGTCAAAAATTTTTGTAAGTCGAAGCACCCATTGCGTGTTTTGAGTGATGCGATGCTGAATGATAGGCTATAGGCTAATTGCTAACTAGAACAACAATACGTCGTTCAAGTGGAACAGCGAAGCACAAGAACAGAAGCCATGGGGTTGTCACATGATTCAGAAGGCATTGTAGGCTCAGCCAATCAGAGCCAGCGGATTTCGTTACTCTGGCATTTTGCAGTAACACGGGAAGAAATATTGCCGTCCAACGCCTTCATAACTTGAATTTTTCGTGAAACGGGGTATTCGTAAGTCGGGGTTCCACTGTATTGTTGTTAGGGTTAATGTGTTGTAGGTTGCCATTTAAAAAGCTAGAATGCTTTTGTTTGCTCCCTATGTAAACCATGCATATGAATATGTGCATGACCTCCATAAAGGAAACAAGCAGCCTTGAGAAGAACAGACTGCACTCAGTGAAGAAGCCACCTGGGTGGACAAGATAACCACAACAACCTAGGCGGGCTGCACTCACATCATATAACCACGCTTGCACAGCACACTTTGTAACCAAATATAGTAATTTGTCTTAGTTAACACTGCAACAAGCTTTATGAATATTCACTCTCTGAAGATATAAACAAGACTTGAACATGCCCCGAACACCATTGTCACACACAATAACATGACATGGGGTGGTACAACAGATGACCTGACACTGACTGGACAGAAAGACACAGACTAAATACACACAGGGGGTGATCAAAATAAAATGAAACACAAAAACACTGGGTCACCCAGAACCGTGACAGGGTTTTTAGTTGTTTCACAGTCTGGTCACTGCTTAGTCAGATATTTAGTTTTGCCCCACGGGTATCTTGCGTTGTATTTTTGTTTCTCATGTTTCAGCTCAATAAAGGCTCGCTTTTTATTCACGTTCAAATTCTGTTCCCCTGTGTCTGCATTTAGGTCCTACACTCATACTCCATATGGTCTGTCCACAGACCATGATAGTAACACCCTTAAACAAAAACGGGATAATCCCAAAGTCAAAACTCCCAAGCACAATTTAAACAACATAGTATACACTGTGAAATTCTGCGTGATTGCTCAGACCTCTAAATGAGGTAAATGAAAGGATCACTCTCAAAACGCATGGCACAACCTAGAAGAGCCATATGGAACGCCAGGACTGCCATAATGAATTAATTAAATACACCATTAAATAATTAATTAAATGTGGCAATAATTAATTAAAATTGGAATTAATTAATTAAATAAATAGTTATGATATATGTAATTAATTAATTATTGACACATTTAATTAATTATTTATGTTTTTCACGTTTTAATTATTTATTGACACATTTAATTAATTAATTATTGACATATTTAATTAATTATTTATGTATTTCACATTTTAATTAATTGTTGACACATTTAATTAATTATTGACACATTTAATTAATTATTTAATGGTGTATTTAATTAATTCATTATGGCAGTCCTGGCGTTCCATAGAGCCACACCAAAAGGACAAATACAGCTGCATCTAAAGGACAAAGGTCACTCTCACTCAAACTCACTTTCAAGGACACCAGTTGTGACATTATGGACAGAGAAGACAGATGGTTTGAGAGAGGAGTGAAAGCAGCCATTTACGTCCTCTGTGGATGACCATCATTAAACAGGTGGTGTCTTACGAAACCAACCATTAAGAACCTATTTGGGCTCCGTCTAAAACCTCAAACAAAAGTTTAGCACGTGTGTGTTTACGTGTAAGCTAGAGATTGTAACATTTATTTTTAGCAAATATAAACTTTACTTGCATGATGATTTTACTTCAGCTGTAAAAGCATTTATTTATTTTGACAGAAAAGATTTTATCCTAAAGTTTTGGACACAGTCTGTCTTTATTTGTATCTTAATTAAAAAATAAAAATGTAGACATTGACAGCTCTTCTTAAACCTACAGAACCCATCATACAACTGGTACACATGGATTAGAACTAAATAATGCTTTTAGAATTTGTTTATTTCATTGTTTATTTTTATCTTTAAAATGTCAGCATGTGAACAAGGTCTGACTATTAGTCGGCTGCCCTAAACTCTGGTGTTTGTCGCACCCACATTATCCCCCTAATATTTCCAGCTGTCATGATTACTGGTACAATACTGGGCTGAAGATTTTTAGATTCCTGTAATTGTGTGTATGATTTCCCAATATTATACGTGCTGGATTTGAAGGAATCAATTAAAATATATCTTGTTCACACATACAGTTCCCACAATCACCCACTAAAATCGAGGTCCTGGATGAATAAAGTTAAGGTATACTATTGGAACCACAAAATAAATAAAAAAAATAAAGTTGGATCGGTGCCTCTGCATCATCTGTCTAACAACACTGCAGTTGAGTTATAAGGACATCACTTCACAGTTCAAAAGACCTTCAGAAATAACAACAGATTCAGTTAACTGACCTGAGTGTCTCCAGTCTGCAGTTTGGATGCCCCAGACTAGCAAACAGTGCCTCTGCTGGATCTCGCAGCTTGATTGAACTCAGCTGCAGCGCTCTCAGATTGGAGTTGTTGCATATCAGAGCTGAGGTCACAGTTTTACAGTGATTCTCTGAGAGCCAAACATCGTGAAGTCTGTGTTGACATATGTGTTAGAAAATATGTTATTATGAAGAAGACACATTATATTTACTTCATACGCTTAATGAAAAACAACTGGACACTTTGTCTTGACATCAGTGTTTCAATTGATCTGAATGTTTGACATGAAACATTATTTATTCCCAGTCTCTGTCAGACCCACCGATTTTTAATCTTTCTTTAGATTTAATATGCAAGCCAAGAAGAGAAAAGAGGGACAGTTTTCAGGATTAAGCATGGCATAAATTATTTATCATAAGTCTGGTTTTACTTCACAACCTAAAACCTGGTAAATAGTTTGAAGTTTGCACTTTTGGCACAATTTGAATGGAGACTCGGCAAGGCTGCATCATGCTGCTACATTGTCTTCCATCTGTCGTGTGATTTGGATGTGCAGATGCATTCGTCGACTATTACGTGTTAGTCTCTTTCGCATATGATCAGTGGTTTATGGCCGCTCGTAGTGATGTTGTCAAGATTTATTAAATAGATAATGTTTTTGCATAAGATAAAATGTCTATATATCTATGACTTTACTCAGATTTCACAGAGTGTATATTTGTTACTAATTTGATTTGAATTATTTTGGATGAGGATAAAGTGTAAGATAATGGGGAATTTCAGTTTTTACTTTACAATTTTGTTTAGTGTAATATTCACAGTTAAGTTGTATTTTCTTTCCTTATTTAGTTTTTACGTTCTGTTCCTTTAATACATCGTAATTGTGCACAGGGGGAGTGGTCACAATCGGCACTGTGGACTAACGGGGCTTTAACTAGCTGTGGACTCAAACAGTTTTCTTACCGTGTTTGGCAGTGTACAGAACATTCAGACATATGACAATATGAGAGCATGTGGGTGGGAATGGATGTTTGTATCTGTGTGTGCCTATTTGTCTGTGTCTATGTGACGCCCACAAGTGTATGGTCACAATTGTAATTTTTTTGTGAATTGTTTTTGATGTAAAAGACCTGATTTTATGGTGGTATTGCACTTTTCATTAGAGTTATGGACAATGTAATTGCGTGGCATTGCCACAAGGCGGAGATAGTGGTGAGTGTGATAGGCCGTTGCAGCGCGTCTCTGGCCTGCATGCATTTGGCCTGCATTTGTATAGCGCTTTTCTAGTCCATAGGACCCCAACGCGCTTTACACTACATTCAGTCATTCACCCATTCACACACACATTCACACACTGGCAATGGCAAGCTACATTGTAGCCACAGCTGCCCTGGGGCGCACTGACAGAGGCGAGGCTGCCGGACACAGGCGCCACCGGGCCCTCTGACCACCACCAGTCTCTGCCTCAAACGAGGAAGAGCCTGCAGACCGAACGCAACTGATGTCTCCTGTCTCTGCTTTTCTGTTAAAAAAACAGGTTAGTGGTTCAAGTTTGCTCACTGCAATGTACATATAAAGGCAAGAAACCTTTTTCTGTCTTAGTGTAAAGACCGCGAATGTTGTGAGAGAGTGTGTTTTCACCGATGGAGAGAAAGCTAACTATACCGCCATTTGTAATGGCAGCTGCCATTTCACTCGTAGTCTAAATAGGCAGCTGGTCTTATTACCTATTCTATTTTGTGACAGACGCAGCTCTTAAGACGCTTCTTTTATCCTGACATTATTGGAAGTTACAGTTGATTAGGACCTACCCAGTTCTTATGTGTCAAATGTAAAGAGTCCAATGTATACTGTTTGTGGATGATTGTAAACTGTTTGTGAGCAATGGAAGAATATTTTTGTTTATTTGTTACAAATATAATATATTGTTTAAATCGGTTAAAGTATAAGGAATGTATAATGGTATATAAGCAGGTTAATTGCAGTGTTAGTGGTGCTGCACAGATGCTGTTTTTGATGCTGAAATGCAGTAGAATTGGTTACAGATTTACTGTAAAGGACACTCATAAAATGATTATTTTGTAAGTTTATTCTTGCGAGAGTGCAAGGTAACCAAAAGGGTTTGAGCTATGGACCTAATTTAATGTTTGTGTTGTTAAAAGAGAAATGTGTGTCTAAATGAAAAGAAAAGGACGTTGTTAAATTCTGTTAATAAACCAGACGAGGAAGAGCCTGCAGACCGAACGCAACTGATGTCTCCTGTCTCTGCTTTTCTGTTAAAAAAACAGTTTAAAAACAGACCCCATCGAAGGCTTGTAACATCTATATGTCAGGTCGGTTATCAGACGCCACCTCTCTGGGGACATCTCAGGCCCTCCAAGGTATGGAGGCCTATCTCCACCCACCACTTCCCCTGCCAGTGGTAGACGCCCTCAGACATCGGTGCGTTGATGGTTCTTTGTGTCCGGGGATGGGCGTCCAGGTACACACCGGCTCACTCCTTGGTGGCTGCTTGTCGGGGCCTGGAGCCTGGGGCTCGCTCGGGCCCCTTCAGGGGTGGGGTGCCCTTGGCCGCTCGGCCACTCTGACACAGCTGGCTGCCGGCGGAGCTCACGGACACGTCACTGCAACTCCCCCTGGCTTCTGCTCCGCGGCTGCTGAGTGACCCCTCATCTGGGACTCTCCTCAGCTCTTACTGGGACAGTGGCGCGGCTGCCCCTCTGTTGGTCTTCCTTGGTCTCTTGTGTTCTGGGGGCCTCTGGATGTCTGGAGTTTTGATCTCCTCCATACCTGCTTCATGCCCTGGAGGACGGGGCTGTGGCACCCCCACACCTTCTACCAGATCATTACATGAAAGATCCTTTTAAGACAAGCGCGCTGATGCTCACACACGGGTGCTCACACACACAAACTACACCCTTTTTGGCTCCTACCTCAAAGCACACTCTGCGCTGTCGATCTTATGTCCCGCACAATAATGTTTAATATTTAGTATTTACTGTTATATTCCCATAGATCATCGTGATGTTGTTTATTATGTTGATCTTTTTTTTGCTTGTTTTATCTTTTATCTTTCTCAACAGGTGATCCAGGTGATTGATATATGTATTTTTTGTCTGTTTATTTTGTTGGTTTTTTGGGGGTTTTTGCCTTTTATCACCGTTCCTCTTCCCCGCTGTTTTTCTTTCCCTCCTTCTTTCTCCCAGTCAGGTCTGTATTTAGCAAGTGAAAATAAAATAAAATAAACAATAAAAGCAAAGGCGAATCAAATAGACCAATATGGTAAGGCTGGGATGGTCCATTTGGTAAAGTAAATCCATTGGATATCTTTCTTTGCCTTTAGACAATAATTCTGATGGCAAAAGAGCCAAACAGGACAGGCGGGAAAAAAAAGAACATTCAGGTTACTGTGATCTCAAGACTGAAAATAAATGTTTGTGTGTTCAACTACAAGCGGACTTGGTGGATGATTTTCAACTGCACAAGGACACGTGTACAGCCTGACTACCAGCTAGTGTTTCCGCAGCAATAGTTGTCACTGACTTTTGTATTTGTACTGCTGAAATCAAATCACTATGACAACATTCAGTGTTATCCCATCCTTTTCACATGTGGCCACAATGGCTGCTTTAACTGAAGCTATAGACATGCAAAAAATTAACTAACCAGAAAATTATTTAGTAAAAAATAGTTTTTTATGGGATTTAAGTAGCTTTAAAAGACACTCTTAAACTGACATTTAATGTTTCTAATAAATAAATAGATTAAATAAATAACAGGAACAGTGTAAAAAGAATCATGAGAATGTTATAGTAAGAATCATTTAAAGAACTATACTATAAATCTACTCTAATTTATATTATTAATCACATCTGGACTCACCGAGCCTTTCTGCAGTTCCTCACAGCTGCAACAAGTCTCTGTCGTCCCTCCTGTGATGTGTTGTATTTCATCAGATCCAGTACATCCAAAACCTCCTCTGACATCTGCAGCATATATGCCAGAGCTGAGCACTGAATTCCAGAGAGTTTCTTCACGGATTTGTTCTCTGACTTCAGGAACTCTTGGATCTCCCGATGTACCGAAAGGTCATTCATCTCCATTAGACAGTGGAAGATGTTGAGGCTTCTGTCAGGACACTTATCATAAGTTTTAATCTCCTTCAGGTTGTTGATGACTCTCTGGACGATTTGTGGACTGCTCTTTGTCTGACCCAGCAGACCACCTAAGAGTCTCTGGTTGGACTTCAGAGTGAGGCCATGAAGGAAGCGAACAAACAGTTCCAGGTAGCCGCTGTCACTTAGGAAAGATTTCTCCATGGCATTGCTCAAAAGATCTTCCAGAGATGAGATGTCTTTACTAAGGAAGTCCTGCAGCACCTCTGTCTTCCTGTTGGTGTAACAGTGGAACATGTAGACAGCAGCCAGAAACTCCTGAATGCTCAGATGAACAAAGCAGTAAACTGGTTTCTGGAAGATCACAGATTCTTCTTTGAAGATCTCTGTACAAATTCCTGAGTACACCAAGACCTCTGTGACATCCAGACCACACTGCTCCAAGTCTTCTTGGTAGAAAACGATATTTTCTTTCTCCAGATGTTCAAATGCTAGCTGCCCCAACTTCAGAAGAGCTTCCCTGTCAGCATTGGTAAGCTTCTGTACACCTGTCCCATGCCCTTCAGAGTATTTGTGCTTTTTCTTCTTTATCTGAACCAGCAGGAAGTGTGAGTACATGTCAGTCAGGGTCTTGGGCAGCTCTGCTCTCTCCTCTGTAGTCAACATGTGCTCCAGAATTGTAGCAGTGATCCAGCAGAAGACTGGAATCCCACACATAATGTAAAGGCTCCTGGATGTTTTCAAGTGGGAGATAATTCTGCTGGAGAATGCTTCATCTCTGAATCTTCTCCTGAAGTACTCCTCCTTCTGAGAGTCAGTGAAGCCTCGCACTTCTGTCACCCTGTCAACACATTTAGGAGGAATCTGACTGGCTGCTGCGGGTCGGGAAGTTATCCAGATGAGAGCAGAGGGAAGCAGATTCCCCTCGATGAGATTTGTCAGCAGCTCACTGATGGTTGACTTCTGTGTGACATCAGACAAAAGCTTCCTTTTTGTGAAATCCAACAAAAGTCTGCTTTCATCCAGGCCATCAAAGATGAACAAAAGATTACACACAGTGAGCTTCTCTGCTGTGACGCTCTGTAATGTTGGATAGAAATCATGGATCAGCTCCAGGAGACTGTACTGCTCATCTCTGACCAAGTTCAGCTCTCTGAATGAAAGCAGAACCACCGCACTGATGTGTTGGTTTTCTAAGTTCTCTGCCCAGTCCAGAGTGAACTTCTGCACCAAGAAGGTTTTTCCAATGCCAGCAACGCCATATGTCAGAACCACTCTGATGGGTCTCTGTTGGTCAGGCAAGGCTTTAAAGATGTCCTGGCAGCTGATTGGTGTTTCAAGGAGGATATTCTTCTTGGAAGCGCTCTCCACCTGCCTCACCTCATGTTGGAAGCAAAATTCTTTATTCTGTCCCTCAGTGATGTAGAGCTCAGTGTAAATCATTCTGAGGAGGGCTCCACATCCTGTTTTATTAGTTTCCTCAGTCACATGTTCATATCTTGTTCTCAGACTGAGCTTTAGGGCATCTGAAATTTTCTGCAGATGAGCATCTGTTGACAGAAATTAAAAACAAAAACCCATGAAACTAGAGAGCAAGAAAACTGGTTAATGTGTCAATAGCATAATAAGAAGTGCAGTTTTTCAAAAAAAAAAAAAATCAGTCCATCAGCAGAAAGATGTTAAGTCTTTCTTTTTCAAAAGCTGCTCTTACTGGTTGTCTGCAGACCAGGTCTGGTTCTGGATCTTTCTCCACATTGGGGACAGGAGGACTTTCTTGATGAATCCTTCAAGACATTCTGACACAAAGGACAGCAGGACAGTGGCTCCCCAACCAGTGCCACATCTCTGTGAATACCAAAATAAATTCAGAATATACCCAAGTTTACATACCTTCTGGAAACTTTGTTTCAAAGACAGAAACACGTAATGAAATAGGACATGTCAGTGCTCATGTCTATAGCTAATAAATTGTGAATGACCCAGAAACATTTACTTGGAATGCATTAACACATAGGGAAAGATAGTTAGACTTCATAAAAAAAGTTCTTTCTGCTGACAACTGACTATCAGCTCAGTTTTGGACAAACAGTCTATTAACATGGTAAATGGCCTGCATTTGTATAATGCTTTACTCAGTCCCTAAGGACCCCAAAGCACTTTACACTACATTCAGTCATTCACCCACACAATGGCAAGCTATTGTAGCCACAGCTGCCCTGGGGCGCACTGACAGAGGCGAGGCTGCCGGACACTGGCGCCACCGGGTCCTCTGACCACCACCAGTAGGCAAACATGGGGTTAGTATCTTGCCCAAAGATATTTGGCATGCAGGAGACAGCCTGGGATCAAACCACCGACCTTCTGATTAGTGGCTGACCTGCTCTGCCACCTCAGCTATAGCCACCCCATATTACTTCATGTTTGTGGCCTAGGTTCGTCATTTTAAATCGATTTTAAAAAGAGCCTGCTTGGGGAAAAACAAAAAGACAAAACAAAAAAGATTATCAAAGCCTTTCTCAAAAAGACTAGAAAAAAGCTGGCATGTTAAAAAAAAGTTCACCCAAATAATTCCCTGTTTTTGGAAGACAGAATTTACCCAGAGCTTTGAAGAATGGTGCCTTATGCTCTCCACAGACTTTACACTTCCAATAGCAGTCATTTAATTCATTTTGATTTCTAATCTAAAAAATAACCTACTCTGGAGTTGGTTAAATATCATTTAGTGACTCCACTCTGACAAAACCCCTTTGAAACAATATCAAAGCCTGCAAGAAAGAAAATCATCATCAGCTCACTTTACAACAGAATCAGTCTCCTACTGTGTGACTGAGGGTCCAGGTTCATGACTGAAGACTGGACGATAATCTCTGGACTTGTGACTGTTCATGGATATAGCGCTGGATCCTGGAAATAATTTTTATCCTTAAATAATTGTAACCAAGGAATTGGCAGTCTTGCTACGAATGTGTTCACATTACTAGTGATGTGCGGATCAATCCTGAAATATCGATTCCTCCAATACCAGTCATTTATGTTCTAGGATCGATTCTCACATTAAAATATCGATATTTTTAGTAATTTAGCGTTAATTTGTAGTTTATCATTAACAGCAACACAGTGGAAAGAAACTATAACATTCGGATTGTCTACATTCAAAGGAACTACTTCCTCTTCCACCTTTCATAGTCATGTGCGACATACGGCTGTGTAAATGTCTCGCAGCGCCTTGGCGTGCGCACTCACAACAATGGCTGAGCCTAATTGTGCGGACGTATTTTACCTCCACAAACAGCTGAGACGTGGTTTGAGATACATGTGGCAAAAAAGTGCTCCAAGAGTGAGGTGTTGTGGCTATACTTTCCCAACCTTGAGACCTCAGAATTAGGGAGACAATCAAAAGGGCACATTTTACAGTGTTTATTTATCGGATAAAATACGTTAAATGTCACCGTTATTATTGGCCGGCCTGGAAACAGCGGGGGTGTCCAAATTCAGAGGCTGCTTCCACCTGAGGACCCGCCCTTCGCGGTCTAAAGAAAGCCGGGTAGGACGTCATGAGTTCCCTCGGTGGAGTGAAACTCAGCCGTCTGCTCCTTGCTCTCTAAAACATAACCGGGCGCTGGCGTAAACTCTCGACCGTCTCACACTTTCTTTAATTAGTTTTCTGTTTGACGTTTATTCAGCTGTGTGAAAACCCCGGAGGAACCCACCCGAGGGATTAATAAAGTTAAATTTAATTTAAACATTTAAAAGCCAAACCGATTTACTCACGAACAAACAAAACACTGAAAAGGCCAAACAATTAACATTTTTAAATTATCAAAGTGACTTATATATCATGTTTAACCCGAGTAGTGAAAGCCTGCGGGGGTTTGAAGACGATGTGTCGATCGGCTCAGATATTTGAAGTTTACACAGCTACATTCTCACCTGAAAACATGTTAAAAGTTGGGTTTTTTTGTGACCCAGAAAGAGAAATAAGAGTAATATTAAAACTAAGCAGCTGCCGCCATTGTTGGAAACTGGAATTGGATCGGCCGCGCTATGAATTCTGCAATATGGTTTTTCAATTTTGTTGTCCAGGTGGAAATTCGGGAGAATGGTGGCTCCGGGATTCTCCCGGAAAAATCAGGAGGGTTGGCATGTTTGGTTGTGGCAACATCACTAACCTTGTCAAACACCTCAGAGTAAATCATATCACAGAATTTGAGGCGCGTATGTTGAGACGAATCGCGTCTCTCACGGAGTCCTTTAGTGCTGCAGGCAGGCAACGTGTTCAAATAGCGCACAACTTCAGTTTTTTTTTTTTCTATATGATGAACAAGTAATCTGATGTCCTGTAATCATTATGACGCTATAATTTGAGATACAATAAATAAAATACGTTTTTTTGTATAAAGTATCGTTTTCGGATCAGTATCGTCGATACCACCCTGAAAAGTACTTGGTATCGGATCGGAAAGGAAATCAGTGGTATCGCACATCACTACACATTACAGGTGTGTGGTTGGGAGCATCTAACCAATTAAGATCATGGTTAAATGCACTGATAGGAGAGCAGTAGGTAACATCCTAAGACCCAAGCTCTTCCACAGCATGCATTTTAAATTTCTCTGTGATATTTGTGCTGATTGGGACCCGCTGAATGTAAAAACAAAGAATCTAAATAACTCAAAATGTGATGTCCACATATGTGGATGCCAGGTCCTAGGAGGTTAAAGATAAAACTACAAAACTTAATGGATAAACAATATAAATATGTTAAAAAAATCATACAAACTGAAAGAAACACACAATTGTTGCTCATATATGAGACTTTCCAGACTTTTCCAGATGAATTTCCAATGAATTCCTCCAAAAGCAGTCATTTCACACCTTGATATTTAATTTTAAATAAAACCTGTCGCTAAAGTGGTTGAGAAAATTCCAGTGACCCCACCCCACGAACCCATTTGAATTAATACCCAAGACTGCAAAAAGCAAAATCATCTTCAGTTCAGTTTACAACAGAAGGAACCTCTTACTTTGTGCCTGAGGATCCAGGATCATGACTGAAGACTGGAGGATAATCTCGAGAATTGTCGCTGTTCATGGACATACGGCTGATGTCTGGAAACTCTGATCTGTGTTTGTGCCGCTGATGTCTGGAAGCACAAACACAGAATGAAACACACATTGTTCTTCTACTTCTATGTTCCTGTTGTTGGCCATTAAGCTGGTGCTCTGTCAGTGTCAGACTCATGAGGCTGAAGCCCTGGATGTTCTCAAAACCACTGTACTTTCTGTAGGGGAAGCTGGCACCATGGTCATCCTTTTTAAGCCACTTTTGAATCCTTAGTTAATATTTTTGAGTTTGTTTTTTGTTTATTTCTTTCTGTTACATATCAAAGTCATTTTCCTTTCATCTGGATTAACTAATCCTGGCAACGGGAATCGGGATAATAAGTCACACAAAGGTAGTTAATTAACTCGCTATTTTAACACAGGGTTAGCTACGCGCATGTTGACGTGAAAGGTGTTTAGTTGGCATCATCTAACTAATCATCATGGATAAGTATACTGTTAAAAGAGCAGTTATTTTAAAAATGAAAGAGAAAATTAAAAGGTCAAACACATACAGAGAGACAGCAAACCAGCTGCTTTGTGAGAGGTTGTTCGACAAAAGTAATTAAGTCAAGACAGATGGGGTTGGTGCGTGTGTGCGCTGCTCTGCTGGATTCTTTGTACCAGCAGGGCACACAGCCCAGAACTTGTCTTAGCGAGAAAAACCTTTAGCTGCTTGATTAGGATGACTAAGCGTAATTTAGATGATTGGGATTTCATTGTTTCTGATTGGAATACAGCTTTCAAGAACTCGGGTCTTTTCCTATTGAGTTATATTTACACAGAGACAGGTGTTTCATGGCCAAAGCATGCCCATTTCTCTCCTCCAATGTCTCGCCTTTCAAAGATGAGACCATAGGCAGATTCAAGTGATTTGTTTTTGTGACTATTGTTTGTTGATTCTATTGCTTTGCTCTGGCTGAATACAGTGGCTTGAAAAAGTATTTGGCCCCCTTGAACTTTCCCACATTTTGTCACATTACAGCCACAAACATGAATCAATGTTATTGGAATTCCACGTGAAAGACCAACACAAAGTGGTGTACATGTGAGAAGTGGAACGAAAATCATACATGATTCCAAACATTTTTTACAAATGTTTTTTTACAAAATTTACAAAGTGGGGTGTGTGTAATTATTCAGCCCCCTGAGTCAATACTTTGTAGAACCACCTTTTGCTGCAATTGCAGCTGCCAGTCTTTTAGGGTATGTCTCTACCAGCTTTGCACATCTGGAGACTGAAATTCTTCTTAAATAATATTAAAGACTGCAAAAAACAAAATCATATTTGCTCAATTTACAACAGAATCAGTCACTTACTTTGTGAATGAGGGTCCAGGTTCATGACTGAAGACTGGAGGATAATCTCGAGAATTGTCACTGTTCATGGACATGGATCCTGAAAACTCTGCTCTGTGTTTGAGCTGCTGATGTCTGGAAACACAAATATAGAATGAAGCCCAGATTGTTCTTCTACTTGGTGGCCATTAAGCAGCTTATCCCTCTGTCAGACTCATGAAGCTGAAGCCCTGGATGTTCTCAAAGCCACTGGAACCATGGTCATCCTTTTAACACGACTCTTGAATCTATAGTTAACATTTTCAGTTTTGTTTAGGTTTTTATGTTACATATCCAAGTTATTTTTCATTCATCTGCATTCACTAATTCAAACACTGGTAAAAAGGATAATGAGTCACACAAAGCTAGTTAATTGAGTCTCTTAATTAAAGGTCTAGCTATGAGCATGTTCCTTTGTAAGGTGTAGCATCTAACCAAATCAAAATCATACATAAAGTAGAAGAGCAGCTATATTACAAATGAAAATAAAACTACAAAACTTCATGGGGAAAAATGTAAAGAGATTAAGCACATATTACAGAGAGACAGCAACACAGCTAAAAATATAACTGTGTGAGTTTTTCGAGTGCTTTGATCAAAATGACTGGAGAAGAGCTAAAATGTCAATAAAGCCTAAAATAATAATAATAATAATAATAATAATAATAATAATAATAATAATAATAATAATAATAATAATAATAAAATCTAGTCAAGTTGCTTAATTGTAATTTCAACCATGTGTTACAGTACACAGTGAAACAAGACAGTGTTCCTACAAGACCCATGGTGCTACACATAACAGAAAATCAACACAGGACTGCAAAACACAGGGCAACACCAGACAGAGGTGAATGATACAGACACAAGACAGTGAAACAGAAAAGTGCAACATTGAGAGTGGGTTGTGCAAAAGACAAAAAGTGGTGTTGTATAAGTAAAACAGAAACAGTCTCTTACTTTGTGCCTGAGGATCCAGGATCATGACTGAAGACTGGAGGATAATCTCGAGAATTGTCGCTGTTCATGGACATACTGCTGATGTCTGGAAACTCTGCTCTGTCCTCAGCTAAGCTTTTCATCTTTAGGCAGTCTGGCAGAACAACAACGACTGTGAGTGCAGGTTGAAAATCCTGACAAACATATTTATAGAAACCTGTGACCTGCAGAACAGGAAATACAACACACATATGACACCTAAATACAAACACACACACACACATAATAAACCTATTCGACCCGCCACCTAATGAATGAACAGATCCTTGTTCTCTCTTAAAAACCACAGAAAGACTGCTGACAGGAAGATGACCTGACCATGAAGCAAAGATTTGATGTTATCCATCATGCTTCTTTCTGGATTAAGTCACAAACTTGAGCACCAAAACTAACCAAAACAACATTCACAGTTTTTGTTCTAACTTGCGAAACATTCATGTCATGTTTTCCAGTCAGGAACTAATTTTCTGATTATTCTAAAAAACACATAAATGCACAGTAACACTCACCGTGTTTTTGTCCTCCTGTTTGTTTTTAATCCTTTGTTTCCGCCTCACCTTATGAGAGCAGTCCCTCCCCTCTCCACAGGAAGTTGAATGACTACATTCACTCACACTGCTGTGTGAGACACAGATTGGCTTTTTGAAGAGATTTATATTTGCATAAATGCCACCAGCATAGAGTCACTCACCCAGAGTGCTCAGATTACGAACTAAAACGACTTTAAACAACTAAAAATATGTCTTCAGATATTTTTAAACAAGCTCATTTTTTAAAAAATGTACTTATTTCAATTTGAACATGCATACAAATGATATTAGTCTCAGCAGTAGCTTTCACTGTGTCATGTGCCGATTTAGGGTTTGCTCCACCCACAGGTCAAAGGTCGAACCTTCATCTACTCCTCATTTTGCTAAGCGCTGAGATGTTGGTGTCACATAACAAGTCAATAAATGAAAACAATAATAATTAAAGGACAGTGTAATCACCAAAAAATTGGTTTCTTGCCCAAGAGCAACAACGTGCCATTGTGGGATATACATTCAGCAGGGAAATGATATTCAGTACCCCTGTCATTTCAGCATTACTTTTTAGATAGTTATTTAATGTATTTATGTATTTTCTGTAACCATTATCACTCCGGTGGAAACACTTTGGGAAGCTGTGCCTCCTCTGGTTTTCTCCGTGGACCTCCGACACTGCCGTTAAGTCTAGTTGGACTTTTGGGTACAACATTGTTACCTTTCTCTCTACTTCACCTCCACCTGAACTTGTTACTTTATATAGAAATGCAGCATCTTACATCATCATTGTTACTGTATGCAAACAGTGTCCAGCTTTACTTTAGCCAGTTTTACTAACGTACTTTTTTACTTCAGAAAATCAGCCTCTCTGGGAGGCTGATTTTATAGCTGATTTCTTTACGCACTAATTTTCTACTATAGTTTACAACATAGCATTTGAATAAAGGTAATTCAGTTCATTATATGACAAATTGTGTATTCGATGATATCATCTATCTCTGGATTTTTCTATTTGTTTGGCTTTTTTTATAAGATCATATGTTTAAAAATAGAAATGATTTAAAAACACTTTTTTTCATCATTTTGTTTTGAGAAAATTAAGGTTTTGTTTGTTTATTTTAGTCTTGAATCGCAGGTCGTCTTCACGAATGTTTCCCATGCACCTTTTCACATTCAAGATCAAAATCAGTGACAATGAACATTAGGTCAGACGTCACTTTGATGCTGCCCTCACAAACAGGGCCGTCATTTATTGATTCATTTCCAACTTTTGTCTCATGTTTGCTTTTGTGTTTCATAATCTCAGAGTTGGTGAGGAGGAATTCAATGTGCCACAAATGTACTGACAGTAAATGTGTCTGTGTGTTAATGGAATGCAGTTCAGCAGCTTTGGGGTGACTTTGTTTCTCATGAACTCCGGATGTGAACTGACATGTTCTGTCATTTCTTAAATAGTAAAGTAACAGCAATGGTTTGTGTGATTTCAACAGTTTTATTGTGTTTAGCATTTAAATCAAAATGGGATTTAAATTTATGTTACTTATGTTATGTTACTTAGTTTCTACAGCATTTTAGCTGTAGAAACTAAGTAACATAACATAATATATACATAATAACAGTAAAACAACAGATTAAGTAAACAGAACTTAAATAAATAAATAAGAAACACGGGAAGCATAAAAGGGTGTTGTCATCAATTTTATATAATCGTTTTTTTGGTGCTCTCAATAAAATGCTGCTGATCCAGTTCCAGAACAAACACAACAAACCACAAATTACACAGAATGATGGCTTAAAACAGTCATTCAGTGTTGTCCTCGCCTGATCTTTAGACATTATAAAAATGTTGGGCAAACATTTCTTGATATATGATAGAAAAATAGTCACAAAACCTGCTTTACATCAGATATCAGATGTACGAGGTCGTACCTGTAGAAGACAAGTTTGACCAGCAAAAGCTGATAATCAACATGACTGTGTATCTTCATGAACAAGAGTAACTAACTAAACTTAACACAGATGCATATGATTTGAAGTTCATGACCCTCATGCCCAATTGTCCGTTGCAGAAATGCTTTTGTACTTTAAAACAAGCTCATGAGTAAAATCTAAGACCATCTGACTAATCTGCTCAAATAAAAAGGACAAATGTTTTAAAATATACTGCACTGATGACTGAGCTGGTTCTGGGGTGTTAAACCTGGATGTGTTGTGCTTTGATGCTGCTCAGTAGGTCAATACGACTATTTCAAATTTCAAATGACAAAAAGTGAAGGGTCAAAGTGAGCCAAATTTAACTTAAGTAAATAATATTCTTATTTACTCCACAGCAGAGTTTTTGCTCTTTTTTGTGTGGAGTTGTGTCACATTCACACAACTAAATCTAAAATACATCCTGGAGCAGTTACTGCTGGACTCTGATATTTGTCAGTTTTCTTGTTTTGGCTTCTTTACGTGAGATTTGCCTGTTAAATTAAACCAAAGAGCATTTCTGTTTGTATTCAGTATAAAGTCTAAGGTCACTCTCAATATCAGTCTTCGTCATTATTGTGTTTACAGCGCTCTCGTATTTTATTTTATTTATTTATTTTTATTTCCATTAAATTTCCATGAATTTTCTTCACTTGTTTAACAGATTTTAAAAAATGGTTTTCATGCTTAAACTGACATTAATAAAGCGGCCGCTCTGCTGTAACACCAGGTTTCACCAGAAGATGACAGCAACCTTCAAATTACACTCCTGCTCATTTCAAGATTCATGGAGAAGTTTAACTAGAGCAGCTCTGAGGTCCAGGAGGTTACATGTTCATGAGTTTGTAGTTTATCAGATACCAAAACACTTTAGCTCTTTGTTTTTTAACTCTGAGTGTGATTTAATTTGTTTCCCAGCTTAAGGAACAAATTTTCTATTGATTTTCTATTGTCAGCATCAGGTTTATTCACCACCATGATTACTTTAAAATAACATTAGTTTAAAAATAACAAAAAAATTTAAAAAAAACAAAAAACTTTTTAGTCTCAAATATACGGGCATCTTCTATGTTTTTCTGTCCTGTTTACACTGATTAATATTCCCTCATTTTGATGATTTTTATTTGCTTTTAGTACTGATGTGAGGAGTTTATCAATGAACACAACAAATACATAACTACTGAAATTTTCTCCCCAACAGCTTGGGGAAAACCACAGAACCACGTGACAAACACACATGATGACAAAAGCTTATTTAGAAATTAAATCCCTGCTACAGTAACAACAGCAGGGTCAAACATTAAAACAATTTCAATGTCACTGCAGACATTAAAAACATACATATTTATTCTACATTTGATTTTACAAGGAAATGCACTTTTAAATTTTAAGATAAAGAAGGAAAATATTTTTTCTTATTTAGTAAGAAAGAAATATTAAAATCTGGTCATGTTGTACTCTGGTCTGAAGTGTTGGGGGCATCAAGTGGAGAACAGCAACTGGATGTCACTGGTTGGACTGGTGGACTGAAGAGCAGATGATGTCAGGATCTGGTTTAAAGTCTGAACACAAACACACAGATTAAAACAATCATTCTGTTTTTCATGCTGGGCCTTGGTATAGCACCATGGTTCATCCTCTGTCTGAAACAAATGGTTTTAGTTCCTGTGCTTTAGCACTTATTTCTTCTGACTGGCTGCCCCTCACTAACAGCAGGTTTGAACAGCATTTGGGAGAGACTTCTATGCCTTAGATTACCGTATTAAAGGATCTCCTCTCTTTCTAACATCATAAAGAAACAAAAAACATTTTAATAAGAGAAAACGGCATCATAAACATATTATTAGGTGAATTACCCCTGAAATTAAATTTGATAGGACCTAAAATTACTTGTTGGCATAACAGTGACACCTTTTGGTGAAGAATTTAATTACAGTCACATGATTGGTTGCCCTTCAAGCTAAAGCAGCACAAGAGCCAGTTTAGCTTACCATGCACTGGACATTTCCTTCTGTGCATTTACGAAATAACCTTCAGTAGTATTAGGTTTATTACCTGTCAGGACATTTGTGGTTTCAGTTTATTGCAAGACGTCTTAATTTTTGTTGAGGGAAGTTTCTATGGACACTAACTGTATCTTTGCACTCCATGTTGTAAGTAGCATCCATATGCTAGTCTAAGCAGTCTTATCAATGGCCTTGTGTTCCCTGGTGAATCTGTTTGAATGTGTTCTTAATTGTTTCACATTTCTCAGTTCTGTTTATTTAATAAGTATTATGTAAAGTAAACATACATTTCTGTATCAAGACATCTGGAAGAATCAACAGTGCTTAACTAACATATCCTACTGTTTCCTGTGTTCACAGACTACACACAAACACACCCCAGATTCAGCTCTGCATGTACAAGACTAAAAGTTAATATTGGTGTTGTTACGTGATGTCAAGAGAATCTTTAATCAGGTTTACATTCTGCTGCATATCTTGCTTAGCAACAGGTCAAACTTAGAGGAAGTGGTTTACTTCTGACAGAGAGATGAGAGGTTTGATAAGTCTGAGCCCTGAGCTTGAGTATTGGTGTGGTTTTGTTAGCTTAGTTTAGCATAATGGCTGGAAACAAAGAGAGCAGTTAGCTTGTTTCTGTCCGAAGTCAAAGATAAAGATCAGCTGTACCTGGGCCTTCTTGTTCTGATGATTGTTTGTCCATAACTGATGTCTTCAGGTCTCACTGCTGAGTCAGCCAAATCTGTCTCTGCATAATCAAATACATTTAAATTACTGCATGTACAACAACTGCAAGATTATTATTGCACTACATTTATAGCAAGACATTTTATTTTAATCTTCATATCTGCATTGTTATGAAGGCATTAAGAGATAATCTTGATAAACCGAAGCAGCTTTTCAGTTTCCTCCTCTAAACGCCTACTGTTGACTGCATAGAACTGCGGGCTATTTCTGAGAAAAAAAAAGTCGACGACCGCAAAGCTGCCATTTTGTTTCAGTGCCAACGAACACTCTCACCTCATGAATACTTTTATAGACCTACCTAGCGCACACTGCAGTGAGTTTCATCAGACTAACATTAAACAGCAGGAAGTAGGTGCAGTGGTTTTACATGAAGAACTTTAAAAATAATGAATTGTTCTGAAGAACAGGTTAAGAGGCTGAAAACACAGTTCAGAACCTTTGGTCTGTTCAGTCTTTCTCTTGGTCTGTTCAGTCTTTCTCTTTAAACGTCTCATGTTAACTGTAAATTTGTTCTTTAAATCCAGCTGATACCATCCAGGGAGGTAACTGAAACCACTGAATCTATTTATGCTGTTTTTGTGCAAATAGAAGTGACAACAGGTTTCATACTATCACCTTCGGACTCTTGACACTGTGCTGGAACAAACAGAGAATCTGAATGTGACGACAGTGTATCGATAATGGCACCCTGCAAGAGCTGGACGGGCAGTAAGACCTGAATGGGTTACAGGTTCCATCTCATGCTACAGTAAACACTATGAGAACAAATAGATTTAGGTCTGTTTGCAGACATCATTTTCACATAGAAATTATTTCTACATGCATTTTCCTCTAATAGAAAGCAACAGCTTTAAAACAGGGTGACATTTATGGAAAGTGGCAATATTTGATTTGTATTTGAGAAATTGGTGTCCCAATGTGCATTAAAGACATGGTTTGGATTATGAGGACATTTTCGCTGACCTTCATCTTTTCAAAGCTCTTAGGCTGAGTTTGAGACAGCTGAAGTGTTTTCTTTCTATCAGAAACAGGATGCTGGACGACTGCAGAGCTGTTAGCTTCAGTTAACCACAGACTACAAACACACAGTCCAGCTCACACTGAACAACACTCAGTAAGTACAGTTAAAAACACAGATGGATACATCTGACTGAGCTCCAGTCTCTTCTGCTTATTCAGGTTGCTGAAGGCACATCTTATCAATTCAGCAAGATGTTTTATCTTACTTTTCTACAACCTACAGCTTTACCCTTCTGATCATGTCTAAAATACATCAAAATCAGCAATAGTCTTCAGAAACCTAAATCTGATTCTATCTTTATACTACACAGCAGCTTGAGGCAACTTTTGCTGCGATTTGACACTGTATAAATAAAATCAAAGGGAAAAGGTCAGAGAAAACGCGTTTGAACTCCCAACTCTGCTCATAATGTCACTGTCACATAATCTTGTCCCTCTTTGGGGGGAAACTCCCACTGGGTTTAAACCTGGGACTCTCCACCATTTGACCTTAGAACTGAAGAAGCTTCTTGGATGAGAGGTGAAACGCCTTCAAGCAACTTAAAGAACTCCAGACGCTTTTCTTTGCAAGCTCCTTTGACTACGATGACCTGGATGACTGAGAACCTTCACAGACTATTTTGTTATGATCTCACTCCCAGATTGATCCCAAATTAATTCACAAAGAAATTAACAATTCACACATTCACAAAGAAACTCAGCATCCATCTTAGTAATGCATCTCCTTCATGTGTGAAATTCTGTTAAACAGCTTCAGTTCAATCAATTTCCTACAGCACCAATTTAACAGTCACCACAAGGTCCTCTAAAGTCTGAGCATTATGCCAAGCACAAACTTTAAAATACAAAAAAATGAAGTACCAACAGCTGGAGTTCCTCTTATGTTCATGTGAGTCTCCAAATGTGAGTTTAGTTCACTTCATGAACACAGTAATCCAAGAAAAATCAAGAACACTGAAAAAACATGTTTGCTATGATAACTTGGAGCTGAAACTGGAATGAGCCTCACCATAAAACCTGCCATGAAAAAACAACAACACAACACTACCTTTGCTTCGCCTGATTGACTGTTGCGAATTATTTGATATCTTGACAGTGTTGTACGTGACGTGAGTGATGATGTCATCTTCTTCTTGATCTGATCAAGTGATGCAAAATGAATGACAATGTAAATGCAATATCTAAACAGAGATGGAATGATCTTCGTCTAAACACAAATACTCTCAAACTTGAATGTGAACTTTATTCTACTAAACAAACTCAGACATGAAAGATCAGGAAGTCTGAGTCTCACCTTCAGGTTTCCTGTGAACACATCGTCTCACCAGCAGAACCAGTAACACCAGTAGAACCACAACACACACTGATCCAACACATGACAACAGAGAGAGAAGAGGAAGAGAGAGTGGTGGAGGAAGAGTGATGGAGGTGAAAGCCTGAGGAGAGGTGGATGTAGGTGGAGGTGTGGATGTAGGTGGAGTTGTGGTGGTGTGTTTCCCTAAAATAAAGCAAACACAGTCATTAAGTTGTCGTCACATTGTGAATGTTGAAAGCTGCAGAAACACAGACAGGTGAGTGTGTCACCTGTGACAGTGATCCAGCTGGATGGAGACTCTCCATGACCGCTGATGTCACACTTGTAGAGGCCTTCATCAGACCTGGAAACATGCTGGATGGTCATGTGACCTGTAGGCTGCTTCCTGATGAGGGAGCCATCTTTATAGAAAGCAGCTGGGAGGTTGGAGGGAGTGGTCTTTGTTTTACAGAGCAGAGTGACGTCATCTCCCTCCATCACAGGGAGGACAGGACTCTGCAGGATCACTGATCCACCTCAACACAGAGACAAACTACAGCATTTCATCCATTTACACACAGCTTCATCAACACTAACTCCACACACTCAGCTTACCAGTGACTGTCAGGTTAACCATGTTACTGATGGGACCCTCTCTGGACTCACACCAGTAAACTCCACTGTCTCGTTCAACAATGTAACTAATGTTACAGGAAGAGTAAACTGATGTTCCCCACCCATCTCCACACTGAGTGGTATTTCCTTTGCTTGTGTTTCTCCTCAGAGTCCATCCAGCAGAGCTGTCGTCCTCCTCACAGCTCAGAGACACAACGTCTCCTTCAAAGAACTGAGAGCTGCTGGGACTCACAGTCAGATGAGCTGTGAGGGTTAAAATGAAAGAATTATGATCTGTTAGACTTTAAATTCTGAAACATGAACCCAATCAGGTCATATCAGTGAGCATTTATCAGCTTTCAACTGTGTCAACAGAAAATTGTATTTGTTTAGTCAGTATAAGCTTTTAATGATATACGTTTATTTGTGATAGAATGCTACATGATGATCTTTTCCTTGCTCAGAACTGATTGTTCTTTATGAAACGTGTTCTGATATTTGTATCTGAATCTTTCCACAGCGATAGTAAGAAGTTGAACAAGCAGTTCTGACCTTACACACACACACACACACACACACACACACACACACACACACACACACACACACACACACACACGTCACTGAACAAATGTATTAATTCCTGTTGTATAAATAAAGAAAGAAGACGGTGACAGAGCGCAAGTCCGTGAGTGTCTCTTACGTGTAGGAGCGCTCTGTCACTTGTCCTCGCGAGTAAAGACAACTGCAGTGTTTGTGTTTTCTAACTCAAGTGTCTCAGCTGAAGAATTGTGGGGTGATTTTAAAGAAATCCTCTGTCAAACTGTGACAGAAGAAGGTTACTGACCTTGGTTTGTTGTGCAGCTCAGCAGTGAGATCAGAACTAAAGAGAAATGACACTCAGGTTGAAAAAGCAAAGTATAACTACATACTTATAACTACATACATGGATTACATTACATCACAACTCCACACAAACAGCTGACAAACACACAAACTCATCTCTTTCTCAAAAAAGACTGAACATAAAGTGATTAAAGCTAAAAGCCATCTGGTAGAATATGTCATCAATCCATCAATTTTCTTAACCATTTATTCAAATTACAGTTGAGGAAAAGCTGCAATTTATTCCAGCTGTTATAAGGTGAGTACAGATCATTAGTCCATCACAGACTAACATTCACTATCCGAGTTAACCAAACATGTCTTTGGACTTTGAGGTAAACCTACACAGGCACTAGTCACTGCACCTCTGTGAAACCTGTACTGTTAAATATGATTTACAGATCATTATTTTGATAAACATCTTCGGTGTTGGGGAGTAACACTATACATGTACCACAGTTACGTATTTGTTCCGTTACAGTTACCGTTTAAAAAGGTGATATTCAGAATACAGTTACTTTGTTGAAATGAATGGATTACACAGCGGCCTTTTCCTGTTTCTTATGTTAGGCTATGCCCTCTCTATTTCTGGTAATTCCACGCCGGTAGAACCTGAATAAAACACGCATTAAGAGGCTCTAATGCCTGTGTCTCAATCTCACAGCCCATCTCACCTCTACTTGCGGCCTGCATAATGATGTGAAGAAATGTTTTTTTAAATTATTATTCAAAAAAATGTTTAATATGAAGGCAATAGGCAGAGTGTTACAGGCATCGCCCTAAAGAATGTAGCCTCATGAACAGTGTAGTCCGTGTTGCAGGGAGAATGGACTGCCGTACCCGTTATGTGTCTGTGAGCGAGGGAGGGAGAAAAAGGATAGTCAAAAAGTACGAGTTGTCACCGAGCAGAAACGGGAGCTGGAAGCATGTAAATATAATAATAACCACTG